>NC_090129.1:33139763-33457263 GCF_040581485.1 Linepithema humile | reverse complement strand
TATTTATGACATTCGAAAATGACATTCTGTATTTAAAAAAAACCGCAAGAAATCCAATTTTCCAAATTAATAATGAAAGGCTAGTAAAAAATTTAACTTTTATCAAAGAATCTCTGTTTAAATATATGTGAAAGGTTTCTATTACAATGCAAGATTAAATATCTAACAGTACCAATATAATATGTCTATTATTTACATTGAAAACTGTGCATACAATGATTATTACAACTTACAAAAAAATTTGCTTTAAAAAATAAGTAATTTGCGGATAAAATTAACAATTTACAAATGCTTACTGCTGCAATTATTGTTTATAACTTACAATTGGACGATAATATTAATCTATATTCGTAAAATTTCTATGAAATTACGACAAATTGCAAACGGTTATCTCTGAACATGATTTTCACAAAATCGATCCTGGATGAAGTCAGTCTTTCGCTCTGCATCCTTTTATTCAAATTTCATCTAAATTAATCCAGATTGCTGCAGTACGATCTGCTCGTGGTAGCGAAGGTGGATAGCACGGGTTAGGAGGGAATAGGGGTAGACGAATGACCCGGAAGTCGTAAGGGGAGCATCCGGGCATTGTCTTGCGCCGACAACGACGACGTTCCACGAGTTGCCGGCAACTTCAGTAATTATGTCGTGCTCGTGAGTTTAACTGGCCCCGTCGCACGAAATTGCAATCTGACACCGGCCGTCGCCATGTCAGTTTCAATTAAGGATTTTATCCTCGCTCCCCTAACATCTCTGCTCCTCTTCTCGCTCTATGATCCTTAACAACCGTGGCGACAAAATTGCCAACGCGATCTGTGCTTAAGGTGCATCCACTAAACAAAGCCCTTTGTATGCAGAATTCAAGTTTGACATTTTACCTTCAAGTTGCTTTGAGAAATATTTTTAGACCGTTTATTGCAATTTTAATCTAGCATTATATAAAAAATAATTGTATTATATTATAATAATTAATAATAATAATATTATAATAATTGTACTATATTATAATAATTAAATGCTTGTTCGAGATAACATATTACATTCAATCGCCGAATTCTGAATCTCTAGAAATGATAGTGTCCAGCACATCAGCTTCGCGATGCTTGCTGGTCGTCGTGAGAATATTCAAGCGGATCTTGCGGTCTCCTTTGCTAGTATCCCCTGAGGTTTCCCACCGGTGATTCTACTATTATCCTACTTGTAAACGCATCCTGACACACGTCCGGAATGCGGAAGATGCAGTCACTTCCGGTCACGCGGATTCGAATAGTCACGTCCGTACCCTCTAACAATAATGGCGACCTAGATGACATATCACCGGGCGATAAATTATAGCCGATAGTTAACCTACTGGCACGTACTGTTTAATTGTCCAAATCTTGTAAATGCAAAATATTAAATTTTATCGTTGTTAAAACATATAATTAAAAGAATAACTGTATACGTATGAATACTTACGAAATCGAAGATTTTTTCATTGGTGTTACTCGTGGATTTTACAGATTCGATTTTGTTTCGAATAGTAACGATTTACGCACAGTTTGACTTAGTTTAAAAATTTAGGAATTATTAGCACATTTACATCGAATGATTAATTAGTATTCTAATTCGTTCGAGAGATAAAAGCAAATCTTTAACTTACCGAAAAATATTTCCTTCCTAATCATGTACTGTACATTTATTGTATGTGCATCAATACGAGATAGGTCAAAACTTTTCATTTTCCCGTTTATTTTGCCGAAATAGGTCAAGTAGGAAATAAAATGGCACGGTTGATCACAATCATACATCGCCTTCGAAAACAAAATTGACCTGTTTCGGCATTTTTCACACACGAATCAATCGATTAGAAAATAAACAGAATGGAAAGTTTTTCTTGTCTCGCCCTGTATATGAACACTGTATATTTTTTTTCGTAAAATGAATTGCGTAAGAAACCTTCATTTCCATTCGTATTTATTCTGTTCTCTGTCCTTGCTTTATCCTTTTCTCGTTGTTCCCGTTCTGTTCCCTTTCATCTGCTCTTTTTTTGTCTTCATCTTTTCCTTTCTCTTTTCTTTCTTCCTTTTCTGACTCATTCTACCAGGCAACCTTGCCTCCTGTCTATTCTCGTGCTATTCTCGTGCTCTTTCTATTCTCTCTCCTTCTCTGACTTCACATTTTCCTTTCTCTTCTCTCCTCTTCTTAGCTTCACTTTTCATCTTGTTCTTTTCTGCTCTTCTCTTTCTTTCTCTCGTTGCTATCTTGTCTACATTCTTGTTTTTAGGCATATTTGTAGATAAGAATTCCTTTATTGAGGTTCTTTACTTGTGATACATCACAATATTGCTTGAAACTTCTAAGTCTACTCCAAAAATTAATTTTGTTATAAATTTATAAGACTTATTAATTTTTTTTTTTATTTTTATATTGTCAAAATTGTGAAATAGTGATTTCGACATTTGTTTTATTCGAGACGCATGTATTTTAAATCTATCAATCATACACATTTCATTGTTAATTTGGAAACAAAAATACGATGAATTCTCAACGGACTTCGCTTAACCGTTAGTTAGAGACTCCCACCATTTCTAGCGGGACTTGTTGACTCCCAACAGCTGACGGCCACAGTGGCCATTACCATGTGCAAAGCAACGTGACGCATAGGTCTGTTCAGTACACGGCGTGTCTTTGCTCATGGCACTCGTTATAGTCGGTCATCTAAAATATTATTTAGGTATTTTCATGTAGAACTTTTTTACATTTTTCTCTCTCAATTAATAAATAGAAAAGAGTGAAACAATGAAATATCGAAGCATTGTGACAATAAAACGTGTGTGCCAGTAAAAGATTTACATAAAAGTAATATGAAAAAATATAAATAAAAGACAGATTTTACAAATAATAATTATTCTGTTAGAAAATTGTGTTTAAATAAAAAATAATAATATTTAAATATAAAATAACATTAAAATATAATTTACGAATTGCTTTTTATTTACTTAAGTGACAAAATATTTTTATTTAATGCAAATGGCTGTTTCATATTGTATCACATATTTTTCATATGTGCAAAATAAACGTTCTGATAACTTTTATTTGCAACTTTTTAAAATGTTATTAATGTGCCAATTGATGCAAAAATGTAAATATTATAGCAGCACAAATACATAGCATTAAATGTCATGTTTCGATTACAAAATTGTGAAGCAGTGCATGAAATAAATTCTGGCAGTAAAATCAATATCAAGTCGAAGCTGCTTCTTATCAGTAGATAAGGATAGGATATCTGACTTCGGCATTTGCCATCTGATGTATATCTAAATATAAACATATCACAGCTATCTTAAGATAAATTTTTCATGAGTAAATGTATGAATCATCATGTGAAATTATCATAAGTGTTTGTAAAAACATATAACTTAAATATCTATAATCTTTTAATATCTATAATAACCGAATTATTAAAAAATCACATTTATATAATATTATAAATTTCACAAAAAATTTTGTACCTTCTGATATATCTACATTTCGAATATTCATATATTTGTGATATTTTGTATAATTATGTGTTTTTGTGTTTGTGTGATAGCGTGTTCTTTTCAATGAAAATACAGTTGTTAGTGAAAACTCTAATGTCAATGTAGCTCATGCCGGCACATGTCTGTAATTGCGGCCATACATTCTGATCTGCTGACGTCACCTTTGCTTCTTTGTGATGTAAGTGTAAAAGTATCATGCTTAAAAAAACATTCTTCACTAGTCATTCATATTAATAGATCATTTCTACTATTTTAAGTATCGAAATGAAAGATTATCACATAAAATTACATATATAATTAAAAGCAACATGATATAAAGAGTAAACCCAGGAGTGATCGATCACTATAAAAAAAAAGACATACTACTTCTATTATAATAAAATTGTAATAAATATATGTATGACAAATGACAGTAATAGTATTAGCTACGCTACACTGAAGAATAGTAAATATTTTATATTTATTTTGCGCAAAAATGAAGTTAGAAGGTGATATTTTGACATGTTTATTGCACATAAAACTGAGAATATAAAACTAAAAGATAGACTCATGTAGAAATATTTTCTGATTTATAAAATTATAAATTTTTTTATATATTTTTAAATATTTAACATTTACTTCTGTAATTAATAAAACACTTTAATGGAGCACGCTATTACATAAAGCATTAAGTTAATTAACGCTGCTAACGAATATCGTTCATTTACGAATTATTAAATTGGTTTGTCTCGCCCACGAAACCATCTCTCGCAAAGTAATTCAATAGTTCATTGCAAATAAGAGGTTGTCACGAAATTATTGAATAATTTGTGATTATTTTGCGTAAAATTTGAATAAAAGATTCTCCCTAATTAAATAAGAAAATATTCAATGGCATCAAAGTTTGAATGAAATTAGCGAAAGATCAGTAAAATATATTTATGACGTCCATTGATAGATCGGTCAATCTATATATCTCAAATTAGTATGAGGAAAATACTTTAAATACTGTAAAATCAATAGAAAATCGGTATAAGCCAAGGATATCTTAATAGAAAGCGCCAGAAGTCGAAATGGAATACGCGATATCTGACAGAAGCTCGGGGTGTCCGGTGGCTAATTATCGAATACCATTCGTGCGAAACTATGCGAGCAACGCATGGTATTCTGCGGAATACGACCGCAACTCTTGCCGCGGAAATCGTGTTCTCACGTAATTGCGGTCCAGATCGGAGATTGCGATTGATCGATACGATTCTCTGCGAATCCTCTGACGACATACGAGAGAATGATGTTGAAACTATTGAGAAGTTCTTAAATATGAAATTATTTTTAATCTTAATTATTTTCAATAAAGCTGGGTCTAACGTTCTAAGCCAGAAAATGGAATTTTGAAGACACCATAATCAGGGTTTTAAGATGCAACACTATTCGCCTACACATTATTATTACAAGCATACAAGAGAAATGTTGTTGCTTTTATAGAATTAATAAGTCTTTACTCTGTCTATATTTCCAACAAAATTGATTTTACAATTAAAAAAATTATGATTTTAATGAATTCTCGATTTTGTTTCGAATTTTATTTTAAAAAAATGTAATTATTTAACAGAAATTCTCTAGAATCAAAATCTAATTTGTTTTTTATGAAAACGTAAGCAATCTAATTTTCCTTTGTCTTTTAATTTTTGTGCGATATATGTCAATCTATTTTCTTTTACGAGAAAGTGTTTGCTACAACGTGCACGTCAAGTATTTTTGGCTTGTTTACTTTATTTATTTAAAACAAAAGTTTAAAATCAAAATTATTATTTCAAGAATGACGATAGTCATTGTAAGTCACGACAGTATAATAATTTTTATAAAATAATTACCATTGTACATTAAAATTGAATTTTTGAAATTCCGAAATAAATTTTGTTGGCAATGTAAAATCACGCGCGTCAGTCAACAAGCATTCTAACAAACACATTTAAGATATAAACATAAAGAAGTTCTTAAATAATTTTGCAAAGAACTTTGCGGACTGCAATTGCCACGGTAATTTTTCCTTCTTTGTATTGCTTTTATTTCGCAGCGGGAAGAATGAGAAAACGTTGGGTAGTCGAAGGAGTAAGAGGAGACTTAATCCCCTCTCAAGAACCATCCTTTATATCCTACCCTTCCCTGAGCCTTAATGGATCGGGGGTAGTTTTACGTCACGGCCGAGAACTGTTTTTCGAGAATACGCCTTCCTCCATCCTTGTTTACGGCCGTTTTTCGCGCTTCTCGACGATAGCCACAAATTCGAGAATTTTATGACCTGTTTCGATTGTCGAGAAATTCCAAAAATATTTGCTAAGAGACCAGTTACAAGTGCGCTACTTTTCTTTATCTTTTTAATTTGGAATGTTATCAATAGTATATTATATTTAACAGAGTTAAGAAGTTAATAAAATTTACGATATAATACTTATTTAACATTATTAATAATTTCGAATATTGCGAAGTAAAATTACATTTGCAACATTTCGCAATTCTAAATTGCCTTAAGCTTCTTAACAACTTCGTTTTTACTTAATTTAATTACTGCATGATTTTATTATCAAAAATTATTTAAATAAATTTAATAATTAAATAATTATTATATATTAAACTATTTAAGCATTTCAATTGTGTAAATAATTATAACTTTTTTTATTTAAATTAAAACATTTCTGTGTGAGTGGATTAAAGCAGGTTTATGAAAAGATAAAAATACTAACAATAAGACTAAAAAGATAAAGAAGGCGCGTATTCTTAAGAGTCGCCCTAAGGCAGGTTCGTCGGACGAAGCAAAATCCGACAACGGATTCCATACGCGATGCTGACAAGAAACTGTTTCTTAAATATTCATCACTCTGTTACTATATTTAAGCGCATAAGGATACGAGAAACTCTAGGGAAAACCATGGTTGAGTCATCTGAATCTCCTTCGGGGAACCCCGCAGGGAATTCGAAGCCTTCCCTTTATCTAATACTCTGTCTATAATTTCATAATTCATCTTTGTCGCTATTGTGTCAAGGAGAGTATACTCTCTTATATGTATAGTGTTTAGAGGGGGAATAAAATTATTTCGATGGGATGGATTTTGGAATTAATATTGAGAGGAAAATGTGGCGATGAGTTACTAGACGGCTAGGCTAGCAGCAAATTAGAATCATCAGGCAAATGAAGGCACTCACTTTTACTTTGAAACGATCTTTGTGAAATTTTTATTTATATCAAAACTTGATACGATTTTTTAATCTCTTATTATATTTCTTGGAAAATTATTTATGTCCGTCCAAAATATTAAAATAGTTCCAAATATATTTACACTTTCGTTATTCTTGCAATTACAACTACATGTTGTTTCTTAAATTAAAATTAAAGAAACATTTTTGAATATGCTTCCATTCATACTTATTGTATTTTTTTCTGTATTTTTTTTTTTTTTTTTTTTTTTTTTTATAAAAAGCCGCGTGAAATGTCCGCGAGAAGAATACTTCATCAAGTAGACAATGTTGGACGTCCGTCTCGGAAATGGCGGCTGCTTTTATTATAGGATTCCCCGACTTCATGAGCTTGAACTCGCACGCGGTATTGCTTGAAATACTTGGCATTCTGGAACGAAAGCTTACAGGTTCACAAGTACGCGCGCGAAAGGCAACGAAAATTTGCGCGATGACGGGCGATCCACTTCTTATATCGAATAATATCAATCCTCAAAAAATACAATTTTATAAAGAATAATTATATCTTTCTATTATCAACATGTATCATCATATTATTAATTTCAAAAATCTATATTTCGTGTACGTTTTATAAATTTGTAGTTCAGCGAAAATAGATAAAATTTTTTTGAAGTTTCTTAACTTGAATAATACTGATGAACTATTGTGTCATTCACAATTTATTTTATCATTTTGCATTCGCCACACTTTCGAATTGCGGAATTTGATGTTTTGGAAATGAAAATCACACGTCACGTACGCGTATAAATTAGTGAAATTTATGTTATTCCTTTCTGTCGATGAAAATTTTTGAATTAGTATTGTAAAGTCGAAATTTTGATATTACATTTGTTCAAATCATCATCATAGGTACTTACAAAAGCGTAAGACCGCAACGTAATATCGTTGCAGATAGTGTAATCAGATAGTGTAACTATATCGTTGCCAATATCATGTTACTACTGGCATCATTATAGCGCACTAGAACGATTCCATACTTGCAGTGGCTTTAATCTCCCGTTGAAATTCATGCGGGTTTAGCATTAACCCTGAGTTTTGCGCAAGGCAGCTGCACTATGCACGTATATGCATACAGTCTATCCCGTATAATACCGTGATATGTTGAGTATACCTAATATCTGATAATTAATTAATTAAATTGGTCAAATGCAATCACAATATACATACACGTAATATAAAAGTTGTTGCACTTAAATGAATCGCTATGTTGACTTTTATAATTAATATCGAATACATTAATTGAGATATATTTATTGTTTATTCTCAAGGAAACAAGATATTTTAATCATTTTATATACGATGATAATAGCGTACGTAGCATTTTTATCTTAAAAACTGCTAAAAATGCAACAAAATTTTTTTGTACGGAAATGAAGAGAAAAAAGCTTTTCTAAATGCATGTGGTCTCATTAGTGTAAACCACCTGTAATGTGTTCCACATAACCATCAAATATTCCGGCGTCATGCAAATACTTAGCAAATTCTCGCTCAAATTGTCTTACAATTATCCGTCGATTAATATTATGATCTTCACCAAGAACTATTACTGAACTAATTTAATCTCTGAGTTGGGCTTAAATTAATCGACCAATTTGCTTTCTCTAAGAGCTACAAGATTCGAAATTTTTGAATCCCGCGGTGTTGGTGTCAAGTCTTTTAATAGTTTAGAGTAAATATTTTAGCGTTTTGATATTTTCAAATGTATATTTTTACAACCTCAATGCTTAGAAATTTAGAAATTAAAAAAAACAACAGTGTTTTCATATATTACTACTTTAAAAATATTTGAATATTTCTGCGATGCTGGGTTTTTTTATTTGGACCATGTTTTATAATTTAAAGATTATATTGCATTTGTGTATATATATATTATATGTTGTATTGTTATTTTGGGCAAACAAAAATATCATGAAATATTTTTATTTGAGATTTTTGAATGTTATTATTTCAGAATTTTCTAAATTTTAAATGTTGGAAATTTTTAAATAATATAATTTCATAATCTTATATTTCTGAATTTTATAATTTTATAATAGATATATATATAGATATGATAATATATATATAATATAGATATAATAAGATAATATTGACTATGTTTTAGCAGTTTACATTCTTAAAATAATATTTTAGCATTTTTTTTTTATTTTTAATTTACCTATTTTTGAATAGTTTCAGAATCATAATATTATAGATTTTTGCAACTTACAAATTATTGAATAATACATAACATGTTTTTAAATTCTTAAAATAATAAGAAAGGAATTTATTTGGAATATCAATTGCACATTGTATTTTTTAGTAATCACGGAATACTGAAAAACTATATATATAAATTTTATTTCAATGTTCTTAAGTAATTTAATGTAGCACACTTTTAGAGAAAATTTGGTTAAATACTTAAATAATTTTTAATATTTAGTAATTAAATATATAAAAAATTCAAATGTGTTATTTAAAATAAAAATATTTATTTACATATATGGAGATTAATTTGGAAAGATGATCTATTTTCAATTGCCATCTGAAAAAAAAAACTATTGCTGATGTATATTTATTGAAATTTTTCTTCTTTTTCAAGTATAAAAAATATCAAAGTTTATACATTTAATTCTTTAGCATCCAATATATAAGAATAAGAAACTATAGCATTTATTTTTTAACAAAGACGTTTTCAATAAAGACGTCTGATATCATTATTTTATGACATTAACTATCGCGTTGCATCGTCTATCGTGTAATAATTGCAAATTTGAGTTTTATCACAAATTACGCGCAGCGCACAACTGCGTTAAGCTGAACAGCGTTTGAGATTGAATGCGTTTTGGAAATTAGGATCGATACAGAGCGTGAGCGGTATAACGGCGATTGCCTCTGGCATTATATTAATTAATGGCAGCGCATTTATTACAAATGCCTGACGTTCACAATGGATCTTGCGTATGAGAAACTAATACTACGCGACCGTTAATGCAACGCTTGCATGGATAATTGAACGGATGAATTTGACTCGGATAATCACACTACAACATTCGTTGATATTTTACAAAACGAAAATTATGTCCCATCGTAAACGTTTCTTATTACATGTAATTTCGAAAATAATTATCAATTACTATCAATATAAATTTTATTAACAATTATTTATTCTTTTACTAAGTAAAACTACAAAGTTGGTGATTTACATTTTGAAGATTATTTTATGACTAAAATTTGAAATATTTTATTTATAAAAATTACAATTTTTTAAAATAATTTGAAAAATATTTGCAGAGAAATATTAAATTATATAATTAAATTATATTATACATAACGTTCAAAATTATACTTGCAAACTCTTTAAAAAACATCACCGATTCTCATATGTTTCATACACATCACTAAAAAAATCTGAAAGATTTTATTAATATATTTTAATAAAAATTTTTTTACATATCAAAAATCTCACAAACTCTTTTCTTTCTAATGCGCGTTCGACATAAAATTATTGTAACTAAACTATTTCACATAAGTAAAAATCTTGAAGTCTAACTAAAAAAAATTGGTTACAAAATTAGCAGGCTAAAACTTCCTCTTTTCATTCTCACAGCTCGCTAGTCGAGCAAATACTGACTAGTATCTGAGACAAGTAAGTATCGAGCGGTGGAAGCGCCGCCGTGCCAACGCAACGTAGAAGACAGCCGAGCGCATGCGAAGCGAACTCTAGGTCAGGTCATGCGGGTCAATCGCCGAGGTCGTTAACACCGCGAGAGACTGGCCTTCCACGGCGCTATATGCTCACTTTTGCACGTATGCGCGGTAATCTTGTTGCTAAAGGCGCACAGAAAACAGCGGATGAGCCGCTGAAGAATCTACTTAACCATTTTGAGGGTTTCATAAGTAGAACTCCATTAATGAGCTGCAATTTCTCTTTTTTCTCGATATATATATATATATATCTTTCTCTGTTTATCATTCTCTTTATCTCTATCCTGTTAAAGTTAAAATTGTCATAAGCAAATAGCGTTGTATGATTAAAAATAAATAAAAATATAGATGCAATAATCTAGCATGGAAAAAGTGGGCTCATCAATTGTACGCTAAAATCGAGAAAAAGAATTATTCTCTTTTGGATTCTATAAAATTTGTATTCTTGTCGGCATTAACTATATAATTTTTGTAAGTTTCCTCTTGTACATTTAAAATTGAATATTAAATATTCAATCAACGGCTTTAAGTGAATTTCTCTTTCAAGAAAATACCGCAAGACAAGACGGTACAGATGGGTATAACTTTTATTTCCACGACGAGGAAAACTTTTCTACTCATTTTCTCAATGCTGCTAATTTCCGGGGTTTCAATTTTTGACTGAATTATCATCTTCTTGCTTCCACGTGCTAATAACAAAATTGTAACGCAAGCAGAAATTATCTTTCTTTCGCAGTCAATCTCTAATTTCTACTCACGTAAAGGTGATCAGATACCTTTATTCGGCTGGCAGAATCAACAATAGCGTGAATTTTTCTAGCTAGTATTACATTTTTCTGTCATACAAAGTCAATAACAAATTTTAAAAAGCTTGGAATAAATTTTAATAAAAAAATCGCAATTACAATTTTTTTACATCGTTTAAGCTTTGTAGGCATTGCAAACTCGATCGATTGTTCGACGAGGTAAGTCTAGCGGACTTGCGAAGTGGCTCTGATTAAGTGGCCCCATTAGAGGGTGGTACTCGAAAAACGAACATAATCATTAGTAACCGAAACAGTTTCCGACACTTCCTCTAATAACCAACTCGCACGCGATCGTAATTATTATTTGCGGCTTATATTGGCTCACTTTCAGCGCGAATCGGCTTATCAATTGATGAAACGGAAAGAGAGAGAGAGGGAAAAGCATAGCACTATTATTGAACCAAAGCTGTCAATATCATTCTGAAATTTAAAAAAATCAAAGAACAATAGCGAATAAATTAATCTGCGCAGGAGAAATATTTTGTATTAACAAAATGTAAAAATATGTTCAACGTTGATTACGTATGCGGAAGAATTTACTAAAATATAATATTTGGATAAAACATTACTCCATTTACGAAAACATGTTTCTCTAATTTAAAAAAAAAATTATTTGTGTAATGAAAATCATACTTTGCAACACGTTAATTTTCACCTCAACGAATTTTATATATTTCGCCACAGTAATATTTTGCGAAATAAATCAGCAAGAGTTATTTTACGTACTATTTATCATTGTAATATATATAGAAGCAAATTACAGGAACGATAATTAAAGAACTGGGTTGAACGGGCGAGACTTGAAGAATGTCAGTCTCGCTAGCGTACGTGCGTGGAAAAAGCAATGTAAAAGCAGCAGGATAAAGGCCACACCCTGCTAAGGTCGACGGGGTTGGTTAGCAATGGCGTAGGTTGGCCGGTTAGCGGAAAGAAAGGAGAGAGAGAGAGAGGGGGCGAGAGAGAGTAATATCTCGCGTTGTAAAAATCCACCCGCGTGAAAAACATCCTAGCGCAAGCATTGCTATACCATTTACCGCTTGATAGGTGGTAACGCGCACTAAAGCTTCGTCCTTTTGTCGTGAATGACATAGGTGACCAAGTCTCTCCTCGCCCCCGCTCTTCCATCTTTTCCGTCTCTTCCTCTCGATCTCCTTTCCGCTCAATTTCTCGTCTGCTTCAGTTTTTTTTCTTAGCTCATTGCAGTTTCCTCTAAATCATTTTTAGACATGCCTCGGTCTCTGTTGACACCTAATCTTTATCAGATTATTTAAATCCTTCTTTTTCCAGCTGGTCTTTTTTTTTTCTTTGTCATAAATGTTCCAAAGTCTTCTATTTGAATTTCTTTAATGCATTTTTAGAACTGCATTTATCCTAAATTCTTCTAACCTTTTCAATTGTCCTCGCGTGCATTTTTGTGATTTTTCTTTTCAATTTCTATCTATTTTTCTTGTTTCTTCTATATTTTTGTATCAGACTTTAATTGTTCCTTCTGATTTTCTAATCTCTTTTCATTTATTGCAATTTTTTTATTATTTTGAAAGCAGATTTATATTTTTATGAATTTTTTTTATAATCTGAATTCTACTTTAATCTTTCTCTTGTTTAATCCATTACTTCAATTTCTTTTATTATCTGTAGATAACCATTAATAACTGATGAATTGCGAAACTATGATTAGCGAAATTGAAACTTTTTGCATAGCTATTATTGAACACGATCGTGATTGAGTGACATTGGAAATTAATAGAAAATGAGACAAATGGAGAAAAGGGCGTGGTGAATATAATAACTGGACTGGTTTCCAGAAAACGTAGCCATTGTTGCATAAAGAGGTGGCCCAAAGCACATGAAATAAGTGTCCTTAAAATTTCTCGGGACCAGCACCGGGGAAAAATGTAACTGGAACGCGCCAAGAGGGGTAAAAGCACTTACAGCAATATGCCGTGTTCCCTTTAAATCAAATTAATTAACTCCTCCGAGCTTTCCTTACAACGCCGAGGTAAGATGTGTGCAGAGTACCTGCTGGTTAAAATTTCTTGTTTTAACGGCACAAGTCCGAGCTTCATCTATTACTCACATAAATCGAAAGATTTGCAGATTATAGCTAGTAAATTTAGAAAATATTGTAGATTCTATTATTTATATTTTTATCAAGTTTTTTTATTAAATTGCGTAATGTTAGTTGATAAAATGAATTTTGTTGTAATATTACATATTAATTCTTATAACTGATATCTTGATTAAATTCTTGTTACAAAGAATTTATTTTTATCACAAAATATGAATTATAGAAAACTTAAGTATAGCATTTCAACATAAATTATCCTGATACATCCTATACAATTACTTCTATTTATTGCACTTATTTATCTACTAAACAATTTATCAGCGGCATTGCATTTATTCGCGGTCGCGTCTTATCAAATCAAGACGGCTAATGAAATCAGGCGGGCGAGCGTTACGACGCCCTTAATTTCCGGCCGGGACGGCGCACGGTGGCGAAACAAGCGGAAACAAGACGCTATATTTATGTTGAAAGTTAAACACTCGGGCTTAAGTACCTGCAGGCCGAAGCGGTCTCATGGTATGACGCGTCGCGCCGTGTTTTGTGGCTCTTCCGATTGGAATATTCCGTCGATGAGTACTTCGCCCGTATCTCATTCAGAAATGATCGAAACGGGATAAAAATTATTAAAAAACACCACTAAGGTAAAATTTATTTTTCTTTTTGTCAATACTTTACTGGGTTTATTGGGATTTATTGATATGGCTAATTCATACATTTATTAAAAAATAAAAAAAATTCAAACTTTTTAATTTCCTATATTAAGTATTTTTTATGATTAAATCATAAAAAATTTTAGCAAATTTTATGTAAAATATTAAAACCGAAAAAATTTTATCTAAGAACTCGACATATGTCAAAGAATCAAATATCTTTTAATAATGAATTTTTTTTAACTCAAGCGTGTAATACTCAAGCTTTGCCGAGCATATTCAAAACCTGGTTTCTAGAAATATCACTTCTTTGATGCACTCTTGCGCATTCAAGTTTTTCACGAAAGCTGCAAGCTCGGAAAATTCCTCAATTCTATCTCTCCTCATCTATTCATGAGGCGGTTTCGCGGCGTGATATTCTTTCAGTGAATTTCGCTTAGGCGCTCTCTTTTCTCCTTTCCATCCGTGTTCTCACTTCCGTGGCTCGGAACCTTGATTCAGATTTAATCATCGTCTTTTAATGCTATTGGAAAAATTAAATTCATTATTTCTTATTTCAAATGTTTACTTCTCTTTAATTGCAATCATACTTTTTTATTTCGCAAAATTTTATTTACACCAAATTTCGTCAAAATTGTAATTTTTTATTTGCAATTAAATACTTTACGCACTTTTATTTTACGAATTTGCTATTAAATAAACCTTTTGCTATTCACAAAACTACTTAAGTTAAAAAATACCTTAAAATCGCGTTTTCTGCGGAATTTATTGTAAATTAACATTGTTGGTTGCAAAATTCACGAATTTTCTGGAAAATAATCTTGTGAAAATTACTAGCGTGGCATATGTGTCCGATGCAAAATGGCGACAGCGTGTCTAAGAAGAAACGGTTCATCATTAATTACCTCTGATGCACACAATATTGACTCTCTCGTTGCTGCACTCTGCCTAAATGAATGCAGGCGAAGGATGCAGCTGCCGCCGCGAGAAAAATGTGGCGTCACGGAAATTGCCGTCGCAGTTTCCTTTTTATTTACGCAAATATAAATCATCTTGGCTCAATCCGCGTTTAATACCATATGTGTATATTTCCAAAATATATTCTCACTTATCATAAATATGTTTGTTTGCTAAGTAAAATTCTCTTAATATTTTAAGCCCAGTTTCTCAGTTTGTACACATTAAACTTTTGTGCTTCTAATAGAGATATTTTTTCAGCTATTGCTTTTGACAATTAAGAGTATTTATTTATTAATTGGTATATTTTTTTCGCAGACAACAGTTTATTAAAAAAAGAATTTTTGAAAAGTGTATCGCAATTTTCGACAAAGACAAATTTGTTGGATTTATGTTGAATGAAAATGGAAGTTTGCAAGTATAAAAATTCAGTACCAATGAAACAATGAAAATAACATTTTCCACCTCTCGAAAATGAAAACCACTACTGCAAAAAGATTAATAAACATACATGCACACAAAAATAAAAATTCCGTGCACTAGCGATGATAAAACCAACGAGACCGCAAATATTTTATGCTCCAAATGTCTCGCCATACTCACAGATTAAAATATGTCGTTGTAATAAAAATTTTAATTTTTACATGTTGCTATTATTTATCGATTCAGATACATTACGACTACAAAGTACAAAGTCATGCCAACTTTAATATATAAAATAAAATAAAATAGATAAGATATTTAATAAATTAAAAATGTGAAATTAGCAAAAATAGTAATAATCTAGCGTCAATACGCTAAAAATCACTGGATCTTGAGAAAAAAATTATGTTGTTAGAAATAAAATGTTTAATTTGTTTGCAGAAATTTTTTTATAAGTTTTATATAAAAATACAAAAGTAATATTTCGTCTTTTCAGGCAACCATCACCAAGTTCGGGTACAACGGCCACCTCGACGGTATCGCCAACGACCGACGAGGGCGACGCGACGCAGAGCATCGGGATGTATTCGGTAGGAGTTCCAACCACGTCGATCACAACGACGACGCCGGTGACGACAACATCGACGACGGTACCTCTGACTACTTCCGGCGTAACCGTCGGTACCGGAAATATCGGCATCGCCAGAAGCATTTCCGCGCCGAGCGCGCCTCGACCAGTCGTTCAAGTTAGCAGCTCGTCAGCAAGTACTTCGGCATCACAACGGCCGAGACTAAGGAGGAATCAAAGCCGCACCGAAGCCATCCGGAAGTGAGTATAATTTGATGCTTCGGACTCTTATCAGAATAAATAAAAATTTCTATAATAAGAATGGTTTTTCTTAAGGCAAATGAAAATTGAAATCTGTTTGAGAAATCTATATTACTGATCATTGTCTTCTAATTAATTTGTTTGCTGAATAATAAATAAATAATATAATGATGACATGAAGCTAATGTTTAAAATGTTCTCAATCTTGCAGTTATATTAAACGTGAAACAGCACAATTCTTTGGAGTCGACGAAGAATCGGAGGCATTGGAGAAGCAGAGATGGCTCGATCGACGGCGACGCATGGCATCGAGAAAGTACGGCGCGTTGGTACCGGAACACAGACCGCCAGACCCGGACATTACCAAAGATGTACCAGACACGACCGAAACACCAGAAGTGAGTGCATTGTATCATAAAAATATTTCTCTACGATTATAATTACATTAAAATAAGAATTTATTTTAGTGGTCAAAAACGTGGATTATTTTTGAAATGTAAAACACGAAATTATAAATGATATTAATTCCAGATTGTACAGGAATATTTATTAATATTTTATGAATATGTATAAATTTCTACAACTCATAAATACATTTTATATTTTATATTTTTTATGTTATCGAATTATCATTTACGATAGTCTGGAAAAAGGATTAATTTCGAGGAACTCAAAGTTTAAAATTAATTTTTCTTCTATATAGCAAAAGTGTTGTAATATTTGTGAAAAAATTAATTTTTCTGCGATTTTAATTTAATTATTTAATGAAAAAATTACAGAATTTTTGGAATTAAAAAAAACACGTTTTTAAATATTCACAGGATGTTACCCTCAGACGATGGCAGCAATCAGTACGGAGAAAAGATTCTGTGGCGAGGATGACGTTATCGGGTCTTCATTACATCGTCGAGGTGAGTCATTATTTCATTTTCAACTTTATAAATCCCGTGTTAAAAAATCTTCTGCAATAATTTCTTATTTATATTAAATATTGTAAATTTTTTATTTAAAAACATTACTGAACAAAATATAATTATCTAATTAGTTTTGCTAATTAAAAAAAATGTTATTTATAGATTTGTTAAACACATTATGGATATGTAATCGCGAGCGAATTGATAAGATTAACTCTACTTATATTCAACAAAAAGAAAGCTGAATAAATCGGATAATTAATCAAGCTTTTAATTAGTCATATTAGCGATTAATTAAGCAAATAACTTATATACGCTATTCTATTTATCAATTTAGGGCTCAAAGAGTTAATTTCGTTAATTTATTCAACCCGATTACATGATTTCTTTGTGCAATTTTATCATATTCGCATCGAAGGCATTCGATAATTTCGATCAATTTTACGATAAATTTATTAGGATCACAAGATGAATTGCGCAACATAATTAGCTGGTCGGTTGTAAAGCACCTTCGTTGAATTACATTACATTAACCTTAAAGTTTAGATTAGCCAAAGTAGAGTAATTCCAGTCATAAAAGTGGAGCGACTCGCGTGCGCGCGCGTGCCCCATTACGTAACTTTGGTTTTAGTTTATGCCAGAAGGGCTTATTTCCGGTCGTGCAAACTTTGCGTTCATCAAGCCAAGACAAAATTTTACCTTCGAATTATTTAGGTATTTCACAACGCGTAATTATTTCAGAAATAATAATATTTACAGCTGTGACTCACGAAAAAAAGCCGAACAGTGATATATATCTATGAATTGAATAAAACTATTTAAATATTTCTTTAATCAATATACATAATTTTTTATATATACATAAATTTCTTGAAAGTTTCTTATAACATTGTACAACACAATTTGCGTCACATGCAACGTTTTAATGTCTTCTTTTTACATTGATTTCAAAAGGATTAGGTTTCGGAACTTCTCTCATACTTAATTTTTTTGCAATTGTGGCTTTTGGTGAACATATGATAGTCTAATAGCTAAAAGATACGGTGCGTTCTGAGTCACGTAAATAAATCGAACGGTAGCTACACATGTGCGCATTGTGCAATACATTCTCCCTGTGCTGCAGGCACGGCCGACCATATTTTAAAACTTACTACTTAACTCGAGCAAGCCGGACAACGGCTGGAGCATGTATTGCCGGGGGAAAGTATGTCTTTCGTATACACAACGGCCTATTAAAATATTTTACGCGCGACCCAGAAAGCATTACCCCAATCCAAATCGATTTCAAATCGAACGGAAAATTCACGGTTCCTGTAATTATTTTACACAATATCAAGTCTGCTACCAGAATTTTAAATTTTTATTGCGAATTATTTGAATTTTTCAGAACTATAAAAAAATTTCTATTTTATAATCAGAATTTTGTGAATGATTTATTCAAGATTATGGAAATTTTTAAATTATTAACAGTTTAAAGTTAAAATAATAATTGTAATACCTAACAAATAGTTGTACTTTTTTTTAAATTACTCAAGCTTTTTTTATTTCTATGTGAATAAAATGGTTTGTATAATTTAAAAAAAAATTTTTTTTTTAATGCTGTTTAGATAGTAATTATATTTTGCTTAAAATATTTCTTTTTTAACTAATTTGAAATGCCATTGCAATTTGTTAGTATGTTTTCTCCTGTTGCTTAGATTTAAATAACAAATTGAGTTACGCATTTTAAGCAGAACAATTATGGAATTTCCGCCGATAATTTCGCATTGTCCAACGTTCCATTTTTCTCCACATCATAGGATTATTATATAAAGGCCGAGCACAACAATGAGATTCAAAAAAATGAGCTCTCGACAGACAGACATGAAATTTATTTTGCTGTCATGAGAGATCTCTATTCTGCGTGATCGGATTTGAATTTCCTCGATTCTCGCAATTGTGTTCTCGAAATAATGAAATTTATTAAGCGGAAACGCAGCTCATATTATTTCAATTGTTTCGATAACTTCTTTTTTGTAACAATTATAATGCTTAGAAAATTTTGAAAGGGATTATGTCATGTTTATTTATTTGCAATTAAAACACGCAACTTTTCTTATCTAATATAACATTATGTTTTATTAATTACTATTATTTTACTTTTTGTAGCAATATTGTTTAAAACAAATATTTGTCAATTACATTAAAATTAAATTCAAATTTAAACTACTTTTGAAACTAAAATATTTTAACTAGTACAATATTTCTATAAAGTTTCTTGCTGGTCTTCTTTTATTCCATTAATTTTTCGCTAAAAATTTTTACGCTATGATCTCTGCACAAAAGTTTGTAATGTAAAAAATTGTAGCCCGCTTAATAACATATATGCATAATAGCTTGGTAAAAGCAGCCGCTAAAGGAAATCCAAAAAATGCAGCTATAGTGGACAAGCGCGTACGCTTGCATTCTGATTAAAGTAACACGCCGATGTTACTTAATAATAGAGTTTATTAGACTTCCGTTAATAAATGGTAGTCTTGTCTCTTTATTACACCGCACCGCGCTCGTGCGTTCCCGGATGATGTAAATTTTAATAAAAACTCCCGTGTAACGCGTGTGCACGGCTCCATACTGGTCGCCATTAAATTACATCCCTTCAACGGGACACATAAAGGGCGACTGAAACGAGTTATGAGACTAATCTACTCCCTTCGTTACGCCGTCCTAAGATTTAAAACACTTCGTTACGCGCGACGAATGCGACGCACGCTTTTCTCTCTCTCTCTCCCTCTCTCTCGTTCTTTCTTTCTGTTTCTCTCGTTTTCCATTCTTTTTTTAATTTTGCGGAAACACGCGAATTGAGCACGTCACCGTATTTATGCGAAAGATAAATAAAGAAAGAATAAATCTTTTCTATTTTCACCAAGAGATATATGTGAGAAGTCAAAAGATTTATCTTATCTTTCTTATCTCATACTTCTCTTAAGAATTATTTATTTCAACAAAAGATATTTTCTAATATACTTGATAGCCAGGACAATACTTTAATAACATATTTTCAAGCTTTATTGAAATTGAAAGTCTAAATGCGTAAATGTTACAACAACGTTTGAATTATAAGTGATCGAAGTTTGCTAACATAACAATACCACGTAAAGTTTGCGCCACTAAAAGTATAGTTTTAAAGAAATTATTATTTTAATTAATGTTTAAAAATCTTAAATTTTAAAGCATTAAAAAAAGTTTAAAAACTTAAGAATTTTTTGATTACAGTGTTTTAAACGAATAAAAAAAATATATTTTGCATTTTGTAACATGCAATATGTATTGAATAAACATTTTTATTTCTATATTACTTTCCAAGTATTTATATCTTTTTATACTGTATACATTTTTTTATCATGATATTCAATACTTTTGATTTTTTATTCATGACACTCAATACGAAAATATCGCATGATATCAATAACTATTGTATTTTATATAAAATAATAAAAAAATATCGAGATATCGTATTAAATTTTAGTATGTCTGCAAACTGAATAGAATCATCGAGACCAATACACTAACTGCAACTATTCGGAAGTTACAACCGCGCGGTGCATCCGCCAACACAATCGTTAATGCCGGATTATGTAGATCTGCGTTTAATTATATGCCCATGAAACGATGAATCTTCTAGTGAATATTCATTATATGTTTGCTATCATCGTTGATCAATATTAATGGAGAGTCGATGGGCAGTAATACGATCTAATAATAACATCTAGAATTATTATCAATTATTATTACAAATTGAATCAAAAGATTTAAAGACAGCCCTCCTATCACAGTCTTCGATAACTTTACAATTGTGCCGTTTTATTTGAACAGAATTTATTTTTATTTTATGAAATATAAAAGGTTTTCATGACAAGTTATTTAATAGTTGAATTTTTCAATTGTATCATTTTGCCCTCCGAAAATGAACTAAAAATTTAAATAAAGCTTTTTTAGTTATTAAATAAATAAAAGAGTATTGACTTTCTCTCTTTAATGTATCTAGAATCATATTAATGTGTATTTTCAGCTTTATTCAATAATTAGAAATTTGGAAGTAGAAAAATTGTAGAAAAAATGCTTTGTAAAATGTAAAATTTAATTTCATGCACAGCTTGCGCAAATCAACATTTATCCTATTTATTTTTTCATATTGAAATTTTCTTTCTGATTGGATTATATTGTCACGACACGATTCTCGATCGTTATACATCGTCCTCTCAATTAAACAATAAATTTAAAAAAATGTGCTAGGTTGCTTTAAAAAATTGAAAATGCTCGATTTTTTATTTGCTTCGATTCAATATAATCGAATAAAATCTTTTTGAAAAGTATATTCTGAAGTTTTATTGCAACGAATCATCAGACATGTGTGATAAAAGCATTCAACATTGCTTTAACAAGGAAAATGGCACATCAAATGATTAAATAGAAATTTCAATAAAATACATAACATATTTATTTTTCGATTGTCAAAAAATGTAAAAATCCATTTCTTTAATTAGATTTACAGCAAATGCTGGTAGATTGTCCAGCGCGGGTCCACGACTTTGTAATTTATAAAATCTTTAGAATTATTAAGAAATCTCTTCTATCTTTCTACCTAGAATATATTTGCTCGTGTTGTAAAGTGATAAGTTATGAAGAATATGCATTCTGCGTCTGGGCCCTTCGATTGAACATGCGCCGTCAAATTTTCGTGGACTAGCTATCTTTTTGCAAAAGTTTGATCTCCATTCTTGATACGCGTTGAACTGGTTCGACGAAGACGTCTCGTTAACTACGACGGCTAAAGAAACAATATTGGCGGAAGTTGGCAACTTAAACTACCGTTTAACGCGCCAAGTTTTACAAAGTTTTGAAGAGATAGCGGAAAGTGCATATAGTTATAGACGCGAGGCTTGCCTGCTGGTTTGCACTTACTACTGGCTGGTAACAGTCAGTAATAGGTGCCAACCAGCAGACCGCCGATCGGACAACAGCCACGCGCGAATGTGCTTTCGACAGCTCCGACAGTTTATTGGCGATATCAGAGCTAGAGCTGGAAAAGTTACCACTTGCCAAACTTTAAGGAAACTTAAGGATGTCGATTTCTAATGCTTATTGTTAGCACTCTTATTTCTTTATTATTATTATTGGAACAAATTGCACGATGTTGTACGTGTTTACATTAAGTTTTTTAAAATCAATGAAATAAAATTATTAATATAGACACGTGTTTTACAACTTTTGTACAGATATTAACTTTCTATCAGAAACTAATTTTTCTTTGATTAATTATCTATTTTTCTATTATTAATTATTTCTTTTTAAGTAAAATTTTAATATTTATTAGAATACGAGCGTTATATAGAATTGAAACAAGCACGTCTGTTCCAGTCATTGACAAGGCAGCGTCTTCGCGATCGCTCGCAATCGCGTCCGGAATCACGCAGCTTCCCGCCGAGTACGATTGCGTATCTGTCGAGAACGGAAGGAATATCATATCCTGACAGCGGCCAGGAAGAGGAGGAATCTTTCTTCGAAAGGCCCCCGCCACCTCCGCCGCCTCTTCCACCTTCCTCATCTCAGCAATCGCAGACGCAAATCGATCAGGCCTCCAGCGGATTGGTCAAGGACGAAGAGGTTGATGCCAAGATTGCGGACATCCTCGACACTACGCAGGATCGTGAGGGAATTAGTTCCGAGGAATTGATCGGGTAAGTCCCGTAAGATTAGAGGATCTTGGAGGATCTAAAAGATGCTTGGAAAATTAAAAGGACTGTAATTATCAGTGTAATTATTTTGTTGAAAATTTTAGAAAAAAATTGAACCTATTGAGGAGTTGTTTCAGCAATTATTAATTATAATTTGCAATTTTTGTTTAATCTTTGAATTCTTTCTTTTCACAGGATTGCACAACAAAAGAACGATAGAACGACGATCGACGGACAAGTCAGACGACCCCGTCAGACGAGGGACCACTATATTTCCAGGTGAGAGTTTTTTTTGTTAATTTCTAATTAACTTTTCCCCGACGAAAATTTGCATATTGTAGCATTCCAAATATTGGTTCATTAAATTATAAATTTAATTAGCTATTGTCGTTAAAATTAAACAATACAACTATATCAAAATAAATCTAAGAACAGAGTAATAAATAACGCAGTTATATTTATTAACAAATCAAACAATATTTCTCATTAGCTAATGTAAATCGAAAATAACAGTCTCCCATAGAAATGAGAATTAAATGAGTTAAGTAAGAAGGAGAATTCTATTATATATTTTTATGCTTCAAGCTGTAATATGATTCAGGAAAAATTCTTTTTTTTTTATTTTTGATATAATTTATATATTATTTATGATTTTGTAGGATGTAAAAATCGATTTCACGTTCGAATAAAAGCAATTTGCAAAATAAAGTTATCCGACAAACTCGCAAACATGTACAACGAGAAAGAGATTACAGAAAAACAAGTTGGAGCAGGTCGAAGTACGACACGCCTTCGACGGAGGGTACGAGAGTGCCACAAGAGGAGGGTGTAACTCTCCGAAGAGAGATAGCCGGAGCCACGAGGATTTCCCACAGCACGATCGATCGTGTCTTTGACAACAGCAATCGGCGGCGATACGGGATGGGTATCGTCGGTCGCTTTTTCGGGTATATTTATTTTTCATTCAATGTGTAACAAATTTGTGTAATAATAAGATTGCTTCAATTATAAAACAATTAACTCATTTTTAACACGGTTTTTTTTAACACTTTATAGCTAATAAAATTTTTAAATAAAAAAATTAAGTTTTCTGGAAAAATTGGATTTTCTTAAGTTATGTTTTTCTTCAAGGAACGATTTTTTATCAAATAATTTTTAAATGAGATGGGTAACGTTATTATAACAAATTAAGTTTTATCTTTGAGAAAATTGAGAGTGTAATAAAGAAACTTGTACTAAAAAAAAGGAAGGGACAAAATGATTTTGATTAATTATTTTGCTTAATTCCAGACGATCTTTTCGGAAAAGCATCGCGCACAAACCGGACATAAAAAAGCAATTGGATGACTTCGAAGATCACCGACCGTATTTCACGTACTGGATCACCACTGTGCAAGTGCTGATCTTGATAATATCGCTGGCGTGTTATGGATTTGGTCCTGTTGGCATGGATATCAATCATCGATCGGGTCTGGTAAGTGGATAGAGATTACTAATCATCGATTACAGCACATATACATGTATTATGTAAACTCTAAATTGCGACAATATGCAATCATTTACATGTGAATCATTGCGCTTTGTCTTGAGATTTCACTTCTACTCTACTTTATAGGCTGCATGTTAGAAAAATAGCGCTATTTTTCTCTCTCACTCGAATTGAAGACGTCCGACTATCTTTTCGTCTCTCAATCTAAACAGAACCTCTTTCTACTCCACTATTATTGGCAACGTGAAGAAAATTACGTGCCTTTGACCACTCGAGTTACAGTAACCCCCCCCCTCCCCCCATCCTTCCGCAAGAACCGCCGTTTAATCTAAAGTAGAACGTCCTTCAGAACAAAGCGACGCCGCGGACCGCGTCGATTGTATCATTTTGCGTAAATCGTCACTTGATCTGAACAAAACCTTTCTTCTGTAGATATTGTTGGCGTCAATAAAACGACGCAACTCGGACCATTTTAATAGCAATACTCCATCTTTCGCACGATTTCTATAAGATCTTGCAATTTTCTAATTGTAAAACGTTATCCACCATCGAATTATTCTTTTCAATTTTAGAAGCACCTCTCTTATACTATTTTTACAACAAATGTAGATTAACTTAATGTAAATTGCACATTTCTAAAAAAAAAAAACATAAAATTCTCTTGGTTTACCAAAAATTTATTTTTATTGGCATTATATTTAAATGCTTTTCAAAAATATTCTAAACTGTAAATATGCTATTGTTATTTTATACGGTTTGCTTAAAAGGATTAAAAATAAGTACGAGCTTAAAATAAATTAATTCTCACGTGTTCAGGTTCTCGTGACGAGTCTGTCGTTGCAACAAGTCGACTATCAGGAACCCGCAAACTTCTGGCTAGGCCCTAGGGCCGCGGATTTGATTCATCTTGGTGCCAAGTTTGCACCGTGTATGCGTCGGGACATTAAGATCCTGAAGGAGATTGATGTCTGGCGGGAAAGAGAACGAGACACCGCCTGCTGTATCAGGAATGACGATTCCGGATGCGTTCAGTCTAGCAAAGCAGATTGCTCTGTAAGTTTACCGACTTTTGTGATGCTAGTTTTTAACATTACATTAATTCTTCAGACATATTTATGTTGATACAATTTTCTTCCATGCGCGCAGGTCCGAGGATTAAGACCTACTGTTACGGTAAATTACGTAAGCTTTACTTCGATTGATTCTAGAAGAAAGCACTTAAATGACAAGTAAAAAACAAGATTTTTAATTTATTGCATATTATGATTATTAATAACAAATTTCAAATTATAACGAAGAAAATGTAAAAATAAAATTAATGTATATATTTAAGAAATATTGAACTGTGTATGTGTTATGTATTTAATCGCATTGTGTTATTAAATAGTGAAAGAAAAGAAAAAAGGAACATTTGCCTAAAAAAAAAATAAGTTTTTTAAACAATTAAGTGCTTTTTTCTATATCAGAGAATTATCTTTAGAAAGCTAAAGATCAACACACTGGTAATATAAAGGGGCAGCTTAATTATATTGTAATTAATCGTTGGCATGTGCCTGAAAACAGGAGCGCTTGTGATAGTCAAATCTTAAATGTCTTATATTATTTTATTTGCCTGGTTGTCTCTAATTTGAGAGATCCAATCTAGCCTTTTTATCAATTCTGGATGATAAGAGCGGCGACCATTGCATGGAGATATATTCATTTTATATGGGCAGTATTTTTTAATTTAAAAATATGAAACATTTAATAATGATATAAACACAACGCAGAATATAATTTTGGAAGGAATATTTATTTGTGTACGTCAAAAGCACTGATTTAAATTTTGCATGAAGGCACCGAACATTTTGGTGTTTTCTTGGCAATATGCATATTAATGTTAAATAAAAAGTTTTGAAAATATTTTGCCGGAAATAATTTTCTATGGGATTCTTTTTGCATTTCCTTGAGAATTTAATTCCAAAGAAAAGTTCAAAGTTTTCGAAGTTTTGTAGTTAATGACTAAATAACGAGTAGCGCAATTTTTCAGCAATTAAATTAAAATATTTTAAACATAAACATAGATGCAAACTTTCTGTTTTATTTGTTAATTTTTTCGCAATTTAATTAAAAGAGAGGAAGTTTAAATGCTCATTTTATGATATAATTGATTTTATTTGATAAATAAATGCACAATTATGAATTCTCTTATTTATTTATGCATGTTTTAATTTCGGAAATTCATATTTAATAATCTCTTAAAGCTTAAAATATCATTGATATGAAAATAATTGCAAATATGTTTTTTTTTTTTTAATAATTGTGAATATTGAATTCCGCAGAATACAATATCGACCTGGAAGAAGTGGGGACCCGGAGATAGTGGACCTGGCGGTCGTATCAGTGGTTCAGTTTGTGGACTGGACCCGAAGTTCTGCGACGCTCCAGCGAGTGTTGCACCTTACGAATGGCCAGATGACATCACCAAGTGGCCAATCTGCCGAAAAACCAATGCCTTTAGCCAACGCTTCAGGTAAGTTTCGTTTCAAGCATTTTCATCAACGTACTTTTCCAAGTGAAAATAATACAATGGAGTACCGCTGAAACAAATCACTTGAAGAATACGTAAAATATTGATTCAAGAAGATCGAAAAATCATAATACTATCCTTGTAAAATAAGAATGTGTGTTCAGATTTTCAAAATTGTTCCGAGTTCTATTAAATAATTTCAATCAAACGTCCATACTCAGTTGAGAAAAAATGTTGACAGTAAAAACGGGAATCAGCGGAGCAACAGCAACTCTCCTGTCAGCCGGTACAAAGATAAGATGGCAGAGCATATGGTGTGCGAAGTGATCGGCCATCCGTGTTGTATCGGGATTCACGGGATGTGTCGTATCACTACAAAGGAGTATTGCGATTTCGTCCATGGTTACTTTCACGAAGAAGCGTCGCTGTGCTCGCAAGTGGAATGTTTGCACGACGTTTGCGGAATGATACCGTTTTTACATCCGGAGTGGCCGGACCAGTTCTATAGACTCTTCACCACTATCTTTCTTCACGCTGGGTAATTTCCGAACATGTTGAAACTAATTTGTTTCAACAGATTTATAAGAAAAAGCAGAATTAATTTTTATAAATTTATATAACAAAGAATAAATAAATTAAATATATCGAATCTTTAAACAGAAACTTAAACAATTTAATTAAATCGAAGCTTCAGCTATATTTATTTAACTTAATAAATTAACAAAAAAAAAAACAATGCTAATTTATTTATTCTTATTCAATCAAATTTAATAAAGCATAACCGGCTTATTTATTTTAATAATTAATATTTAATTCTAACAAAAAAATTCAATTTGTTTATTCTTTTCAATTGATATTGCAGTATCGTCCATCTGGTGATTACGTTGCTGATCCAGTATTTTCTAATGAGGGACTTGGAAAAGCTGACAGGATCTCTGCGCATTGCTTTGATCTACTTTACCGGTGCTCTTGCTGGAAATTTAGCTAGCGCAATCTTTGTTCCTTATAGGGCAGAGGTAAGTTTCTAAACTCTATAAATAGTTTTAATGAATCGCAGTTTGTTTAAAGAATGCAATGTGCGCATTTATTATAAAAATTTTCAAAAAGTATTAAACAATTCATATCTTACAGTTTTTCAAACCCATTCTAAACTAACTCTAAACAACAAAATTAAAATTATAAAGTTATTAGAATTATGATAATAATTACATACTTTTATCATACTTTTATATTCTTTATTTCTTCTTAAAACAGTGCTATTATTTCTTTTTATTCTTCTCACAAAAAATTGATCGCTTTTAAGCATATTTATGAATGATAATCACTCTGTTGTTTACTTACACAGGTTGGTCCAGCCGGCGCGCATTTCGCGTTGCTGGCCACGCTGATGGTCGAAGTGCTGCATTGCTGGCCGATGCTTAAGCACCCACGTCGCACATTGTCCAAGCTGATCCTGATTCTGCTGGGGCTGCTGACGCTGGGTATTTTGCCGTGGGTGGACAACTACGCGCATCTATTCGGCTTCATATTCGGCTTCTTAGCGGCCTACGCGCTGATGCCATTTATTTCGTTCGGCCATTACGATCGCAGACGAAAAATACTGCTAATCTGGATCTGCCTGGTCCTGATTGTGGGTCTGTTCGCCCTGCTGCTTGCTCTCTTTTACAACGTGCCAGTATACGAGTGTGAGGTGTGCAAACTGTTCAATTGCGTGCCGTTCACCCGCGACTTTTGCGCCTCCCAGAACATCAATTTCAAGCGGGAGGAGCCAGTATGACATACGGGTCCGCGATTCACGGTCGAGCACAAAATTGTTTCGTTCCCCCGATCTCACGCTCCTTATCATCGCACGCACTGCCACAATTTGCCATTATCGTTCACCGCGCTCGTTCCGGCGACACTCCTCGTCGACTCCCGAAGCCGCGTCCGAAATCGCAAAATTGGCTGAATCAGCTGATTGATGATGAACTTTTTCGTTTCAAGGATAATCAAGCTCAAAATCATTGAAAATCAGCGGAATCCCTCATTATACGTAATTGAAGAAAGTTCTCTGACAAAAAATGGAGATCGGAAGAAAAATTTCTTAAATTTTTGGAAACACTGACAAGTTTCTTCGATTTTTGAGTTTTGCTAAATTAAAAAATCGGAACAAAGGCCATTTGGATTTTTGAAGAAACTGGAAGAAGATCTGTAAATGCTTTGCTTCGTTCTCGCTTAAAAACAGATCAAGACGAGAAGGCTATTTCGGAAAAAGATTTTGTTAATCTTTGAGAAAGCTGAAGAAAAAATGTGGAAAAAAGTTTCTTTGATTTTTGAAAAAACTGGAAGAAAATCGATAAATATTTGTTCATTATTTTAACCGGAAAGCACAATTTATGAAAGAAAAGGTAAAAAAGAAAGATACATTTATAGAAACAATTTTTTTCCTTTTTAATAAAACTATAAAGAAAGATCAGAAGAATGTTTTTTAGGTAATCTGTAATCAATATTTCACGATCTAGATTGTGGAACTTCCGAGATCAGCGAAGATTCGTGTTGGCCAAGTTGCAAGATTGCAGAATGCAAACTTTCAGAATAATCTTTAACGTTGCTTTATGACTGCGTTTCCTTGACAAGACAATTCGGATTATCAAACTTCTGAAATCTCGCGAACCCAGAGTTCTCGATCGTCGAAGTTTCAGAGTTTTCCGAATTGCGAGGATCAACGATCATTCTTGGACCGCTTATGTTTATCCGTAAGAGTGATATCATGGTGTGTTCGGGGGCATGGGGGTTTGATAGTGCCTGAAATCGAGCGGGTGAAGGTGATGGATCCCGACCGACATTTTTGCTACTGCCAACGAACGTCAGAGAGGAACTCGTTCGTCGACGCACGACGATGCCTTAACATTATTAAGTCCCAGCGTAGTGAATGGCTCTCGATACGAGCCAGTCGGGCCTTCAAGGTGCCGAGAACTCTGAATCGCCGACGGAGTGTAAATATACATGGGTTTTAAATGCCTCACGATAATGAATGGATGCTCCATGGATCATTTGGTATCCTACAATGCATGTTGGCATGGCAGCATTCACCTCCTCCAAGTATTAATAAAAAAAGGGGAGGGGGAGGGGCAGATGTAAATAGAATCGAGTCTTGTTACCATTTTAAGAGCGACCTTAGTAAGCTAACTTTAGGGAGAACCTTGAAAGTGCGCACGTCTTTCGTCTCTGCACGATATAATCCCCCCGCACCTCCGACATCCGGAACTATTGTCTGTGATGGCTTGACGTTGGAAATATTTTTCGTAGCACCGTGAAGGCCATAATGACGATGGCTGCGAGCCTTCCTTCAGGGACGATCGGGAAATGTTCATCGTCTGGATATCAATCAATAATTCATTGAAGGAAATCGTTCACAAAGTGTTCGTTCTTCGATTTTAATAAAGCTTAATATATTTGTAAAAGTTCGCAAAATTTAAGTAATTAATTGCGTATTTCGATTTATTGGCTAACATCAAACAGCTTTTTAAAGTTTTATTTTTGTTATACTATCTTTCAAACTATTGGAGACAGAGAAAAAAAATTCTTTAGATAAATGTTTTATGATTTTCGGCGTAAAGTATATTGTCAAATGTTAATAAGAAAAATGTTTTATAATTTAAAATAATTTATAATTTATTAATCTTTTACTCGAAAATTATAGAATATTAGTGTGTTAAATTAATTTAATTGAATTATTTTATGAGATTTACGTAAATTTTATTAATTAAAAAACATTTAAAAATATATTTGAAAGAAAAAACAACCATACATTACACAATCAACATATTAAATAACATTAATAATTTGAAACGCAACCAAAATTTTGTATGACATTTTGATAATGTTATTTTAAATAAAACTGGATTTTACAATATATTTTGATAATGCCGAATCTCATAAAGTTTGAATGTAAAACGTATAATATTGTTAAAAACAATAGCATCTCTAATTGATATCCAGAGGATGGACCCCTTATCGAGGATAGGAAGGAAGGGGAGGTCCGAGGCAGAGGAGGCGGAAGGAAACTGTTAACGATTTAAGGTGAAACGAATCAATTTTTTATAACAGCGTGAGAGTGAGCGAGAGAAAGGGAGAAAGAGAGAAAGAAAGGTGCGAATATCAGAATTCTTAATCAATTTCGAAGTCTGTAAATATACATTTGCGATGGTGTGAAGGAATGTAGGGAATGTGAGAGAATGCGAAGGATTGCAAAAAAATGCGAGGAAATAAGAAGAAAGGCGATGAAAAGAATAGAAATAAGAATAAGAATATACGAAACATATGCGAGAGATGATTTGACAGTTTTACTCTAGAAATTGAAACCGAATTTGTTTGCCATGTGAGAGAAGGGATTAGATTCTGATGATATTAGCATTTATTATTTATATTGACTTTTATATCTCTATTTTATTCAATTCACTGCATATTTAATGCCGTGATTTGTTTTGCGATTCTTGTTCTGTTATAGCTTGTTCTGTTATTGTATATCTGCAAAATTATGCTTGACTGTGATCGAAGACTCAGTTGTAACAAAAATATATCATTTGTTTAGTAATTCTAAGTTAATTTGAATAAAAAAAGGATTACGAGGAAACAAAATTTTGAACTAAAAAATACATAAAAAAGTAGAATGAGAAAAATATATCATATTTATTTATTTTTATGATTTTTACGAACGGTTAAATCTGCTGAGAATAGATTTTGCAAAATATTTTCTACAAATTTTGTCGACAGAAAATATCAACAGAAATCTAAAAATTAGTAGAATTACTAATAAATATTCTATTAAATAATTACACAATATCAACAATATGTCGACAATTGTTGCCAATCAGCTACAATATACTAATCGAATCTGCTGTCAAATTTAGCATGCTTCTAAAATTTAACCAGGTTTCAAAACATATACCAATTTATTAATAATTAATAGATATTTTAAATAATGTTTTACTAGTTTTGTAGTCGTTTAAAAATAGTCTAACAGATTGTGTGTGTAACATCTGCGACGACATTTTACATTTATCGAGCAATTATTGTACATTTCGTTCTACAAGTCTCAAAGCACTGACACAAATGCGTGCGGGATTTGTTACTACTGTTGTTTGCGTTAAACTCAAATCATGTATTTGGAAATTTTGTGATATACAATTTGATAATCGCACGTAAAGACGGGTGCGAAAAAACGGGAGAAAATGATATGTGTGCGTGTATGCATGTATGTCTGGGGTGACTTATTGTCCCATTAAACTTTTCCGGATTATATATATAAATATATAAATATAAACGTATACATATACGCGGGTTAAGGTGGATCGTCGATGACAAGCAACGTATTGTTATTATTGTAAAGGTGTCATATACAGGTAATAACATGCAATACACACACACACACACGCACACGCGCACACGCACACACACATACACACACACACACAAAATATACACAAACATGACATATGAACAATCGTACGTACACGTACATGTCTACACGACGACGTGAATAAATTGAGAACTTTCGATAATTCCATACCGATCACGGCGAGGTGGAATGTCTCGTCTCCCTCGCGGAGGCGAGAGAGAAGATAAGGCGATTTCATCCCGGTTATGGTTGTTATAAAAGCCAAAAATCGTGGGCAAATTGCGCGATCGAATAAACTTTGCATAATTTGATGTATTTTACGGCTGCTATAAAATAGAGGTAATATTTTATAAAATTCATTACACACATTCTACGATTTGCACACAAAACTATCAATCGTAAAGATTAAATGATGAAAAATAGCAGTTTTAAAGTGTTTTAAATAATATTCTAGAATTTGCAATAAATATAATAATTTTTAAATTATGAAAAAATAAGAATTGAAAAAGATTTGTGTAAGTTATGTTTTGGAAAACAAAATTATCTCCATTTCTCTTAACTTAATCTGCAAATTCTAAAATAATAAACATTGAAAATGAAAAAGTTGACAACTGAAAGATTAACTTCTGTAAATAACAATACATATTACTTTATTTATGTAAAAGTCATTGTAATATCTAGTATCGGAAAATTAAAAAGCTAAAGAATTTTTAAAAACAACCCTTTCTTATATATTTTCTACTTTTTAATTTTCTGAAAACTTTCTATCTTATTTACACAATGTACGAGCATATATTGTAACATGTACATTCTATTTTATCAACAATTTTTCTTATAATTTTTTTATTTTACAGATTAAAGAAAAAGTAAAAAATTTAACTTTGCAACGCTCTTACTAATCTAATCATCTTCGATCACGCGGTTGGCTTGCCATTTTTGCGATGCGGTACATCACCGCCGCCGCCGCGCGCGCACGTGCGCGTGCAAAACATTGTAAATAAACGTATGCGTCAAAAATGGACCAAGGATCTACATAGTACAGCTCGTGCGTGTAAAATTGATTGGCAGGTAGGATTGTAAGTACAGCTATATTTAACCCTAATTATTATGAAGAAACTCCGTGAAAGAGGTGACTTCAGAAGGATTCACGGAGATTCTCTCCTGCGAAACGATTTCAAATCTTCGAAATCAAGAATCGATTTAATAGTTTCGAAGTCAAACTGATTTTAAAATGTTTCAAATTAAATCTTTCTCCATCTTTTATTAAAGTTGATTAATGTAATATGTTTTTAACTTTTTACTCTTTTGTTCCTTTCTTTTATCCAAGATTCAACTCTATTATCTAATCATGTAATTGATTATCTTTACAATCTCCAGAAGCAATCATTCACAACTTGTTAAACAGCAAAGTTTTTAACATCTTTATATTGTTCTTTTCAGATGATTGTAGCGACGCGACATTATTTAAATTGAGAATATGAAGCAAATTTCGTGGTTTTAAAACATTTACAAAATTTATAACAAATCGTATTATTTTCCAATCAAACTGTGATATCGAAGATTAGTTATTCGATTTCGCACATTAATTTTTTTTTGTCAATTTTGTTTTAATTTGCTTAATTTTCGCGGTGTAAATAAAACAAGCGCCGGCGCGGCGGCGCTGGCTTGTAATTAATTAAGGCTCTCGCGCCTCTTTTATATAAATATTATGTATATACGTACGGATATATACACGGTAACAATTAGGATGTCGCCAAAATTATTTAGCTGTTATTTGGGACAGTGCGCAGATTTGAAAAAAAGCAGTACAAGAAATCTATCAGTTTTATCAATTCAAAGCACAAAAACAGTATAAAAGTAATTTAACAAAAAGAAATTTATATAAGAAAAACACAAAAATATCTCTGGGGCAAACTATTTAACAAATGTTTTTAAACTAATAGATTTTTAAAATTGAAAAAAACACGAAATGGTCTCTAAAATTAGAAATAAAAATATATTCTAGATAAACTTTTCCAGTAAATGCAGAAGTAATCTAAGTAATTTTTTAAATAGTCCAGCTAAGATCTTTTTTCTATTTTTGTTTGATCGAAGTAGCATTTGTCTTAAAATTTTATAAATATATCTTTAGAGGAAAAAATAAATTTTTTTTGTTAAATTACTTCATACAATTTTTGTGATAAAAATGACAGTTTTATAAAATTGGTTTTTTTTTGTACTTTTTTCATTCTACGCATTCGTTGGCGGAATAACAATCAAATTGTTTCAACAGCATTCTAATTGCCACCTTGTATTATAAGCCACTTAAGAACATTCCACCACGGCCGCGCGGTATTATTTTTCTGTATCCCTGTATCTATAAAAGCGCGATATAAGAATTAAGGACAGACTTTAAGGAAATATACGACTGTATTGATTAAAGATCGATCAACTTTATTATTATTGTTATCATCACCATTATCATTATTATTATAATTGCCGTTGTTAATATCATTACAATGATTACCTCGCCCTCAGTTTTCACTATAGTCGGTGCCCTTCGATTACGATTATTATTAATAATCATAACGATACATTGTACTTGTCGCTGTTATATACATACACATATAAATATATAAATATATAAATATATAAATATATATATACGAATGATATATATTAATTTAATAACAATAAAGAAAACGTGAAACACATAATCTAGTTTGTGTCCGGATTGATCTTTCCTCTATTTTCTTCTCTTTATTTTTGTACAACTCAAGATATGTTAGAAATTATTGATTATATGCAATATAACGTATATACAATACAATTTCATCGATTGGAAAACACGTTTATTCGTAATAAATTCCTACGACGAGACCCGTTGCAATAAATTCCGCAGTCTCAATTGTATAGGTTGAGTACGTATCTCTCTGAACATCCCATAACTTGCCAAAATCGATTTGTACGCTTTGTCCCAACTTTTGAACAATTGACATGAAAACTACAATTTTGTATCTGAAAGCAGTAATAAAGAAAGCTATAAGGAATGCTCAGATAAAAATTTTACAATCGAAACGAAAGTGACAGAGTTGTTAATCCCCGATTTTCTTTAACGAATTTTAAATATATTGCAAAATAGTTAAAAATAAATGTATTTTTTAATTAAATTTACAAATAAAAACCATACTTGTATATTTAGGATCCTTATTATGATAAGGTGCAATTATTACATCTATTTATTTCATGAATAAATTACCGATCATAGAATTTCTTGCAAATTTTTTCACACACTTCTGTTGATATTTCCTTGCAAATTTGCATGCAAAACTCGGGTTCGTATTTTAAGCTAATTAAATATCTCCGCATCACATTAATTAAGATTTTGTCGACAACTTCACATTGGAAAGGTTTATAAGGTTTAAGGCGATAAGTATTTTGATATCTTGGAACCTGAAAAATAATGATAAGTTCATTATTAATAATTTATAAATAATAAAACCCATATTTAATTTTTAAAGAGTACTGTAATACAAATATTTTTCTTACAATGTTCTATTATTTTATTAGTAATTAATAAGTGTTCGATTGTGATAAGTGAATATTTTCATAAATTCTTGCGTACAAAATTAATTTTCTCTTAAAAAATTTTGTTTTGGTTTAATTAAACATACCTTGAATCCACTTTTGCCTATCCGAAATAACATGCTTCCTTTGTGTAAACCTGCTATGAGGGATGTTTTTGATTGAAATGGCTTACTGATTACAGACGATGTTGTTACAGATCGTTGAGCTAATAATTAAAAATACATTTAAATTTTATTAATTATTTTTAATTATATATTATTATTACTGTTGTAGTTTGTATTAATCAATACTACTACTATTACATATCCTTTGCATATATAATCTCAAGCCCGTTTTAATTTCTCACGTCATTATTAATTGTCGTATTAAAACTTACTCATGTTTGTTTAATAATTATTTCACAAAACTAAAATATCCAAAATACTATAAAAAAAAATTACTCTAAAAATTGTTACGTCATATATCAAATAGTATATATTAAATAAATAGGTTTGTTCTTTATAGCTGAACTGGCTGCACTAATATCAGAATTCATCTTTTTCCCTCCACATTCGAAGGAGAAAGATAATCTCTAGACTAGTGCTGTCAGTGCAGCTATAGAAACAGACCTAATAACTGTGTTCCGAAATTCACTGTCGGTATTGAAAATCTATAGTTTACGTTACGTATATTGTAGATTTTCAGTACTGGCAGTGAATTTCGGAACGCAGCGAATGTCTTTCCTCGATATTACGATCAACGCCATCTATTGACTCTGATGTCCAATTACATAATCATTTCTCTCCCTCTTATTCACACAATCACACACACCACACACACACACACAACACACAGCACGCACCATCTTGCCTGTAGTTCGTAAGCGATTCTCGCTTGTGTGCATGCTTCCCCTACCACGGAACCCTAGTGCTGGCCGGCTCGAGTTTGCATCACTGCCTGTAGCTTTTATAGTGTAATATCAGACTCACGAGATGGCACTCAAAACAGTATACACAAAAATACGTTGCGCTCATAGACATAGGAATAAGGAGACAGAGCATAAAATCTTACTTTAGGCGAGGGGAGTGAAGCCAGTTCCGCGGTGCGGGGAATAGCAGTCACGTGATATTTTGGTGCCATATTGGCATTAGTTGTAGCATAATGGCCGGAGCACAGACTTTTGCATAAAGCATAACGCATAAGCATAAGGAAATTGATTGGTCCATTTCCTTATGCATTTGCTTATGCTTATATATAGACCAATCAATTTCCTTATGCTTATGCGTTATGCTTTATGTAAAAGCTTGTGCTCTCGGCTTAAATGTGGCACCAAAATACCATGTGACCGTAGTCCCCGCTCTCCGAAAGCGGCTTCACCCCCCGCGGCTTACACTCCGTCTCCTTATTCCTATGTCTATGGTTGCGCTTTTCTCGAACCCTCTACTCCAACGCTCGGAATTAGTTGCACATTTCGGGCCGATTTCCGAGACATCTCCTGTTCCCCCACTACCGCTCGGCCGCTGGCGGCCGAGCCGCCGATAGCTCTGGCTCAGGAGCGTTTTATATTAGAAATAGGCTGGATTGTTTAGGCATTTTTCGGGAAATCGTAACATTTTCTTCACTACATAAATAATATTTATTTTTATTAATACATAATATATATATATTTAATTATTAATGAAAATAAACATTATTTATGTAGCAAAGAAAATATTACTATTTTCTGAGAAGTGCCTCAACAACCCAGCCTATTTCTTATATAAAACGCTCCTGCGCCAGAGCTATCGGCGGCTCGGCCGCCAGCGGCCGAGCGGTAGTGGTGGAACAGGAGGCATCGTCTCGAAAATTGGTTCGAAATGTGCAACTAATTCCGAGCGCTGCTCTACTCTATCTATCCATTGGATAGTATCCAGTCTTCTATGAACGCGTCGACACGTCACGTAATTCTTTTGATTGACTGATTTTGTCGCACAAGGACCCGCGAGAACTTTTTATTTATTAATAAGTTATTGTAGTTTCGTTCTTGTTTTATGCAATGAGTGACAATCGCAATATTAACAATATTATCAAAAATGATTCCGATTGGGTAAGTAAGTTGTAAGTCGCACGATTCTGTGAGACTTTCTAATCGAACTTCTTTTTGTTTCATAACTTATTTCTTTGTACTACATTTTGAAAAATGTCTTTTTATTTTGTGACAATAATCGCAATATCTAATATCCAGTGTCGGTTTTAGAATCAGTTCGCCTTTGGGCAGTTTTCGGGGTGGATTTCCAAAAAGCTATCACCCTCGATTTTGCTGATAGCCTAAATATTTATTTTATCTAGTAAATAATATTCCTAAATGGATTTTTGGCGCAAATGTCCCCTTTGCCCCCAGCCCCCCTTAAAGGTAAAACTGTTTTTGTTAATTATTTAAGAAAGTATTCATTGTACGGAAAAAGTTATCAAACAAATAATGAAACTCATAATAAGCTCTACAAATAAGGTCCTATACATATTTTACCTAACTCCAATATTTTAGTCATTATTATCAAAAAAACTTGTAAAAACCCCCGTAGGTGGGGCGGCTCACTGCATCCACGCATACACTATACAACGCGAAGCGAGGTCCCACGTGGGTTTATGAGTTTCTATGCAAAGCGAGATTCAATCCAAACGCTATGTGTATAGTTTTTTGATGGTGAGCCCTCTGCAGAGGACGGAACACACTGCCTCAATACATACACTTTTCACGCGAAGCGAGGTTTCACGTGGGTTTACGAGTTTCTACGCAAAGTGAGATTCAATCCAAACTCTATGTGTATAGTTTTTTGATGGTGGAGCCCCCCGCAGGGAGACGGAACACATTGCCTCCAGATTTTTGATAATAACGACTAAAATAATGGAGTTAGGTAAAATATGTATAGGACCTTATTTGTAGAGCTTATTATGAGCTTCATTATTTGTTTAACAACTTTTTCCGTACAATAAATACTTTCTTAAATAATTAACAAAAATAGTGTATAGTTTTATCTTTAAGGGGTGCTGGGGGCGGAGGGGACATTTACGCCAAAAATCCATTTGAAAATATTATTTACCACATAATAAGTAATTTCGCTAAAAATTAGCAAAATTGGGGGTGATAGTTTTTCGGAAGCTTATCCGTATTTCGCATCCTTTGCATTTTTTAATTTAAGATGGGAAGGTATCAAATAAGTGAAAATCATGTTAAATTTTTTTAAATTTTTATTTACTTTGTAAACAAAAACAATAGCGAAGAAATAAAATATAAAGATAAATAACATATAAGTTAAATCAATAAAATAATATTAAATTAATATATATTAATAGGCATCTCGAGCCATCGCTGGATGTTAGTGTGAAAATTATTAATGTTTTTGTATAGAAACTTAATTTGTCTACTAGAGACATTATTAAAGTGTACACTGATCTCGGATTCGAGATACTAAAGTGTACGAAAATTACATACATTGGCTTAGTTTACACCAATTGTTTAATACGCGTACCAAGTACTAAATCTGCTTCTTTGATTGGTGTAGATTTCACACTAAACGATTTATACCTATCGGAGAAGCAGATTTAGTACTTAGTACACGTACTAAACAATCGATATAAACTAAGTCATTGATCTCATTTTCAATTTGGAAATTATTTTTACTTGTCACTTTTTGCATGTGTTTTTCGATGGTTTTTGTAAAAACTTTTTGATCAATTTCCACATAAAGAAAACTTGTTTCATTTCGCAATTCTTTAAATCGTACATTGTTTTTAGGAAGAATTTTTGCGTGACTTCGAATTAAAATTAGACACTTTGCTTTCTGAATCCTATATGCGGCAACTATGCAATTTGAAGTCTAAGGCTCTAACTACTGACTACGTCGAAACAGATGTAAGTAAGATGTAAGTCGCACGATTCCGTGAGACTTTCTAATCGAACTTCTTCTTGTCAGTTTAGCGACTCAGACTGTACAATATATTACTTTAATGATACCCAACGTTGGTTTAAGGTATGTGTTCTTTTGTAACTAAGAACTTTCTTTGTCGCTGATAATCAGATCCGTAAGTCATGTATCGAAGCTTCTATCGCGCAATTTTTTCTTCGTGTTTGATGTATTTATGGCGATATTATGGTGTGCTGAACCTCGTATCTTGAACGTTAGCTATCTGTATGTTTCAAAAAGAAAAAGTTAGCTACAATTTGCCAAATTTTGTGCATATAAGACAATCAATATTTGTGCTGCATAAATAAATTTTGTGTACTACGCGGAACTTTCCATTTAGGCTATTGAATATTTTGAGAATAAACACGTGCATTGTCGTGAAAGGTTTCATAACTTATTTCTTTTGTTATATACTACATTTTGAAAAATGTCTTTTTATTTTGATAATAATATATTTTTTTATTTTAAATTTATTATAACTAATATTCAGAAATATCAAAAATATAATATTCAGAAATTTTAACAATAAATCTTAACAGTAACGCATACTATAGACAATAGATAAAGTGGGACAAAGAGTGTCACTGAAGTAGAATTTCTGAATGCAGCCAATAGTAATGGACAAAAATGATTTTTAATATCAGCTATTTTTTTGTTACATTTGGATCCAAACAGCAATGCACCACATAGATCGTCAGTAATAGACACGCTGGAAAATCGTATAGAAATGATTGCACGGAAGATATTAATAATGCCTAACAATATTTTTAACTGGCAAAATTAATGTTATAAATATATTTTGTTTAATGTTTTATTGTAATTTTGAAGTACCTATGTGTGAAGTTTTTATCACAGGAACATAGCCGATAAAAAATAGTTTCTTCATTTTCCAATGCAAACAGTTTTTACAAGTCACTATTATACTAACAATACAATAATAATTTTATTAAAAATTATTAAAATTTTTAGCTTTATTAGTTATGATTTATTTCTTTTATACTAGAAATAACAAATGGTTACTTATTCTTGAATATTCCATATGATATTAGGGGGAGACAAGCAATTATTACAATACTATAATAGAAAAGGGGAAGGATTTTGTATTCCCGGTTGGGGTACCATTGGTACCAAACGAGCGTATCATATTAATGGTTAAAAAAAAAGTCGATGAATGGACAAATGGGCATGTTATGCTTGAAGAAGAAGGTAATTATCTTTTTTTTATGTAATATTTGTGTAGATTTAATGTGTACTTAATTGTGTACCTAATTCTTTATGTAATAGTAGTATTCTTTGTTTCTCTTAGAATTTCTCTAACAATTAGACATACAACTAAGAGGCCTATTCTGTAACTTAAAAATGTATTATGTATCACTGCGCAGATATTTTGTAATAGGTGCATAATGATACGTAACATCATTAAAAATTACAAAATAAGCAATTAATCTACTTTACTTCTATCTTAACCTTAACTTAATTTTGTGTTATTTTTTCTGTTGTGTTGTGGGTGTAGACAGCCGTGCTCAATAGCCTAATACGTGCCTACACTCACATGTGTCCTACACGCATTCCTTAAGTAATATAAAAATATGTGTAGATTGATTTAAAATTATTTTTAAGACCATTAACTTATATTACGAAAAGCTTTTGCTTATTTCAATAATTATTAGTACTCTGATACTTTTGTATTCAATTTACAAAAAAATTTGAGACCTCTTATATTGAAAATTAGACTTCATCCTCACTTATTTTTAAATATCTGTAGAATATACATTATTGTGATGTAGGTAAAAAGAATGTTAGTGCTATAATAGACAATATAAGTGAGAATAGGATGTTATTTGTTTCTTCTTTCTAATTGATTTTTTTTTCAGTTACTGCATTAAGAAAAGCAATCAGTCAAGACTATGACAAGCTGCGTTCTAAACTATGCTTGGAACTCGAACTAACGGGCAGCGACAGCGATAAAGAATCAGAATCTTCTGATAGCGATAGCGAATTCGAATCTTCTGATAGCGATAACGAATCAGAGTCTTCTGATAGCAATAACGAATCAGAATTTTCTGATAGCAGTAACGAATGCGTTAAAATTGAATAAAAGAAAATAAAAAGATTCAAGTCTTGTTCTAGTTAAATAGTCTAGGTAAGATTTTTTTTTTCATCGAAGTAACACATTTATGTCAAAATTTTATAAAGATATCTTCACACTCAAAAGATTTATAAAATTTAAAGCGATAAGTATTTTGATATCTTGGAACTTGAAAAATAATATTAAATAAATGTGACTTTCCAGAATTACTTACAATTTTACTTTGAACCTCTTGAAACTATCCTGCCATTTCCTGCCAATTTTTTTAACTATTGTAACTCTTCGTTACAAGTATAAATTAAAAATAGACATATATTGTAAACGAACATTAATTAGAAAGTGATACTATATTTCAAATAATTTCTTTAAAAATAAAAATATATAATGCCATTTTTGTTCAGTATTCAAACTTATTGGAGAATCCTTATTTGAAATCTTAATTATCATTTATCTCTCTAGAGGACAGTACACCTCGATATTGCGATCAACGCCATCTAATGTCCTATTATGTATTTATTCTCTCTCTTTCACTTTTCCATATATTCTATATGTATCTCTCTCTTCCCTTTAGCTTTTGTAATGCAATATGAGACTCACGAGATGGCACTGAAAACAGTGTACGCAAAAATACATTGCGTTTTTATGGTACCTTATACTCTGTCCACTCTATTCATCTATTCAATCTCTTTGACCAATCGAGTGATTGCTTGGAGTGGTTTTGACGCGAGAACCTTTTCTTTGTGATCAAGTTATTGTAGTGTCGTTCTTGTTTTGCACAATGAGTGACGATGATCGCGATATTGACATCGAAAGTGATGTAAGTAATATGTAAGTCGCACGATTCCGTGAGATCGAACTTCTGATCGAACTTCTTTTTGCAGGATGGCGACGACTCAGATTCGAGATTGAGGCACTCTAATAACACGCAATACTATTCTCAGGTATGCGTCCTTTCGTAGCTTAGAACTTTCTTTGTCGCTGATAATCAGATCCGTAAATCATGTATCGAAGCAAGCTTCTATCGCGCAATTTTTTCTTCGTATTTGATATATGTATTGCAATATTATGGTGTGCTTAACCTCGTATCTTGAACGTTAGCTATCTGTATGCTTCAAAATAAAAAAAATGTTAGCTACAATTTGCAAGATCATGTGCATGTAAAGCCCAATCTACAATGTGCTTTTTGATTTTTGTTTTTCTGCCTTTGCCTTTATGTGAAGGCATATTTTTTTTCAAAAATTCAGAAAGGAGAAATTGTAAATAACAGTATTCCTCACTTAAATAATAATAATAATAAATCACAGTATTCTTTGTCTTTATGCAATAAACACATATAAATGAAGAATACGAAAAGCAGAGAGCAAGAAACAATACACAAAAACTACATTAGTAGATCAGGCCTAAACAATCAATAACACGTTATGTGTCACATGTACCATCAGTAACATTGAACTCATTCCCACATTCAGACTGTTGAATATTTCGAGTATACCCACATACATTGTCATGAAAATTTCATAATTTATTTCAAAGTATTAATAATACTTGACGATATTTTTAACTGGCAAAATGAATGTAACTTATAAATATATTTTGTTAAATTTTTTGTTGTAATTTTGAAGTATGTGTATGAAGTTCTTATTACAGGAACATACCAAATAAAAAATTGTTTCTCCATTTTTCAACGCAAACAGTTTTTACGAGTCACTATTATATTAACAATACAATAAAAACTCTATTAAAAATCATTAAATTGTTTAGCTTTATTGGTTAAATTTTTTTTTATTTTAGAAATAAGAAATGGCCAGTTGTTCTTGCATATTTTATATGATATTAGGCGGAGAAAAGAGCACATCACAATGCTTTGGAAAGGAAGCGGAGGGATCACATCAAGGACAGCTTTTCGAGTCTCAGGGACGCTGTACCATCGCTGGCAGCAGAGAAAGTTGCAAGTAGAGCACAAATCCTAAAGAAATCAGCAGAATATATCCAATTCATGCGGCGTAAGAACACATCCCATCAGCAGGATATCGATGATCTCAAACGGCAGAATAGTTTTCTCGAAAATCAAAGTAACTATCTTTTTCTTTATGTAATAGTAGCGGTATTCCTTTATTGTTCCTCTTGGGGTTATAATTCCTCTCACAATTAGACTTACAACTAAGAGGCCTATTCTGTAACTTAACAATATCATTATGTATCACTGCAAGTATTTTGTAACATGTAATAGGTGCACAATGATACATAACAACATTATTAAAAGTTACAAAATAAGCCTCTTATTCTACTTTACTTTTATCCTTAACCTAGCCTAATCTAATTTAATTTTTTTTTTTTTATTATATAGGAGGGGAAATCTTCGAAAGACACCTCGCGGCACAGGGTGCAATGCCGCGAGGTAGTGTGAGATTCACCCCCTCCCCCCAAGTTTTTTAGCTCTTAGGGGGGACGGCACTTACTTACTAAAACCCCTCCTCTCATTAGCCGAGCCTCATTATCCTGGCCATCCATGGTGTACTCATGGCATTTCTTCATGGAGTGGACCCGACCCTGTGTTATGCACTTCAGGAGTAAGTCTAACCGAAGATCAGGATCTCCTTTGAAAGGACCCTGAACCTTAGATGGGAGGAGTGAGAAATCCCTTCCTGCCAATGTTTATCCCTCATTGGTCAGGCAAACCTTCAGAAAAAGCGCAGAGGTAGGAAGAGAGCCCGTCCGGACCACGGACCGTGTTATTTGGTTCTTCATACTAGGGACCAGTCGAGGACCCCGCTTGTGGCGACTCTGGTTTTGGGCCAGAGCCACGTGTCCTCATTTTTTCTTTGGGAAGATTTAGAGAGTCCTCCCTAGAGCGTTTTTCTCTCTTCCGCTAGTACGGTCGTTACAGTCGCAGAGTCCTTTCTTTCTCCAGTCAATACAGGCTTTCCAGTCTTCCTATGGGGAGGCATAGGGAGACACGCAGAACTCGCCACTCTGTGATTAGCGACTTTACCACTGGATGCGCAGATGGGGCAATGTGCTCTGTTTGTACACAACCCCACTGTATCCCTCCTGTTCGCAGTTGTAATAACAGCGAGCCTCCACGTCGGATGGGTACCGCTGTTGAAAATGTCCACACCAGAGGCACCGGAAACACTGGATCGGTCTACCCTTGTGCAGCTCAACTCGTATCTAACCTTATCTAATTTTTTTTCTATCATGTAGATGCCGTGTTGAACAGTCTGACACGTGCCCACACGCATTTTTTATGTAATATAAAAATATGTGCAGATTGATTTAAAATTATTTTTAAATCCCTTAACTTATATTACAAGAAGCTTTTGCTTATTTCAATAATTTTTAATGTTCTGATATTTTTAAATTCAGTTTACAAAAAAATCTGAGACCTCTTATATTGAAAACTATACTTTATTCTCACTTATTTTAAAATATCTGTAGAATATACATTATGACGTATGTAAAAAGAATGTTAACGCTATAATGGCAATATAAGTGAGAATAGGATGTTATTTGTTTCTTCTTTTTAATTGATTTTTTTTTTTCAGTTCGTGCGTTAGAAAAAGCCATCAGCAATCACTATGCCAACCAGGAATGCGATGTGAAATCTGAACCAACGGATATGGGCAACTACAATGATACCGAATCAGAGTCTTCTGATAGCGAAACTGGACGAAAAATTCGGCAACCAAAGAAACTAAAAGTTGCAGGTCTCCATCATTAACAACAATAACTTATTTATACTTTCTTCTGTCCCGAAACTTTATTTTTACATGACGATTGACGATATTATCTTTCCTTTGTAAGAAAATTATCATATATGTGAGGTATAAAAATGAAGTGTTAAGACAGAAGAAAGTGCCAATCAGATATATAATTATATAATTAAGTTCTTAATTATATTCGTTAAGAACTAATATTTGTAGTATCAGTGTTTAGCTATTTTATACATATAAATATTTATTAAGCACATTACATTAATATAAATTCGTTAAATTTTCGTTTGTTTACGCTATCCATCGGTTTCACCTTCAGTGCATCAACATCATATAAAATACTTGTTTGAAAATAATCAGATGCTCTATCTTTGTTTAATTTTAGTTTGTAATTTTCAATTTATTTAACACGTTCACCGCGCCAATCGTATTTTAGCTGACTTTACGCCATTTGGATTATTTCACATCTAAGAAGAGCAATAAATAATTATTTGTATATTTAATAGATAAATATGAATTTGTTCAATAATCACGCCTTACGTCGATCATCGATGACCATCACGGCGGTGAATGTATTAATGTATTAATGTTCAATTTGTAAAATTATTTCCAAAACTAATAAATTGCTATTATTTTCATTACGCATTTTGTGAATAATATCAAAACAATTACATAATCGTTTAATTTTATCACTGATAATTGTTATAATTATATAGTTTAACACCCATTAATAGAATAGAAAACATCTATTCAATCAAAAAAATTAATTTGTTTAAAAAAAACAGATTAGAGTATGAATATTTTTATATAGCATTATAACATTGTTTTAAACTTATTACGATCTGGTGCCAGTAACAGGAAGAAAAGAACAAAAACTCCAATTACATAATATCTATCTGCCAAGGTGTCACGGGTAATCTTTAATAGGACAGGAGAGATGAAATATTTAAATATCATTATATTTATTTAGGTATAAGTGTTATTTTACAGGATATGACCTAGGGTCCTGTTCGATACTTAAATGATTCACTAAGATAGAAAGCAGATGCGATGTATCAACTGCAGGAAAACTTAGATGCGACCGGCAAACGTGCCCGCGTCGACTTGTCCATCCCATTTCTCTACCCAAGCGTTTGGACACATTGAAGTGTAGACCCTCTTAAAGTACTGGCAGGCTTCATAATTCTCATCATGCTTCTTCCTGCATCGTTGGAAGTCTACGAAGCTCTGATAACAGTATCTGCAGATCATCAGATTTGATTAGAGGCAATCTTCAACTTTCTTTTGCCCTCCATAACAATCATGAAAGTAAAATAATGCACAAACATGTCCTCATCATACTTTTATGACAGAAGGATTATCTGTTTTCTTTTCTTTTTTTGGCTATTTTACACAATCTTTTAAATATATATTCTTAACAATAGACACGTAAAACATTGTGTCTTTTAACAAAAGTGCAGGCTGAAAATAAGAATTTGAGAGCATAGACTATAAAATGATAAATTATTAACACCGAATAAATCAATTTGAATTACCGGAACACCAAGACTTGAATTTTTTTATATCTTTTATTTGATTTTTGACAAATTTTGATATTTAATTTGATAGGTTAATATAAAAAAAAATACAGTAAAATTCAGAAACATAACAATAAGGTATTGCGTTTTATTGTACAAGAATCTGAGGGCTCGTTATACACATATTAAGATGTAAAATATTAAAAAAAAATAATTATACTGTTACACAATTTTACAATCGTGGTGCATTAATATTAAGATGTTTCATTGAAATATTAATATTGAGACCAGATTGTTTAATTCTTACCTGGTCTGATTCTGATTAGGGAATCTAGGATCGAACGGTGCGGTTTTGTACGTATCCGCTGTGATTTCCGACGCCTTCACCATACTTGCGACGATACAGGGCACTGCTCAACAAGTCATAAATTACTTAATCTCTAAATTTCAGCACGGATTTGTTTCATCCCCCCTCTCTCTCTCTCTCTTTCTCTCCCTCCCACTTTCTACCCCCTTTTCGCCCGTTAAAGTAAATTCTACGTTTCTCTCTCGCTCTCGTCCATTTGTCTCTCAAAACACACGCGACACTATATCACAAATAAATCCGCTGCTCCGGACACTCCGCGTCCTCGTCGTGTGCCTTTCGTTCGGATCGTTACAGAGAAGTCTTACGGCGCTGAACTTGAACGAACGCGACGCTTGCGAAACGAAACGAAACGAATGAAAGGAGCCTTCAAACAGCAGTATCTATTCCGCGTTTTCTTAAGAATAACGTGAGCTAACTACAGGTGTCTTAGAAGAAAAGTAATGAGTCGAAGTACATAAAGAAGGGCAACGTCGAAAATGTCGAAGCTATTTGACCAACGGCCGTGTGTTGTCCTCCTCCTGACAGCAGACTTCTCGATACTTCTTCACCTCCGCCATGTACAGCGACCACGCGTCCTTCGGCTGTTCCACCGTCTGTTCTGTCTTTGGCTTTGCCACCATTCCGGTCTTTAGAATTCTACCGCCTCTTCTCTTGCCCACCATTAACGGCGGCGGCACCACATGCTTCTCCTCCAGCACGGAAGTGGTGGGTTTTTGCACGGTGGGCTGCATTTGCTCTTGCATCTTCTTGAACATCTCCATGAAGCTACCATCATTCTTGAAGGCATTTGGCTGCGGGGCAACAGTCGCCGTCTGATGCGTCGCCATTCCGGCCTCTTCTCCGTGATCCTCCAAAGCATCCGACTCGTATGACGGTGCTCTAGCGTGATGCCTGCGGCTTTCTTTGTACCTATGCCTGTCTTTGCTGCGATTACGACTGCGACTCCGTCTTCTGTCCCGCGAGCGGGATCTGCCGCGCGATCTTGATCGCGATCTATCTCTTCTGGAATATTTGCGCGACCTTTCTCGATCGCGGTCGCGATCACGATCGCGATCCCGGTCCCGGTCGCTGGATCTGGACCGTCTGTGGGAGCGCACCGGGGATGGTCGTGAGCCACTACGGCGACGCTTGCGTCGCTCCTGGAGTGGCGAGTCGTTCCGCGAGGATCTACTGCTTCGATGGTAGTCCACGGTGGGCGAAGGCGAGTGCCGCGTGCTGACTCGGCTCTTGTGACCGTCGTGTGTCGTGCTGTAACCTGTACTATACATGGGAGGCGAGGGCGGAGCGGGTGGCGATTCGGTATTCGACCTGGTGCTGCGTTCATACCGCTTTGAATCCATCACGCTGCCGGGCCGACGAGCGGACGTACACGGACACACCTACAAGGATAGAAACTGCCTTCCATAAGTACACGGCTCATTCCAGATCTCTGCGCCTTCATCTGACTTTGGGCTTTTTTTTTAAATGTGCATTTTCGCGAGAGACAGACGAACTTAGAGCGAGAGAGCATAATGTAATCAGATAGTTCAAATTGAGAAACGACAAAAGACAATAGATAAACAGTGAGAAAGAGAGGATGCTTTATAATTAATCAAGGGCATTGTATGCAATCGCCAAACTGTGATTCATTGAATAATGTATTGTTAAAGAGCACAAAAGAGCACAGCATGGTGATTGTACTATTTGGCAGAGTGTTTCGAGACAAGAAGGGACTTGTATCAAGAAGAGAAACGTTGGAGTGATCGTAAGATAACTAAACTTTGAACATATTACCTACTCGTTTTTTCAATACCACAAGTACAAATATTAATCAAGCTCAAGATATATAAATCCAGAAGGACTTGCTAATCTCTTTCACTTTAAAAACCTTACTGCTAACCAAATCCTAGATGTCGCCAGTTAGTCTCAAGAATCCCTCACTCTTTCAAGGTGAAGAATGAGGGGAATAAATAATCGCGCGGATTCTACTCGAAGATCGAAGCGAAGGGAAGCATGTTACTGGAAGATTTCGGGCTCAAATGTTGAGATGAAACGGAGAGGAAAACAGGGAGGAAACGCGAGCTGTCTCTGATGACTTCCCCTGAGATCTACTACCGGGATGGCGACCATCCTCCTACGGCTACGTGCCCCGCGCGAGCGGATATTACTGTCTCGTCGAGCGTCTCGCTGGACAGCCTAAATTAACGCTAATTATCTATATGCGTAATACCTTAATCTGCCGTGCGGTTGGAAACAAAATGGCCACTAAGAAACACTGTCCAGACGACGACTTCGCGTTACGTCATGCACTTCGACAAGAAGTTCCTCGCCGACGAACGGACGGAAACAGTTCGTCTCGAACGTTGTAATATATAGAGAGACGTTTCCACTGATGCGTACAGACATCTAGGAGTGCGCTTTTGCATCGCACAGTCAAAACAGTCGGTAACAATCGTTTTTCAAGTTACCAACAACTCTTTGATAGTTACGAACATTTGTCCAGCTGTCGCTAGTATACATATAAATGTCACCGCATAATACTTTTGCAAAGATTAGCAAAAATGATTGAGCCGCGCAGTCATTTGGACTTTGCAAACCCACAGATCTGAGTTCACGCACTGCGATCGCACATATATACACATATACAGTTAAACTCACATTCCCGCATCACACAAGTGATTAAGAATCTTGAAAGAGAAACAGTTAAAAATAGTGATTCGGACGCCGGGTCTTGCTGTAAGCGTTGGCCAAATAGGCATAGTTCTTAACGGTCCTTTATATCTGTATTTTTAAAATGCGGTAATTATAATAATTTATAATACGAAAAAGAATAATTGTGCATACTTTTTTATATTACATACATTTTTATGTAATTTAATCAAGTTTATTATATTTACAGATATATTGAAAATAAATGATTGCCTGCACATAAGTAATTAAAGTATCTATTAAATACATATCCATGTATTGCATAATATAAAAAGTATGCACAGTTATATCTTTTTTGTAATATAAATTACTCTATTTTTTTTGTTCAATGTGTCCAAATATCCCTATTAATCTTTTTGCTCAATTTACTATAGAATATATTATATTAGAATATTATATTTTTTCAATGTATCTGATATAGATTATAATTTCAGATGACCAAATACTGGCAGTATTAGCAGATTTACAGCAAATTTGACCAAATGTTTCTGTTCCATATTTTTGCTGTATTATATTACAATGTGTAATATTACAACATTGTTACAATATAACTGCCCAATTTTGCGCTGTATGGGATATGCGACAAAGGTGTTACGCATCCTATAGAAATAACGCCGGCTATAATGACCCGGCATTAAAATCTCCTGACATCATGTCTACCTGGCGTCGATATTACTTTCCCATGATGCCAGTATATTATTAAACTCTTCAATCGTCTCCCACAAAATAATAATTTTTAATTACTTATAAGTATTTTATTTATGTTAGTTCAAATAAATTAGCTTTTTCCGATCACAATTTAGTAAAATAAATGTTGAATATCTAATTATTAATAAATGATGTGATAATTGTTTAAATATGTTATATTACAAAAGTTTTCAAATTAATGCAAATAATATAAAATCAAATTTTTTTTTTTAGATTTTCTATTAAAAAAAAACGTATTAATTAACAATTAAATCAATTATACCATATTATGTCATGTTAAAAATAAATTATTTTTTACATTTAAGTCAACAATAAGTCATTAATAGTCCATCAATTAAACCAATAATTTTGTCATCTTTTTTTAGCCTTCAAAATATCAGCGCAGTGTAAAAATTCATGCAGTATTACAATGAAAATTGCGGAAGTTATTGATTTATAATATGGAGAAATGCGTCAATTTCATTACGACGATGCGACGCGACATCGCGAAATATCTCCCTCTTCTTCTCTCTCTCTTATCGCGGGAGTCCTTGAAGTTCTCCAGGTCGAAAGAGAGGGGAATCGTGCACCAGGCTCTACGCTGTAAGTTTTGACCTTGTGGCATTTGGTACCTGTCCGTACCAGCCGATGCGCATACAACTCCACACCCAATACCACAAGCGCGCGAGTAAAATCACGAAGTGCCATCTCCATCTCTCTTCGATTCTCTATCTTTCTTTCTCTTTTTCTATCCTTTCCTCTCCTTCTCCTATATCTTTCGTCTATTCACTCGCGTTCACGCAACTTACACGCACGCGTATACCGCTGGCGACGTAACGGGGACGTCAACTATGCGACGCGATGATGATGTCGCACGTCACAAAATTATGACTGAACCTTTGATTATATCGATTTTATATTGCTAAATATTAATTCATCCGAAATAACTCCGCCGTTAAAGAACAGGTTTCTTTCAATTCTTTTGCAACACATAATTTTTTTATTAAAAACTTTTTTTATTTATTAAAAGAATTAACGATTTGATTTTCTTTTTTTGCAGATGCATCGATAGACCTGCATGTAATTGTATTTTTTTAATAAAACAAAAAAATGAAGTTAATCTTCTTTGATGGTGCTTTAATTTTAAATATAAAAGTATTAAGGTAAGATTACAAATATTTTATTAGATAAACAAATATTTTATTTTGTGTCGGAACATATAAGTCTTTAGATATGTATGACTCGTTATTGAGAAAAGAAAAAGGAAAAAATTTCGAAAAAGTTAAAAGAACTAGAAAATCTAAAAGAAATATATATGTTTCCTTAATATAATTATGCTAGGCTGCAGAGTGATTGTTATTCCAAAGTAATTCGATTTTCGTAATGCCACGCGACAGAGTCTAATGGATGTCAATTGTGCCACTTTGTCAGAAAATGCGCTTCGTCAGACGGCAAGGTCAGCGATATCGAATTCAGTGATTTTCTTCATTTTCTTCGCCTGAACAGACTTAAAGACGGTCATCGAACGCAAACGGTCATCATATGAACCATCGCATCTTTCATCGCGACCGCTTACGAACTTATAATGAAGTTTCGCAAGGTGGGAGGAGGAAACACGACAATTCGTAGTTACATCGTGGAATTTTCCAAATTCGCATACTGGCGCGTGCCAACGATTCAAGGTAAGATCTAGAATTTAAAACTCCGAGAATTCAGAGCTATTACTATGACGCAAGTTCGGGATAATAGCCATTCGAGGATTATCAGGAAACGTTGGCACTGAGCCAAGCGGGAATTGTAGACTAAAGATGTGAAACAACAAAAATATAAAATAAAATTAGGCTGCAATAAATTAACAAAAGCTACATATATTGAAAAAGATTTTTATAGATCTATAAACGTGGAGCGTCAAATCTAGAATTGGTTCTCCAATATTTTTTGGTACAATTGTTCAATATTTTTACGATCAAAATTTTGCAGTATTTATAAACTTGTCAACTCTTGGAGAGAAATAGTTTTTAATCACGTGTTTTGTCTGTTTCGCCAATCTCGTGTGAAAGTTTCTATGGAAATCGTTCTTTTCTACAACAGCGCTTTCCAGAGAGTTATTAAACATTTTTTAAAAATATATACCACATAATATCAAGATTGTTTTTGTTAAAAGTTAACACACTGGCTACTTTATTAATATTTTATCAATATTTAATTGTGTGAGTGAAAAAAGTCTTTTTTTACTTGGTTATATCATGATGGCAATACTGAATATTATTAATATCTTAATCGTGTTATTACAAAGAATGGCAGTAAACAAAAAGCACGATAAAACACACATTTGTGCACGCAATATTAGCAATGTTAAAAATGTTATAATAAAACTGATAGCAATAAAAGCCAGTTTTAAAATGCTACAATGCTATAAAATTTGAAACGCAATAGTTTATGAAGGAATAATATTTTTCCAATTCAAGTTTGCAAAATATGGCTATTGAAAGTGAAAAATATAAGACTAAAGCATTTTGGAAAATATTTATTTATTTCTGTATTTTCTAAATTATTATCTCTGAAAATATTTCGTGTTTGCACTTTTCATATGTTGCGAATTTGAAATCAGTACGAGTCTCGCGCGTTCTTCTTTACCAAACCTGGCAACGGGCCCTCCCCCCTTCCCGTGATGATGATTAGGAGTCAGGGGACGCAAGGACGCCATGTTGGGTCCGTCTGCGCGCCGCGTCAGTCGCCCGATGACTGCGACCGTGTAAACGTCGTACACACGAGTCATGATTTGAACTCGCGTTCGCTCGTACCGCGTCATCGTTTTACTTTTTTTTTTAATTTATTTTGTTGCGTTTTTGCATTTTGCTTCCGCGGAACCGCGCGGAACAGATAGAAAGTTCTCATTCGGAAAATCTGGCGAAAGTGAAGACCGGAAGAAATCCGTATATTAACATATATCTGCGTGCGAAGTGCGTGCTTGTGACTCTTCTTCTCTGACAGAGCGCGGGTGCGAGAGAACGAGAGAAAGAGAAAAAACGAATAAAAAGAGGGACCACGGCGTGCGATGGCTGTGCGGCCACGCATCGGCCCTTCCGGTGGTGAACTCGCTTCCGGAGGTGCCAAGGATTTCGCCGGAGCATCCGTCGTGCGATGGACCACAAGGACTACACTGGTCGTCGCGGCAGTGCTTGCCGTCGTCTTTGGCGTCGCCGATGTCGTAGCTATCAGAACGGGTGAGTACACGTCTTACCGTAGCTGCTCAAATCTGCGATTTAACCTAACCTAATCCTTTATGTTTTGCCACGATTATAAAACTGGCCTTTGATAGATTTGACAAGTTGAGTGAATGTGAATTCTTGAAATGTCAAATGCGTTGATCTTCAGGATCGAATTGGACTTATTAGTGATAAAAAGGTAGAATGGTACAGGTGGTCTTGAGTGTTTTACGAGTTTTGGCTTTAAAGATTCATAGAGCCTTTTCGTCATTTGTTAAAAGTAACATGCACTAATTAATCAATGATTATTGCTCTGCACAAACGCGTTCGAATGAAATATTTCGAATTGAATATATATAATTGCGTACAATTTTATTTTAAATTAATAATAATACGTTAAAATAAATAAAATACAATCACCGCGTGATTCATTGAGATTAACCGTTACACTCGCGATCGCCGCGTAGGCAATCGTCGATTATAACTCGCGTATAACTTTCTTATTCGTCGTAGTTCCCCGAATTCTCGGCAGTCCATCGAAAAAACTTCGCTCATTTCTTTCGTCCTTATTTCACGGCGACTATTCTTTCGCCTGTCTAGGAATTAACTATTATTTCTCGTCTAGCGTCTATTTTCTTTAAAAGTTTCTCACAATCAGTTGTACGTGTCTCAATAATATCACAACACGCAATTCCCGAATATCACAACACAAACCTCGATCAGTTTGTCATTCAATTTTAAAAATTTCTAAACTAATTGTTAATCCTATGTTTCTTATCAATTCTATTTTTATCAAAAATTATTTATTATTACTTGTTATCTCTAAACATTTATCGCTAAAATCCTACTTATTTATTTATTTCTTTGAAAGATTATCATTCACTCTAGATTCACCTTTTGGTTCAACTTTTTTTCGTTATTTTAATTATCAACGCTGTTATTTACTTTTATCATGGTGTAACAGATAACGTTTACTTTTTTTGATATTCTCAAGAGGAGAGAAAAAGGAGGGAATAGGTGGAGACAGAAAAGATACAAACCGGTTTTACGAGAAGAAGCTGGAATATAAAAACTATCTACTTGAATTTTTTGTTTTGTTCAATCATTTTCTAGATTTCCATACTTTTCCTATCGACTACCCTTTTAAGATATATCCATCTTGCGCCTCTTAAGAAACCGGTTTTATCTCAAAAGTGTGACATAGTATTTATAGCTGGATTCAATGGTTCTGAAAAAGTTCTAGATATTTAAAGAAAATAAATTTTTTAATGATTAGAAATCATTGTGAATTTTATTCACAGTTCTCAAAGAGTATATAAATAAACGGTGAAACTTTCCCACTATAATTTAATATGTGTCAGAAATACTGTAAATAGGAGTTACATTGACTTTTCTCGAGCTACTTTGGCTCATTGTCAGTGTAGAAGAAAGGCGTGCGAGAAGAATGTCAGTCTTATTGTCAGCAAGATTGCTTTGTCATTTGTTACGATATTTGTATTGCAAAAAGGTTTAATATTTTTTCCCCAGGTTGAAGTTAATTTTTATATTTGCTTCATTTCATTATTAATTATTTTAGGAATATAAAATTAAGAAAAATTAAGAAAGATAAACAGAAAAACGATGCACATTAAAATATTGGTAATTTTGTTTTTCGAATGTTTTAAATAAAAAGCTTGTTTTAAAAAATTCGAAAAATGAAATTATTGATAGCTTAACATGCACCGTTTCTGTATCGCATATTTAATGTTCTAATCATTTATTAATTTAAAAATCTGAAACTTTAATACAGAATGTTCACTAAAAATAAATGACAAGCAAATGACACTTCGACTGCAAGGCAAACGATGCCTTCTGATGATCTGATGGTCATTTCGCAAGCAATATTAATAAAAAGTTTTTTTTTTTTTCGTCCACACAAACACACACTCGACATAATATATGCAATCGCGAAGATAAGGCCGGCAACATCAGAAGATAAATATCAATATGTTGACGATTGGCTAAATTAAATCTCTGACCACGATGAACTCGTTACTCAATCTGGAGTGCGTCGGCCGTCTAAAATTTTATCAATTCAATTTGAATCTTTCCTGCAAGAAACAGGATAAGAGTTTTCACTTACTTTTAATCTATTATATGAACCTCTTTGATTTTTGTTATTGTAACTTTATTTCATCACTATATAATACAAATAATTAGTGCGGAAATAATTTATTTTAAATTACGTATATATAATTCCATTTTAATTTACAAAAGAGAAATGTATCATGAATAAAAGAATAGACACTTAGTTTTGCGTAGACAGGAAGTCATTTTTCAAGATCTTTAATCTCAGAAAGTGCAAATAAAAATGTAACGAGAAAATGCAGTGAATATCTTTTTAGTAGAATAAAAAACAAATCGCTTTATACAAATTTTAATACATTTTGGATTGATTTTTTGAGTTCAGAAATTCAAGCACTTCACAATTGCAAAAAGTTTATGCACGTTATTGTGGGCCACAGGAGAAATAAGTGAGACGAATCAGTGGGTCAACGAAAGGATGCTCGTACTCGAGAGCGCCGCGAGTCTGCAAGCTCTGATTACTGCAACGCACGCAGAAGACGAGAAAGTTCTTTTCCCCGAAAAGTCAGCAGTTCTTTAACGGATTTAGCGTCGATTTCTGTTTAACATAAGTCAAATTGATGACACTTTTCTTCGCAACTTTTTCATTTTCAATTTTACTTGGACTGCTAAATGGTATAAATGGTTAATTTTGTTGTCATTCGATTTGTAATGTTTGAACAGTCAACTCAAGCAGTTGTTCAAATTACATTTTCATTGGTTTCTCCTGTGTCCTTCAACAATGTAACAGATATCAGAAGTACATATGAGAATCGGTTTATAGTAATATAATAATTATATCACATTAATTGAATTTAAGCAAAATTGCTGAAAATTTTCAGGCATTTTAGATTTATATTAGTAAATTTTACTAACGGGATCAACGGTTTAAATAATTTACGAAAAAAATTATGAAATAGCCATCTGTTTGAACACTCAATTATCTTAGTAATTATATCTCGAGTGCAACAAACTCTGTTAAAAACCACCGAAAGTCATTTTGATTTAAAATCAATAACTCAAATAAATTTCTAATTTGATCTGACATAATGAGGAATTTTTCCGAAATTCTCCAAAAGAAAAGACAACAGCTTTTACAATCGAAAGAAGCGATGTTTTCTGAATACGAAACCGAATAGCGGCATTCGTAGAAACTTACAAAGTCACGATCGGCTTATTGACAACAGCGGTCGACTGTTATAAGAACAAACTCCTGTAAGATGAGCGAAAAGAAATTGCAACAATGTCGCCGTGATAATACAGATAATAAATAGCAGCAATTAATTTTTTACAAACCGTTTTGCAGACCTGCCTTTGTTTATAGAAAATTAATCCAGCTTCAATTTCTACACTAGAACTTCGTACTTTTTAACACAGTGTCTCTATATATAGTGTGTCTCTCTATAGTTACATTGATTTTATTTGCGTCTAAACGTGATATGGTCACGTGCGATCGATCGATCGTTGCTATGTTGAAGCACACCAGACTTATTGTTTCAATCATCAAAGCGAACTAATAGGAAAGAAGTAACATTATTAATAGAACAGATAGAAAAAATAGTGGGAAAATTCATTGTCAAGCCCGGTTTGCAAAGCAATACATATTATTGACAATTGTTTGCCCGATAAGTAATGCTATCGATTGCAACACTCTAATTAATCTAGTGCACGATTTTCAAAACCACTAGATGAGGCTTCCCAGAACCCGTTGGAAAATGGGCGGCTGGTGCGGCGTGGACAGGCGTGAGGCGTCGAATAAATTTGTAGGTGAGGAGGGAAGTCCGCGCGAGCGAGAGAACCGGCCGTTCTCCAGCGTTTGTCCTTCTTCCCGGCTTGCTTCTCGTGTTCGTTCGTGCAGAGTGTAGCGAGGGCTTTCCTCGATGCTGGCAGGTAAAGTCAGTAGGCGGGCTCAGGTTCGTTCACCTCGGCCTAGCGGCCGACCAGATAGCGGGACCCTGGCTTTCCAGTGGGCCCGTCATGCTCGTCGTCTTCGTCGTCGTTGTCGTCGTCATCCTCCTCATCGTCGTTGTCGTGGTCGTTCGATTGTACCGGCCAGTATGTATATTCGTGTAACATGTTCGCAAGATTACATTCGCACATTCGTATCGACAGCACCTACATATTTCTTCGTATATATCCTAACGCGCTCGGGCATCTTCGCATCTGCGAGATTGTATGTGTCCGCGATATCTTGTGTATACACACGCATGTATTAAATTATTGTACCGGCGGCTTCTCTCTCTCTCTCTCTCTCTCTCTCGGCTCTGCAAGCCGTTAGCTACTTGTGTTAATTACATTTCAAGAAATTTATTTTTCTTTTGTAGAAACGACAACTAAATGAAGCAATTTGCACTATTATAACTCTGGCACAGCAATCGTTATTTGCTGTTTGCCCTTTTTCTGCCTGCACAGTTATATTTATTTGTATTTGTTAATTTTATTCCAACTTATTTCTTATAACAAAATTTACGATTCACGTAACCAACAATAAGTGACAAATTAAATTTCACTTTTCACTTACATTCTTAAAGTTTAATTCGTTTCATTGTTAAATAGCTATATGATTCTTAATGTGGATTTTATGTTTCTTGATCTAATTATTCGTATTTGTAATTGAAAAGAAATGTTGAGATACTCTAGATTTATAAAAATATTCTGTGACACGATAGAGTTTGGAATAAACATTTTTTCACTGTTATTATTACGACGAAAAAAATATAGATCTATCATAATAGATTGATTATAATAACATCAAACAGTATTAGCGATTCTTAATTTTCTGCAGTGAAAAAGAAAGCGCAAAAAACTGAGATTGAGCATGTTGTATCAACGCGTATTTAAAGTCAACGTCAATGAGTTGCAGGAAGTATGTATAGCATATCGTGAAATTGCTCGATAAAGAGAAGCGCATCGAATGATTTGTCGTAAAAAACATTTATCTTATATGAAAGTTATATATATATATATATATATATATATTTAGAGAGAGTATTTATAAAGTCCCTTTCGATAATAATGAAATTGTAGGAAAAGAAAAGACGCGAATAATGAATTGATAAAAGCTGGGAAAAACAATTAGGTTCAGTGATAAACAGAATATTTCAAATGTTAATAAATTAGTTAACAATAGTATATAATTAGTTTTACACACAAGAGGGCTGGTACGGAATTAAAGAAGACGTGTTCAAATTATGCGCATTTCAGCTAATAGCACTGTTGCTTAAAATTAATTTAATTTCTTGTGTTCTTTTTATTATAAGCACATTTAAAATCTATAAAGGAGATATAACGAACTATTAAACATATTTACCATTAAACATTTTACTTCATCAACAGTGTTGATGCAATCAGACCGCAGTCACTTATCGTCGCAATGCATGCTGCGACTTGAACTCTACTTGCTTTTGAAATTACAAGATTGCACAGTGGTTCTCGCGGTGTCAGTCACACTGATACATTTTGAACAGCGTAACCAGCATGAACGCGTGGAACGGTACATTTCCACTTAGCGGCTTTTATAATTCTGTTTATCGCAAATTACCGTATGTTGAGAGTCACCTGTATATCGGCGAGAGATCGCGACGGATTTTTCCAGCCGATGGCAAATTGATGCCAACCTCGCGCGTGGGAAACATCAACTTTCACCCATGAGACCAGAAGTGAACTTATAGTGCGTGAGTGTAACGGCTCTTCGCGTTTCAACAGATCGCGATCTAAAGTTCGCCGGATGACATAGAAAGAGAGGGAGAGACAGAGGGGAAAACATTGATTATAATTCTGATCTAGTTTTTAAAGAGAAGTCCTAAAAAAAAAAAAAAGAGTAAATTTTACCATAAGTTATTTAATTTAAACAAAAATTTTTTCTCGATGTTTCAATTTCTCTGCAAACAGTTTTGAATATCCTAATAATTAAATCTTGAGAATTACAATTTTTTTCTTAATAAATATATTCTGAATCAAAGTTTCACCGCAGCTTGATTTGCTTAATTAAACTGAGTCGTTGAATTAATTATCTAATTTTCATTGATCTCTAGTAACATATAACGTTAGTCACGCCACGATACTACTTTGAATATCTATAAAAATGAGTTATGAGAGAGATATAGTGGCTTTGTATAAAATACAAATTTATGTGATGTAGCTATTTATCGAAAATATCGTTTAACACCGTTTAGTAATGAATGGCCTGTGTTTATAAGGGGAGCATTGTTCATACACTCGCCTTATCTGTTATCTGTGCTGTTAGAATTATTCGTATGAATAAATAATTATGACTGATACCGTAATCAATTACAAAAAAGTTTTATGTTAGTTTCATACAAGTTTTTTTTATTCTATTTTGAGTATCTTGAGATATTTGAGTTTTCTATACGTTAAACGATGTATTGTCTTTTAAAAAGAACTTTTTTTTTAACTTTGATGTTGATATACGCTTGTACATAAAATATAAAATATTTCCTGAAACATTCATTGATATTTATATTAATATTTATTGTTAATATTATCAGTTACATGTCATCTGTTTCTTGTCACGTGCCTGCATATATAAAACTTGTACATATGTAAAATTTGTACAGTCTAGATTTATTTCTAGTAAGCAAGTCCTATACTCAGCGAATTCTTCGAGTTCTTTTACGAGTGTGTACTTCGTGTATACGTGTATTCGAAGTACACCGAATGCGCGCACGAGTGTGTCTACCTGCACATGCACAAGCCGAATTGCAGGACATTAAACCCTGACTGAATGCAGATTTGCACTCGAACGAGAGGGGCAAATCGAAGGCGAGGCTTGCACAAGTGCGGCGAATGCAAAGAGTGCAGCAAAAAGGAAGAAATCCTCTTAACGGCAGTGACAACCGCGTATTAACCCGGGATGTAGTGTCTATAATGTAATTTATTTATATACAAGGCCGTACTGCGATTCTCTCTATTTTTTTTCTATTTTTTAATTTATATATAATTATTTAAATACATTAGAGAGACAATTGACTCAGTATTTCTATTTTGAAAATTAGACTTTTTTTATTTGTATTTTTATAAAATTAAAAACTCTTCTCTCCCCCTCTTTCTTTAGATAACGCGAAATTTCTTTTTGATTAGAGAAAAAGGGAAGCATTTAATTATTTAGCACATAATCGAATTAGCATTACAGCGCGTAGAAACAAAGAAAAAGTCAGTGACTTCCGAATATCACACAAAAATTGATAACAGATAAATATGACGTGCCGTATTGCTCGTTAAACCAGTTGATCTGCAGAAATCAGTTGTTCTGAAATATTCACTCGCATGTCAACATATGATTTTTTGCAGGCTTGCAGACTTGCTTAATTATTTGCGACAGTAACCGTGCTTAGCTGTTGAAATATCGTTTTCAAGCGCAGAAAGTTAATGTCAATGTCAATTATTTAATGCTTACACAGTGTATTTTATATAATACGCTTCTATACGGTAAAAGACATTAAATAATTTCAGAAGGATTGAGTTTTCACTTTTCTAAAATATTTATTATGTCGAGAGATTAATGGATAGAAATCTAAGACATTTTTTAAGGTATGTTTATTTATGATGCAAATTGTTACGAAATGTAATTACTATATTTCGTTATTCATGTTACTTTGATGTTAATGACGAGGTTCTCTCGCGTTGATTTTTCGCCGAAGAAAAACGTTCGAAAAATGTCATTTTCGTTTACTGATGTGCAATGAGGTAGACGTTCGTGCATTAGCATGCCAAGTGTTAATTACCTGAAACATTTCGCTAATCTTTCCCACATCGCAATCGGCTTAGAGATTGTTCCTCGCGTGAAAATGCACGTAATCCCTCGCTACACGTTTTCGTTGCTTTAATAATATTTGGCATACAATTATTTATGACATTCTCACAACGTATGAAATAAATAATTTAGTATTATTATTTCAATTTATTATATTGAACAGCGTGTATTGATGTGCGCGCGCGTATGTCTCTATGCATGCTTGTATGATTTTTCATAATTATGCATGAAGGAAATCGAAGAGAAATTATAGTTTCTCTTTGAAAACAACGAATAGTGAATTCAGAATAAAAAGAATTTATTCTCTCGAGGGAAGATATAATCGACACGTACGTATCCCGCTCGTATGAGCGTGCAATTCTTCATTGTAACTTAATATGTTAAATTTAATGGATAGTTTTTGTTTGTCATTATCATATATTTTTTTCAAGAGCTTATTACTCCTAATTGGTTCGACATTCCGTGATTGAAAAGCCGCGTCGTAAATATAGTCCAATTTGACATACACCCCACATACTTCCTCCTGCATAACTTCTGGACACGGCCGAGAGCCATTGTGTGCAGTTTTCATATATGACCTAACCATGCGTGCAAAGAGAGACGAGAAACAACATCGTGAACCGGAGGCCTCGAGAGATTTTCCCTTCACCAGAATATCAATCGGGCATTCGTCTGCCGTGGCCTTGTACGTACTACGAGCACGGGTACACGATGGATGCCTGAATGACACTGGCTGCTCGGTGATATATATGTCGCGCAGCGTTCGTTGATCCGAGTGATCCAATTACCGATTCAGGCCGCGCTGTGCCCAAGATTTCTACGGACGTTCCTTTGGACGCCGACGACTGCCCACAATTGACTTAAAACTGATCACCGCCTATCTCTCAGATTATTATTAGAAAATAACACTTGAGTAATATTTCGTTATTGATGGAACCCACTTTAAAGATGGATTCAGCATTGAAAGGCAATCACTGAACTTTATATAAACGAATGATCTATTTGACTTTGTGCTCGAGACACTTTTCTTGACCTAATTTTCATTCTTACGATCAAGTACGTGTAATTGATTTTGCCGTTTCCCAAACCGGGGTATAATGTACAATTGACGGCAGACTTGGACGTTTTTTTTAAACAATGCTTGACATTTCACGTATACGAACTTTCTGATTGTTTTCAACATACTACTTTCTATGAAATTACATCAGTACGAGTTTCTTTATACGTTTATTATTTTCCTTCTAATTTAGGAATGACTTTTTACGCTTACCTTGCGAAGCGTGCTTATAAATATGTGCCAATCTCAACATTTTCTGCTTACTCATATTAATAATTGCTTACCGTTGTTCAACCAAGACAGATTTAGGCATTTTTATTAATTGTGACATCAAGCGTTCAATATGCATATACGAGCACTATTTAACATGAAAAAAATACATCTTACAAAATATACATATTTTTTATATTTATACCAGTAATTATTCGTGGTTCTATTTCGTCACTGTAATTGTTCTTTCGAATTGATCAAAATTAGCCATATTATTATCGATTGCTCTGAAGGATTGGCTTTATAATGAGACATACATGCCATAAAGCCACTACCGAGAAAAAAATGAGCTCGTAAATGTATTTGTCAGACCATTTACTCGCATATTCTTCGAACAGTTGAGCAGTTATAATTACAATTAGCAGCCTATATCTTTCGAATTTTTATTAGATAACAAGAATTAATTGTTACATTAGTTTTATCCTGATAGCATTAAAATAGAGATGAAAGTATTTCAGATCGTAAAGATTAAGGTGATAATAAAAATCGCTTAGAGTGGATTAACAGTCCTTAAGTAATAATTTTTTTGCGAACAAATCTAGCGTCAAAAATTGTAAAAACATTTTTGATGCGATGAGAATTCAGGTCAATTTCAGGCTTTGCGTTACAATATTTTTACAGCCTAGCACATATGTAGGACAAAAACAAAGACATTCTTCTTATACAATAGCGCGTCGAGTTCACTATGAATTTAATCGGTCTAGCTTGCAATATGATAAACGTGCCTCTCAACTACATACATAGTTGTCTCATGCACATACGCACGGTCAGTCTCGCCGTTCCTGCATCACTTATGTGCCTTCACTCGGCACCGAGCCACAATCATATCTCTTGATTTAGTCTCAATAAATAATTGTATTGATGATAAAGCGGAAATTCAGTGGTCTTTTACGATAATTTAATCATCAGTTTGCATAATTCACAACGGCAATGACTTTATTGTACCCTAATTGATAACAAAATTGCTGTGTCTACACACTTTAGCTTTAACGTTGTCACAATACTCTTCGCTGTATTGAAATATCGACACAAAGTATTTAATTACGATGTGGTAATGTCGTTCCACACATAGCTCTCTTCAGGATAGGCATTCTGTCAATAGGAATTTTTAATCGATTCCACGTATCGTGCTATTAATGGTGTCTAATAATTTCATTGCGGAAAGTACGCGATGCACGTTGGATGCACAACGCTGCACCACACCGTGCCGATGCAGCGGTGTGTACAGCTGACTATTGCACCGTCTGGTACGAGCAGCGCTGCTAAAAGAGCATCCGCCTCTCACGCAAGTGCGAAGGTGAACGCCGCACCGCGTGCCGATATCACAGGACGAGCATTGCCACACACACATACCTGTTACGTTATTTAATAATATATGATATCATTGCTGAAGCCTGTTACATGACTTCAAACATAACAAGACAAGTGAAATTAATGTTTCTCTCCCCGATTATCAGTAAATAATCATTAAAATGTTCATTTGTAATTTTATGTTCTTATCTATATAATAATTTATTTATATTTTTTTTTAAACACAACCATCATATTATCAATCTATAAATATTAATTTGTATTTAATTAGAATGGTAATCATATAAATAATGCATAGTCTGAAACAATTATTTATCGAATTGAATAAGCATTTATTACAAAATTATTTATCAGAGCATTTACCTCTTAGAAACTCAATGAAACAATGATGTAGTGATGCAATTTAAGTTTGAGCAGATTAGTTTTGGAGAAAATTGAAAAATTCTTAACATATTTGTATCTTTTCAAGCTTGAATATTTTAATCTTGTCATATTATATTGTCTCAATAATTATTGATACACAAATAAAAGAATATAAAACTTCTTTTAATAAAGCAATTATAATAATTTATGATACGTAAGAAAAGTTGTATAAAACGTTTATTCAAGATTTATTTTTATTTTTCCGATAAAAAATATTGGGTTTTTATATATTTTTGGATAGTTGCTTTTATATGTACATAAAATGCTTTAGAATAGCATCTATTTCTTTTCTATATAAGGAAAGTTAAATTTTAATGAGCTTATAATATTTTATATTTTTCTTAGAATTTCGTGAAAATTCAAATATCACTTTGTTATCGAAAGAATAAGTTTAAATTTTTGAGGAGAAACCTGTTTCAGAAGTGTACAATATTCCTTATAATTTAACGCACCGCTTTACTTTACTTTTCTCCAATCTACAACGACGCAAACAATTTCTAAATGAATGTCGCAACGAAGAGTGAGATAAATCAAGAAACATGATCTCCACAATTAATTCTTCATTTACAAAGAGCTTGGGGAAATGGCAATGAAATTCCTTTGTGCTTCATCCCGTGTCGGATCCAACAATTTACGAATATTATTTGTGTGCGATATAAAAATTTTTGCGCAAAAATCTTGAGCACGAGTACATCACGAGTGTATCATTGTCCGTCTTTGATATTTGCATTCCTACCCCGCAATGCACATTCCCTCCTGACTGCTGTCGGCGCTCTGCTCGTACCAGGCCGCGCAGCCTGGCACGAACGCTGCACTTCCAAGCCGGAGCCACTTCCTCTCCTCTGCTCTCCTCTCTAGTGCCATCAGCGTCTCTCTTCTACTCTCATTGTCTCCCTCTTCCCTAATCGACAACCGCTTCTCTCTCCGCGCGTAGCTCCTCTCTTTCTCCCCTCCCTCCCCCCTGCATCCCCCTCTCTTCCCACCTTCCCCCCCTCTCTCTCTCTCTCTCTCACTATTTCCTTCTTTTTCCGTCTCTTTCTATCGTTTCTTCTCTTGTGACGGTGAGACACTTACATACACAGATCTTGGCTTACTTATACACCTCCGCTTTTAACTCCTTCGTGCTCTCCTCACTTTCCTTCGCAGATCTAACAATTTATGGTTTGTTTTTCGACGAATGTCGCAGTAGAATAATGTATATGATTTTTAAAATTAGTTTTGTTTTTATCTAAAATGTTTCGGGAGTGATAGTGCGTCTTTTTCACTTTTCCTCCATTAGATTTATCGATATCTACGATTTTTTTTTTGAACAAATGTCATAGTAGAGTAATAAATTAGCTTATTTCGGGGAATTTTTAAAGCACACACATTTGTATTTATAAATATTTGGCATATGAAAAATCGTATTTTATTCTGGACGGAAAAATTTCGTCGAAAGACACATTGAGTATTTTCCACTTATATGGAATTTTATGTATTGTATTTTTATCGGAGCGTAGCGTGACTAATTGTTTAAACATTAATCTCGATGCTGTACAGCGATAGCAGGATCGTTTTCTCGTCCAAGGACAAAATCAAGAATCCTCTCGCGATGGGAAAGTCTCCGTAAACGAGTCTCGATTGCCATTGCGGTATGATAAGTCCTTTTAAGAGAGAGAGATCATCTTTCCTTTCAAAACGTGGAAACATGAATGCTGAGATATAGTCGCTGAAACAGAGTTGCTCAGTTCATTAGTGCACTCAAATAGAAACTTGAGAATTCTTCTTTATTCAAAACGTCAATGAATGAAGCTCGGACAGTATCTATGTTTTTCAGAAGATACAAAGCATCGTAACTCTTTTAGCTTTAAATAGTTCTTATTGTAAAGGCTCATTTATTTATTGTTCTTATGATTATTAGATAATTCAAATGCACCGAATGCCATCAAGCTGCGCGACGATGGTATTCGAATGTCAGCAGAATGCGTTTGTGTAATGATACTGAAATATTCCGCTTGCAAATGATGTTTTCTCCATTTGCCGATGAACAAAAGTCACCTGCAAACAAAAGCCGACATACGAGCTTCTTATCGTTTGCCTTTTCTTATCTCATCTTGAGTGGATGCTGCGCAGTAAACGATCTGAAAATATCTTCATACAATGTTCAAAACTATTATTTATTTTTCATCGAATAAAGTTTTAATTTAAAAAATTTTATTATTGAAACATTCAATATTAATAGCTCAACTAAATATTAATGTAAATTCTAATCAAATTAAATTTATTTGAAATGATTTGAGTTATACAAAGATGTAGATTGTACTATTTATTTCTATCGCACACTGACAAAGTTATTCACTGTTCATAATTTCTTTCAAGAATGATTGCCAAATTAAATTAAATATTTCATTTTGAGGGGAACTTGACTTCAAATTACGGAAATAATTCATAACTACAGTTTACAAAATTTCACTCTCTCTCTTACAGCTGCATATTTGCTCAATTATGTCATAATGAAGAGTAATTTGCCGCAATCACGGAAACGGATGTACCTCCCTTGTCTTAATTTCTACCCACAAATTGGGTGTCGCGTCAGAACATTTCGTTTTTACCGTCCAGTCACTTGAAAGCAAAGAAAAGAAGAGAGAGGGGAAAACTCTTATCTTGCAATCGGAGCAACTGCCAATTACCGTTCTATACATTCCAATAATTTTTACTCATTTTCATCGCGATGTTGATCTTTCTATTATTATCCTTATCAATAAATAATATTAAAGCGAATAATCAATGTAATTGACATATTAATTGTTCCGATAGTTAATTCTGCGCACTCTATATTTAACATCATATAAAAAAATCCAAAGTTTTAATGATCGTTAACTTGAACAGCAATCCGAAAGTCCTAAAATTATCGATTTAATTTTTTCTTCTGCTGTATAACTTCGTTCAGTTGCACTCTCATTATTTCGAATTGCGACCGATAGAAGTGACGAAATGATTGCTACACGAAAGTTCACCGGGTGAAGATTCGCTCAGATCCAGAAGAATTCTGCCTTCTACATAGTTACACATAGAAACGGCAGTTCCCCGACGGCAGGCATTGAACCTTTCACCTATCACGGCAGTAATATCGCTTCCCGGCCTATCCCTTCATGCTCTATGCTTTCTGTTACAGGCGATGGCTGCGGGAATAACATGTTCAGGTGCAACGACGGCAAATGCATACAGTTGATTCTCGTATGCGATTATCGTGGGGACTGCGACGACAATAGCGATGAGATGCAGTCGTGTCGTAAGTATCAGCATTCTCCTCTTGCCTTTTAACCCGAAAATAACCAAGTCTTTCTCCCAAATTACTTTATCTCATCACACCTCCCAATGGTTCTAGCGTTAATTAGATGTTCGATATAATACATTTAACAAATCGTTCTTGCGATACAAAGATTGCTAATTTTGATTAAAGACACTTGAATCAAGAAATGCTAAAAATGCACAAAAATAGATTCAAAAATTGCTTATACGATTTTCATATAGTCTTATTGGGAATTCTTTCTTTAGAAAATATACTTGATATTCACTCTCAATTTGCATAAATATATAAAGATATTCATAAATATATAGAGTTGGACACTACTATAATTACGTGGAAATTGGAGCATATCTTTGAACGTCAAATTTAATCGCGAAGACTCCTCTGCTGTGCTGATGAATAATTAATGATGAAGTGCTTCGTTAAGTAATAATAAAGAGGGATGCATATACATATAATCCGTGACTGCCCGTTGCCCTCATTATAGCTCATGGTGAAAGAACTTTCAGAATGAAACCATCACCTTCATTCAGTATCTCTTGGCCGTCAGGTACGGATTTAAAGCTGTAAAGGCCTTAGACACGATCAAATGTTTTACTTTATATTAATGAATCCAAATAGAATAAATGTTTTCTATAAATCTTCGAAGAAATATGTTAGAAAAATTCAAATAACGTTAACTTGCAATATATTACCATTTTTGTGACATTCTTTGCGTCATCTAGAAATGCAGATTTTATCGGGATTTATTGGATTATTAATTTACAAAAAAATTTAATCGTTTTGTAAAGAAACAAGTATTGATAAGAAAAGAATAAATATGCATAGCTTCACGCACGAGCTTGCACGTACGTGTTCGTATGTGTATAAATATAGAGATACTTATATGAATTTTTTAAGAGTAAAATTAATTGTATATAAAAAATATGCGCACAAATCGATTGCTATAATGCCGTTGAATAATTTTGATACTTTTCTTTAGAATAGCAAGAAAGGTAAAAAATAAATTTGAAATTTTAACTTTACACAAATTTACAGAAATAAAATAATTCTGATATTTTATCGCAAATTTTGTAGTTAAATTATAGATTTGTTTGAAGTATGTTATGTGATTGTGATTTTTGTCGGACAATTTTTTATCTTCCTGTTTTTCTTCTTCCTGTTTTCAATTCAATCTAAAAAAGTGGAGTGGATCAACTCGAGGTATAGCTTAAAACAAATCTCGCGTGCCGGAAGTGTTCGACGAAAATCCGAGGCTTCCTCTCGGAAGTGCTTAGTCTCTTTGTTTGACGATTTTTCCATGTAGTTACGTGACAGCTTTTGTGATTACTCCTTATCGTTAGATTTATATTACAGGAAACATAGTGCAATTCGTGCATTATTTTTTCATAAACAAGAATAATCAATATTATTTTAAAAACCTTGTATATAGAAAGAAATATTTATTTTATTTTAATGAAATATGTGAAGGAAGAAATTTTATATTAATTAAAAACGACAAAAATGCCGATGCTTTGGAAATAGCTTTTGAAAAAGTACAAAAATAAAGTGAGAGAGAAGTAAAAGTGCAACTATTACATTAAAAAGATATTAGAGTTTTTTTGTTGTACAATGTGTGTAACATAAATATGAAATTCCAGCTTTTTAATATATCATCAAAAATAGATTACAATTTTCTGAATATACTTGTCCTCAGAATTTTTGTTATAAATAAAGGAAGTTTGTCATATCTGAATCAGATTTTGCAGAACAATATTAGTTATTTGAAATAATTAGAATTACTTTGAACACAACATTTCTTTTATTTCTCTTCAAGGTTTGCCATTTTCTTGCTAGGCCACCGCAAAGCAACGGGCGTTTGTTATGCGGGTGACAATGCAAAACCGGAAGTAAGGCTGTGACCTTCTTTCGAGGACAGCGTGCAGAAGTGCCGCGTGTCACTCGATGAAACGGACCCACTGGCACGATTATATCTCATTTTGCATGGAATCGATTCCACGCTCGACAATTTCTTTTGTATCTAATTCATCTTTACGTATTATGCAATTTCTTATCTTTAATCACAATTTACGGAATTTTAATAATACAATCTTGTTTCAAAACAGTTGATTCTAGCATACCAAAGTAGACTTACAGAGGCGATTTATAAATAAGAAAAAATATTTTTTGCAATTTTTCTTAAAATATTATATCTTTGGAATGTATAGTTAAAATTTATCGAAAGGATCGAAGATAAAATCGAAGGATTAACAATTACGGTTTCAAAGCTGAACAAATAAAAAATTAAAGCGTCGCGCAAACTTCGAAAAACGAAGTTCCTAATTTCGCCATGAATAATTATAGAAATAAAATGATCGTGGGAAGAGAATCCTTAAAAATTGCCAGCCTTACGTACTATTTGGAAAAGATAGAGTTACTCTCGGGGTGATACCCTGATACGTGGCGGCGTGATTGTCAGGTCATCCGGTACGGGAGGCTCCCTCAATCGCTCGGCAAATCGACGACCGGCTGATTATGTTCGCGCAATTATAGCATCGGTGCAATCTGCGCTCTCCCGTTGCGCGAACGATTCTACATGTGTTGCGCAGCTTGCTGGAATCTTCAACAGTTTACGTAGCACAATGCTCGCGAATTTCTTTTTACACCAGCTTCTTCTTGCCTATGAATAAAAGAATATTTAATAATTATTCAAAGAGAGATTTTTTTCTTTTGTCATGTCTCCATCTTGAATGTGCCAACAAAAGAAAGAAAAAACGAAATAAGAGTCAAGAGTCAAGTCTTCAACGGACTGTCCAGTTAATGTAACGCAATTGTGCAGAAGTTAAATCATGCTTGTGCAATTTCAGATCTTCGTCGTTTGTTTCAACAACTCGGTAGTAAAATAAAAAAATTTTTATTCTGAAAAAAGATGTGTGTGGGTTTTATTATGATACAATTTAATAAAATATTTATGTCGAGCATAGCTTGAATCGTAAGAGTTAAACGTTTTTATTCTGATCGAATAAAGAATTAACAAAGTATTATCCTATCTCGTCGTTATTGATAATAAAATAGAAATTGATTGAATTTTTTTATTGGGTTTCAGCGCCGCCCGATTGCGAGATCGGTCAAATCACCTGTGGTCAGTACAGTTTCAACAAAACATATTGCATACCTCCACACCAACGATGTGATATGACCGTCGATTGCGTCGACGGCACTGATGAAGACGGCTGTAGTGAGTACAAATTACAATTATTTTTGTCATTAATTTTTTTCATTTATTCTTATCACCTTATTACGTGAGTTGTGTAACAAAAGTTTTCCGGAAAATTAGACTGTAAAAACTTTTATGAGCAAATGTAATAGTCTATGCCTTTTTTACAAAAAGATTTAAAAGCGTAAACAAAGCACTGACAATATTTATACTTTTTATTTATTTTTCTTCAGAATTTATCAGTTTTTCTAAAAGTCCCGAGTTATGTATTATTTATTCGCTTAGTTAAATACGCCTGTATTAACTGGAAATTCGCTTTTTTAATTTCTTGTTGTCTAAAATGTACGTAAAATTTGTTGTAATCTGCGTACACAATTAATTGTTTTTAATAATTTTGTAGATATGATATGAGAATATCCAGTTGCTGTTGCTCAATGCTATTATCAATTAATGACTTGACGAATATTAATTGTATCGTTTAGAACTCTTAGAAGCATTATGAATAATTGCAGTTATGCCGTGCCGAAAGATGTGATAAAATATCGATAAAGTATCGTCAGTGATAAAACCGCATGCGTAAATGCATAGCTAATTAACAATTACGCCAAAATATTCTTCACGTTGGACTGAATTATCATGTTATTACGATAATTCGTAATATTCCACACAGTAAATCAGTAATGTTACGTTTGTGCTGAAGTTATAAAAATAAAGACTAACATTTATAAATATTTTGCCGATGCTGAGAACATTTCCTTCAATTTTCGATGTCAAAACTTTTTTTATTGTTTAGAGATATCAATTTTTTAAGTTATTATAATATTTTATTTTTAAATTTGTCGAATATTCTCAAATATTTCCAACAATTAGGAATTATCAAAATTGCAATTTACATTTACAGAAAAATGCATTTTACTATAATCATAATTTTCATTTTTTATATTCTTTAGTTAATTAAAAGATAATATTTTGAAAGGGTAAAAATAATATTTTATCTCAAAATATTCAAGAATTAATTTGACTGGACGTGACTTTGAAATTTTCTAAAGCTACTTCTTCTTCTTAATTTAATTGTTTCCCTTATCTTGCATGAGCCAACTGAGAAAAAGTCACGTTTCAGATTGCCATATCGTGCTTATTCTTCGTGTTTATCAGCTACACGAACGTGTTGCAACAAGTGATCTTCAAGATACGGTTGTACATTATGTGCAGCTAATGCGAGTTATCACGCGACACCATTTGCACCCAGAAGCGTGATCATTTTTAAATTATCTTTGGCATTCGTTATGTAAAAGTGACACGTGCTACTCTATTTGTCACGTGCATTGTTGAAGATACTTTTATCAGTAATATTGCAAAAGGCATACTACAATACATATATTTAACGCTTTAATTCTTTACAGATTCTACAATGTTCACAATACAGCATAATTATTTTTAATCGCTAAATATCTTCAAAAATAAATATAATTTTATACAGAAAATTAATCAAAATTAATATAATATTAATTCAAGTATTAAGCAGTCTTTGCATTGCTTACGTGCGTATGTTTTTTATTACATAATAAAGTTCAGAAGAAGAAATGACAAAAACTCGGCGTCTGTTGTAGCGTACAGAAAGTGCCAGCCGGACGACTTCAGATGCGTCGGAACCACACCAGAACTTTGCATACCCAAAGAGAAGAAGTGCGACGGTTACCTAGACTGCCGGAACGGCAGGGATGAGGAGAGATGCGAAAATAATCTAAAGCCGGCCTGTCGATTGGACCAATTCAGATGCAACACTACGCAACGCTGCATCGAGCAGAGTGCGAGATGCAATCACAGGGATGATTGTGGTGACAATAGCGACGAGGAACATTGCAGTGAGTTCGTGGTTTTTTTTTACAGTACATTTGTTTAATGTTTTGTGATTTATTTCTTTTACAATTTTTGACAATGGAACTGTCAAAAAGCAAAAAGGACATTTTCCATTGATTTGAGAATTGAAGAAGTCTCTACTTTTTAACTTTCTCTAGTATTTTCATCCTTGTTTTTAAGTGGATAAAGTTTACATAAATGCATGATTTTATTTTTTTTATTTCTGTTAATTTTTTCTATTTGAATTTTGTTAAATTATCGAGAAATATCTTTTAACATACATAAATTACGGATTTATAACAAAATTAAAACTGTAGCATGCGAGAAATTTCTTAATTTATTTTTTCTATTAAATTGTACATTTTAATTTATGTTAAACTAATCGCACAAGTAACGCTATTAAGAGACTTCGATGATGTACAGATTTTCCGCCTTGCACCAGCGACCAGTTCCGATGCGCCAATGCGCTCTGCATTCCTATAGCGTATCACTGCGATGGTTATAAAGATTGTCAGGATGGTTCCGACGAGAAGGCCTGCACGATGACAGTTTGTCCGGGGAACAAATTTATGTGTCCAAAGGGTGCGCCAGATGGGAAGCCATTGTGCATCAATCGATCTCAGCTGTGCGATGAAAAGCAGGATTGCGAGGATGGGGCGGATGAGGAAGCGGCATGTTGTAAGTGTGTTTGTATCTTTTGCCAATATCAAACCTGAAGGGTTAATTTGCATTGAATAATATTATTAATACAATACATTATGTAAAAAAAATATCAAACTTTTTTATCGTGTTAGCAACGAGTATGTGCGGCTCGCTTGGCTGTCAACACAAGTGTCAAGCGTCGCCCACCGGAGGAGCTTGTTATTGTCCTGAGGGAAGAATCCTTGCGAACGATTCGCGAACTTGCATCGGTGAGCTTAATCTCTATATATCTAAACTTTTAGTATATTAACTATGGGCGTAACGTCCTTTAGGATGTGTTCGAACTGGTGAGAAATTGTGAGAACCAATTTATTAGAAAATATATAATTTACTTTCTTTGTCAGAGAAGTATGTACAAGTTATTATGCTATATTGTGTTTGAGCGTTTATTGCGCCAAAGGCGCTTTCTCGGCAAATGTGTAAGGCCGAGAAGTTAGAACAAAAATTGACGGGCGCGGTAAGACATTACCGGCCGCGTCTGCGTGATTTGAATTGGGTCCTAAAAAGGACGATTCTTGCGAGGGTGCACGTTGCATCCCTTTCCCATATGCCGGAAGTATTCCGTGCGGGAAGTGATCCTCTGCATGGTAGTTGCTCTGTGAGCAAGCCCTAGGCGGCGAGGTTTGCGTTGCGATGGAGTATGTCTCCGGTGTGCCATGCGCTGCGACCGTCCGGCTCTCTGTGGCGCAGTTCGTTCTGCGGGCCGAGGAGAGAGAGGCCTTCGCATTCGGATGTCCCCTGGTACGTGAGTGTCCCGTGGGAGCCGAGTCAACCGGGCACAGAACTCTAGGGGAATTAATTTCCACTGTAGAGTCCGTGGTGGCGACGGCGATGCTGGTGCGTCAGCTGACCGTAGATGCACATCCCTCCGTGAGGTGTGCGGTCGGAGCTGGGACTGAGTCTTTCGCTTCCGTGCCTTCCCAGGCACTGTGAAAAGTCGAGAAGACTTGTAGCGAACTAATCGCTGGTTGCGCTCTTCGAAGCAGAGCTGTGACTCCGTTCAAGGGCCCTTTATTAAGAGCTCGCCTTGAAGCGATTGAGTGAAGAAAAGCTTGCGTCGACGCTCTTTTATACAGCGTCGATCGATTCTCGATCGCGAGAGGGCCTTACACCGCCTGCGCAACCTGGTGGTGTATCTGTAGGCTCAGAACTTGGTTGAGGCCCTGCGGCGCGTAGCGGCGCCGCGGCGTACTATGCCGCTTCAGTGCAGCGGTGTGGCGGTATGCCGCCACATTAACAATTGCTGATTTCTGAGTAAAACAATATTGTTCGTGTAGAAGCCTAAGTGCGGTAGCGCTTCTCTTCTGGACGGACTGAACTAAATCAATCCCGCTTTTAATAAAACTGTAGCAATAGCCTAAATACGGTAGCGCTACTCTACTGTAGTGAGTGCGAGAATAAATAAAGACTAAGGACTCAAACTTTATAGAATATACAACTTTAATCTTTCGTAGTGTCAAGATCTTTTTCTCGACTGCTCGACTTCGTCGGGATCCCGATTTATATACCTTTACATCAAAGATGCCGCTAAATCTTATTATAATAACTATTCGCCGCTAGCTAACAATCGTATCCACCGATAGTTTACAATAATATAATTCTTTATAATATGCCGATGACGAAATGACTCGCTCGACAGTCGCATTTCCTTTCGAGGAATAGTAATCGCAGGTCTAAGGTTTCACTAGGTCGGTAGACACTAGGCCAGCGTATGATATTTCACCGCATGATCAAAGCCGCCGCATAATAAAAGCGCTAATTCTAAGAAGACAATTATAAATCAAGTATAATACTACATTCGAAAGTTTGTTTATTAGCTGAATCTGTTTGTAAATTTCTCCCAATCGTCTAATAGAATCTGTTCTTGCGTAGATCGAGACGAGTGTTCCGAGTGGGGCTTCTGCGAGCAGTTGTGCGAGAACATCGACGGCTCGTACATTTGTCACTGCGCGCCCGGTTACACTCTTCACGGGCGAAACAAGTGCCGCGCCCAGAACATTTCGTCGTTGGAGCTTCTGCTTGCGCAGGATCGCGCGGTGTGGCGGTTGAGCGCGATCGGCGAAGATCGCAGGATAATCGCGAACACCACCGGCGCTAGCGGGATAGATTATCTGTACTCGCGGAATTTGCTCTTTTGGAGTGACATGAAGACGCGGAAGGTGCACTCGCAGTCTCTCAACTCGCTTACCACCGACGCGCTGCCCAAGGTGGACATCAGCATGGCAGGCTCCTGGGGACCAGTGTCGATCGCCGTGGATTGGGTCGGCGATAAGCTCTACGTGGCCGACTCCATCGTGCAGAAGGTGGACGTATTCGAGTTGGACGGCCGTTATCACGGAATAGTCGTCGGCTCCAATCTCACCAGCCCAGCCGACATCGCGCTGGACCCTACGAGGGGCTTGCTGTTCATCGCCGACAGCAAGCAGGTACTTCGTGCCAACATGGACGGCACTAACGCGTTCCCCGTGGTTTCCGAAGCGGCATACAAGGTCTCCGGCGTGGCTGTGGATATCATTGCCAAAAGGATCTACTGGTGTGACTCTCTGTTAGATTACATCGAGACGGCGGATTATAAAGGTCACCACAGAATTATGATTCTTAGAGGTTCTCAAGTGCCATCCCCAATCAGACTTACCCTCTTCGAGAATAGGATATATTGGACGGACGGCACCAAGCAAGCCGTCATGAGCGTCGATAAAACTCAGGGAGATTATTCCATCCAAAGCGTATTCAAGGTACGAATAATTAATCTTTTGCACTATAAATGCAATATTTTCTCTCGATGATAAAGTATAAAGTTTGTTATCTCGAAAAATTGAATTTTATTATAACATATTAAAATATATTATTAGATTTTATATCTTGTATAATTTAACTATGCTCGGATGTCGAACATAATATGAATAAAATAAAATATTACTCAATTTTCGAAAGATTAAACACTTCAATGAGTTTGTTTAGAATACACTTAAAAATAAAAGTGAAAGTCGTTTTAATTAACTTCAACTGCCATTTGACCAATTGACTTTCTCCTCAATTAAGTGCTGACAATCAAAGATACTACATTCAGTGTTATTCGAGTTAATAACTATTTTCATTTGTTTGTACTTGTTAAAAAAAAATAGATAAACACATAAAAAAATTTGCATTTAGGCTCACATTGTGAGATATTTTATGATATAAATAATTCTTCTTTAAGGTACGCGACGCCAAAGCTATAAAAGCCTTGCATCCACTCTCGCAGCTTGCCGTTTCTAATCCTTGCGGTAATAATAATGGCGGTTGTCAGCACATGTGCATTGTTACTGCCTCCAGCGATCAGATTAATCGATTGGGTTATCGCTGCGCTTGCCATATCGGATGGCGGCTGGCGAGCGACATGAGGAACTGCAACCTGGTGCGGGAGTTTCTTATGTATTCCCAGCAGAGGTTTATTAAAGGCCGCGTACTCAATCCTGTAATGGAAGGCTTTAGCGACGCTATCCTGCCGGTGGTATCGAGACGGGCGCGCTTCGTTGGATTGGACTATGACGCACACGATCAGTATATCTATTACAGCGACGTTCTTCAGGATGTCATATACAGGGTACACCAAAACGCGACCGGACGGGAGATTGTGTTAGCTAGCCAGAATGAAGGAGTGGAAGGACTGGCAGTCGATTGGGCTGCGAAGAACTTGTACTACATTGATTCACGTAAAGGTTTGTTGACGGAGGAATCTCATCGGTTCCGTGAGATACTAATTCTATTAATTTGTAATATAAAAGACCTAAAGCAGAAAATTTAGAGCTTCATCTATTGTAGATATGTTTCATTATCGTTCCAACAATTCAGAACATTCGTAAAAAATATTCTTTTATTAAACTTTCAATAATTAATAGAAAGACGACAAATTGTAGGTCTTAAAAACAAATATTTGTTGGGACAACATGATTCATGTTTAATCCGACCTGAATTTTATTTATTATTTCAGGTACTTTGAACGTGCTCAGCACTCGGAATGTGACATATCGGCGGACATTATTAAAAAATCTAAAGCGTCCTCGCGCGATCGTGATTCATCCGAATCACGGTTACATCTTCTTCTCTGAATGGGATCGTCCGGCCAACATCAGCCGAGCTCACGCCGATGGCTCCAACCTGGTCGTTTTTAAGAACCTAACTCTGGGTTGGCCAAACGGGCTGGCGATCGATTTTCAGAAAGACCGATTATATTGGTGCGACGCTCTGCTAGATCACGTGCAACACTCCAACTTGGATGGTACGGACGTGCAAACGGTGAATTCCAGATTAATCCGACATCCGTTTTCCATTGCCATTCACGAAAACTGGATGTACATCACTGATTGGCGCCTCGACGCTATCATTCGACTGCACAAAGAGTCCGGCGAGCAAGAAGTTATTTTGGTCCGCGAACCCGCTACTAATAGACTTTACGGCGTGAAAGTGTTCAGCCGCGATATTCAAATATCGGCAATTAATCATCCTTGCACTATCAACAATGGTGGCTGCGAGAAGCTCTGCTTCGCCATTCCGGATAACTCTTCACGCTCCGACGTTGTCACGTTCCCCGGCTTGCAACCGGTGCCGAAGCTCACTCAGGTGTGCGGATGTCCCTACGGAGAACGTCTTCAGGGCAACGGCAGGAGTTGCGCGGCGGATCCTGATGGAGAACCACCCTTGCAGGCTTGCCCGCACACTTGGGACTTCACTTGCGCAAATCAGAGGTGCGATGTGATTTTTTGTATTAATAATTTAGGCTAATTGCTTACAATATATATTTTAAAACCTAAAAAATTTAAAAGAAGAAAAAATGTATGTTACTCAAATTTGAATTAAATTACAATTTTCTGCTTTTTAACATTTTTTTAAACATGAAATATTAATAATCTTCTAATCAGTATATTATCAGTTTATGTTTGATACTTTTGCTGACGAATTCGAACAATTTAACTTTTAATTCATTTTCAGGTGTGTTCCGAAATCCTGGGTATGTGACGGCGAGAACGATTGCCTGGACAACAGCGACGAAATGCAAAATTGCACAAAACCGACATGCAGTGCGAACGAGTTCCAATGCAAATCCGGTCGCTGTGTGCCGATGACATTCCACTGCGATTCCGAAAACGATTGCGGCGATTACAGCGATGAGGTGGGCTGTCCGAATGTGACCTGCAACGCTAATCAGTTCGCCTGCGCCAACAATCGCTGCATCCCTGCAACGTGGAAGTGCGATTCGGAAAACGACTGCGGCGACAGCTCCGACGAGGGCGAGTTCTGCGCGGCGAAAACTTGCTCGTATTTCCAGTTCACGTGTCCGCGTTCAGGGCATTGCATACCCCAATCCTGGGTGTGCGACGGTGATAGTGATTGCTTCGATCAGCAGGACGAGATGGATTGTCCACCGGTTACTTGTCTCAGTACTCAATTCACATGCGCGGATAAGAAGATGTGCGTTTTAGCGTCGTATAAGTGCGACGGTATCAGTGACTGCAACGACGGCTCCGACGAGGTAGGCTGTCCATCATTAGCGCCGGATCAGTGCAACACCGACAAGCAGTTCCAATGCGTTAGTTCGTCCATTTGCATACCGAGAAGCTGGTATTGCGACGGCACCGCGGATTGCCCGGACAAGTCCGACGAACCGGAAGGGGCCTGCGGGGAAATCGATTGTCAAACTGGATTCTTCAGGTTTGTCGCAATTAAATAATGTAAACAAATTTATATTCATCCTATTCTTGTTCGCGATTTCTCGATATGTTTAATATATTTCTAATTTATCGATACGTATGTTTCAGATGCCGCAATGAGAAGTGCGTATTTAAGGCGTACATCTGTGACGGCAAAGACGACTGCGGGGATGGCTCTGATGAAGATACCACGCTGCACGCGTGCGGGCCTCCTGTGTTCAAATGTGAGTCTCAGCAGTGGAAGTGTCCGAATGTAACGAATCGTTGTGTGAATACAACCAGTGTATGCGACGGCAAGTTTGACTGTCCGAACGGGGCGGACGAAGGGCCCGGCTGCGATCTTGCTGAATGCAGCCACCAAGGTGGACTGTGCACGAACGCTTGCATTCAAACTCCGTTCGGCGCACAGTGTACTTGCCCGCCCGGCGAAGAGCTCGAAGACGACTTCACGTGCAAAGATATGAACGAATGCGATCCGCCTGGCAGATGCTCGCAAACCTGCCTGAACACAAAGGGCAGTTACTACTGCACGTGCGTGGACGGTTACACGTTGGAGAAGGACAAACACACGTGCAAGGCGTTCAATCACACCGCCGCGTTCCTAATTATTTCCAACAGACACACGATTTTGGTGGCTGATCTTCAGGATCAAGCGTTGGAGCGAGTCCCGATTAACGTTGAGAACGTCGTGGCGACCGCCAGTAACATGCACACTGGCACTATTTTCTGGTCCGACATGAAACTGAAGCGGATCTCGCGATTGGATCGCGGCAGCGATCCTCAAGACATCATCAGCACCGGCTTGGATCTGGTGGAAGGTCTCGCCTACGATTGGATCGGTCAGAATCTCTATTGGCTGGACTCGAAGCTGAATACAATTGAGGTAGCTAAGGAGACTGGAGCTGGACGGATGATTCTTGTCAAGGAAAATATCACGCAGCCCCGTGGAATGTGCTTGGACCCTAGTCCGGGCACCAGATGGCTCTTCTGGACCGACTGGGGCGAGAATCCGAGAATCGAACGAATCGGAATGGACGGCACGAACCGGTCAACTATCATCAGCACCAAAATCTATTGGCCGAACGGTCTGGCCTTGGACGTGGCGAATCGAAGGATATACTTTGCAGACAGCAAGTTAGACTTCATCGACACTTGTCTCTATGACGGCAGCAGCAGGATTCAAGTTCTAGCCAGCTCGCACTATCTTTTGCATCCCCACTCGCTTACGCTTTTTGAGGATACGATGTATTGGACCGACAGACAACTCAATCGGGTGCTCTCCGCGCACAAGTTTAAAGGCTCCAATCAGACGGTGGTCTCGCATTTAATTTCGCAACCTCTTTCCATACACGTACATCATGCGGTATTGCAGCCAATTACTGCGAATCCCTGCGCTAACGCGTCGTGCGAACATCTCTGCCTCTTGTCGCCCAGTAGTGCAACGGGATACAGCTGTAAATGCCAGGTAAGCAGTCGTGAGAGATAGAAAATTTGGTTTGTTGACGAGAAAACTTGAGTTTTACGAGCCAAACATTGTCGATTACAAGTCATCTCATGTTTTGACGAATGCGTACTTTGTTAAATAGATTGCTACAGATGGTCAATTATTTATTTATTCTAAAGATTGTTAGTATATGTATATTTTTATTCCATTTTTGTTCTAGTATTTTTTTTCTCTCTTTTTAATAAATGTTACTAAATATTGACCAAATTATTCACTTTTATTTAAATACATGCAATATAAAAAAAAATAACTGGAAATAAATGCTGAAAACAGCAACCGATCAATAATGTAAACGGAAAGCGTACAATATTTTTTTATTATTTGTTCTTAGGTTGGATTTAAGTTGTTGCCTAACGGACGTTGCGCGGAAGAAGAGACGCCGTACTTAATGGTACTCCGAGGCTCTCAGATTGTTGACATTTCCTTGACGCCCGGAGAAACCAAAGCTGGATACATTACACCTATTGTTAGCGTGGAAGGCGGAAGGTTCATCGATTATGATAGGAAGAATCGTATCATTTATTGGTTGCAAGGTAATTCAAAATATTCTCTCTTTTATTCTAGTTTAGAAATTTTTTTAAAGATTTAAATTAAAATTTAGTTGCTTCAAAAATTCTGAGATGTAAATTTTCAAGGATTTAAAATTGTTCTTAAACTTTTAAGACATTTAGACGATTTTATTAAAATTATTTATTAATTATTTATTTATTTATTAATCACGTTAGGTAAAGATGGCGATGACGAGAACGGCACAATTTATACCATTCCCTACAACGGTGGTAATCGAACGGAGTTCCCCAACCCGAGCGGCGATACCGGCATCGTTGGCTCACCATCCACTATGGCGCTGGATTGGCTCGGTCGCAATCTGTTTATTGGCAATAAATTCGCGTCCAACATCGAGGCCATCAAACTGGACGGCAAGACGAGATATCGTACGATTGTTTTGGCGAACGACGGCAACCGGACATCGGTCGCTAAGCCGAAGGCGATGTGCGTGGATCCTATCGACGGCCAGGTATTTTGGGTGGATGAAGGAGGCTTCGGAGTGCCGCAGAAAATTGGACGGGTGAACATGGACGGCACCAATCCGTTGATCCTCATAGAGAACTTGGAGCGTCCCGAGGCAATAACCATCGATATCCCCAGCAAAACGCTGTACTTCTCTTGCCAGAATCCGGCTTTCGTCAAGGCCATGTCGACGGACGGCCTGAACGTCCACACTATTCTCACCGCGGCGAATAACATGGCATTACCGAAAGCATTAGCTATCCACGAGTCTCGTTTGTACTACTTGGATCCGCTTTACGATAAAATTGAGCGTGTCGATTTACCGAATGGCGAAAACCCAACCATCATCGTCGATAACGACTCCGAGCTTCGCACCCTGACCATTTATAAGAAGCGCGCCACTGGATCTCACCCTTGTCTCAACAACAACGGTGAGTGCGAGCAGATCTGCCTGCCCGCATCCGGCGGCACTCGCGTTTGCGCTTGCGGAATGGAATATAAGAAAGTTAGCGACACCAAATGCGAACCATACAAGACCTTTGCGGTGGTAACTCAGCTGGACGTTGCCAGAGGTTACAGTCTCAAGGATTCGAAGGAAGCCATGGTACCCATTGCCGGAATTGGCCATCACATTCTCCACGTGGACGTGCATTACGCGGGCAATTGGATATATTGGGTGGAATTCAACCGAGGCATCTGGAACGGTATCTTTAGGTGAGAGAAAAAAAAACTATTACTGGCGGATGTTAAATTCTTCAGAGATTTACTATTTCTTCGGAAAGACGCGATATAACAATTGAAATAATATAAATTTCTGTAAGTAAAATTTGTATGTAATAAAAGGTATAAATTTATTAAGAATAAAATGAATTTATATTTCAGAATACGACCCAACGGCACAGAACTGCAACAAGTAGTCAAACAGGGAATTGGCTCCAATGGAATTCGCGGTTTAGCTATAGATTGGATCGCAGGAAACTTGTATTTTGCCAATGTCTTCCCCCATGACAATTACGTGGAGGTCTGCCGGTTAGACGGCTCGAACCGAAAAGTGCTCGTGAAGACAACGACGGACGCTCCCCGCGAGCTAGCCGTTAATCCGATCAAGCGATACCTGTATTGGATCGATTACGGACAGTATCCTCGAATAGGCAAAGCTTTCCTCGACGGCAGCAACTGGTCTCCGATTGTAACGTCCGGTATCAGCACACCGCGCGATCTCACAATCGATCTTGCGACACACGACATTTATTGGGTGGACTCAAAGTTGGATACCATTCAGAAAGTGTCGTACACCGGCGGAAATCGGGAAATTATCCGCAGAAATCTGCCAAATCCGATGGGCGTCGCCATTTTTGGCGGAGATGTCTACTGGGTGGATCGCAATCTGGCCACCGTCTTTAAGGCGAACAAGCTCAGCGGCAACACCAGTCTTCCCATTCCCGTCCGAACGAATCTGCAAAAACTCAGAGACATCGTTATTTTCGATCAAAGCAGCCAACCAGCAGATTCTACAAATCCTTGCTCGCAGGTAGTCAGTTTGTTTCAATATACGCAATTTTTCATCCGAGGAAATAAAACTAAAATAAATTTACGATTACTTTTAACGAAGATAAAGATTTTCTATTTTTTTTTGTTTTTAGGTTATACCGCACAATGGCGGTTGCTCTCAGCTGTGCTTCGCTTTTCCGAAGGACAATCCCAAATCGTTCACTTGCGATTGCGCGATAGGTAAACTTTCCGCTGACGGTACCACCTGTGACAATGTCGAGGAATACTTGGTCTTCGCCACGCGAACCGAGATTCGCGCCATTAATCTGGATCCGCACAACACCAACGTGCCCTTCGCGCCCATTGGAAACCTGACAAACGTAGTCGGAGTGGATTTCGATTATCAAGACAAGAAGCTGCTGTTCACTCAGATCCGTCCTTGGGCGAAAATCGCGTGGACGCCGGCGGATCGACCGTCCTCCTCCGATTTACACACATTGATCAGCAAAGGAATTAACCCCGAAGGCATCTCGTACGACTGGACGCAGAAGAAGGTGTACTGGACAGATTCGTCCAACAACAGCATCTACGCGATGGACATCGACGGATCGAACTTGGTGATGATTGCACGCGTGGATCGCCCGCGCGCCATCGTCGTGGATCCCTGCAATGGTTCGCTTTACTTCACGGACTGGGGTCGCTTCGGAACATCCGGCAAGATCTTCAAGACCACTATGGCGGGATCTCTGAAGCGCGCCATCATCGACAAGGATCTTTCGCAGCCCAGCGGTCTGGCGATCGATTACGAAGATCGGATGCTGTACTGGACCGACGCCGTGCGCGAGAAGATCGAACGCTCGGATCTCGAGGGAAAAAACAGAGAAATCCTGGTTAGCGCCACCATCTATCCCTTCGCCATCACCGTTTTCCGAGAGCATATCTATTGGACGGATCTCCAGCTTCGTGGAGTTTACCGAGCGGAGAAGCACACTGGGGCCGACAAGATCGAGCTGGTGAAGCGGTTGGAGGATTCCCCGCGTGACCTTCACGTCTTCTCCGCAGCCAGACAGCAGTGCAGCGTTAATCCTTGCAATATCAATAACGGCGGCTGCGATCAGTCCTGCCATCCAGGCCTGAATGGCTCCGCGGAGTGCAAATGCGACGACAATCACAGGCTGGTGAATGAGGATAGAATGTGCGTGCCGAAGAACGTCACTTGCGATTCGAGCAAGTTCGCTTGTAGAAACGGCAGATGCATCTCTCGAATGTGGGCGTGCGACGGCGACGACGATTGCGGCGACGGTTCCGACGAGGACACCAGCTACTGCTGTGAGTGGCACAGAAATATATAAATTCGAATGAGCTCACACTTCAAATAAGATTGCAATTTTAATAAATTTCCGAAATTGTGCGTGTTTCAGCTTACCATTCCTGCAGCCCGAACGAGTTCCGCTGCAACAACGGCCGATGTATCTTCAAAACGTGGAAGTGCGATCACGAGAACGACTGTCGGGACGGTAGCGACGAGGAAGGCTGCGTTTATCCACCTTGCGCGTCAGGCGAGTTCACCTGCGCCAACTATCGCTGCATCCCGCAATCGCAGGTGTGCAACGGCATCAATGATTGCAAGGATAACGTCACCTCCGACGAAACGCACGAGCGCTGTCCTCGCAACACCACATGTCCACTGAATCATCTCAAGTGCGAGAAGACGAATATCTGTGTGGAACCCTACTGGCTCTGCGACGGCGATAACGATTGCGGCGACAACAGCGACGAGAATCCGGTGCATTGCGCTCAGAGAACTTGTCCCCAAAACAGCTTCCGGTGCCCCAATCACAGGTGAAATTTTATGAATAATTTAAGTAATAACTAGATTTTTTTCCAAAAAGACGATTGACAAATTGCATTGCAGAATATTACAGCGCTTTTGCAAGATTTCTCTTTTCTACATGTATTGTTTGTTGCAGGTGCATTCCAGCTACTTGGTACTGTGATGGAGACGATGATTGTTTAGATGGAAGCGACGAGCCTCCCGGTTATTGCCAATCTGAGGGTAGAACGTGCTTCGGCGATTTGTTTACGTGCGATAACGGCAACTGTATTCCTAGAATTTACATTTGCGACGGAGACAACGATTGCTTGGACAACTCCGATGAAGATGAGCGTCATCAATGCAGTAAGCTTTTAACTGCACATTTATTCATCTTCCGAAGACAATTTAATTTTTTAATCAAAGATTAATTAAATTCATTAACTTATTTTTTATTGGAGCTTTACAATGCATTTGAAACGAGGATGAACGAATTACAAATACATTTGTAACATTCCGATATTACATTTAATTTGTTGTAAACTATTTTCCATTATATCTCAATTAATTAATTAAATTTTTAGACGACAGAAAATGTGACGAAGAAACGGAGTTCACTTGCACCGCGAATAAGATGTGGAATCGCGCTCAATGCATTCCGAAAAAATGGTTGTGCGATGGAGATCCGGATTGCGTCGACGGGGCTGATGAGAATGTAACTCTTCATCACTGTCCAGCACCAACGCCTTGCTCCGACACTCAGTTCACTTGCAACAACGGGCGATGTCTGAATCGCAGCTGGCTGTGTGATCACGACAACGATTGCGGCGATGGTAGTGACGAGGGCAAGTTCTGCAACTCTCAGTATAAGCATTGCAACAGTCAAGAATTCACCTGCCAAAACTTCAAATGCATACGCAAGCAATTCCGCTGTGATGGCCAAGATGATTGTGGCGACTATTCGGACGAAGTAGGATGTCGTAAGTATCGAAAACGTGCGAGGAAAATGATCGATCTAATTCGATTATTGAGAAAAGCGTCTGATTTTAGATAAATCCAAACTGTTCTAAGTGAATATATATATTGTTCTTCTTTAACTTCGTTTCTTCTTCTTGACGCTCCGCGCTAGTTCATTTTAAATGAGAAAAATGTTGTTTTTCCAGCGTCTAAAGGAAGGAACACGACGTGTCCAAATCCGAAAGACTTCATGTGCGCGAACAGCAAGTGCATCGACTCGCAGTTGGTGTGCAACAAGGAACCGGACTGCGCCGATGAGAGCGACGAGTTGCACTGCAACATAGACGAATGCGCTCGTATCGAGCTGAACCAGTGCGGCCACAAATGCGTGGACACGCCGACGAGTTTCTACTGCGAGTGTTACGCCGGCTACAAACTGTTAGCTGACGGCAAGGCCTGCGACGACATCGACGAGTGTATCGAGACGCCCCAAGTGTGCAGCCAGCAGTGCGAGAACACGCCCGGCGGATATTATTGCAAGTGCAATTACCGCTGGTACGAGAGAGAGGCTGACGAGCACACGTGCAAGCGCAAAGACAATATTCAGCCATGGATTATATTCACGAATAAGTATTACGTCAGGAACATGTCGATCGACGCGTCCAACTACAGCCTGATGCATCAAGACCTGGTTAACGTCGTTGCGCTGGACGCTGATTATGCCCAGCAGATGCTGTACTTCTGCGACGTCACCGCGAAAACAATATACAGGTATGCCAAGCTCTTATCTCGTTTAATTATCACTACATAAATTACTATAAGACAAAAATGAATTATGATTGAATTTATGTGTTGAATAATAGGTGTATTTATTCTTGAGTGATTTGATTTAATATCAAGCGTCAAATTTAATGGCACTAATTTTTGTTCCAAATGTTACAAATAAGTGAACTTTTTGTTTAGAGCGCCGGTGAATGGCGGCGAAAGGGAACCGATTATCCGTCATGATAGCTTAGGCCTGGAAGGAATCGCTATCGATTGGGTTGGTCGAAAATTATATTGGCTGGATCGTCATGCGAAGCACTTGGACGTCGCCGAGCTCGATGGCACCAACAGAAAAACCTTGCAGATCGGAATAGCGGATCCACGCGCGATTGCAGTCCACCCTGGCACTGGATATTTGTATTTCACATCTTGGCATCTTCAGGTAGACTTCAAGCATTTTTAAATCTTCCAATATCAAACGCTTTATTTTTTTTTTTTTTTTTTTGCAAACAATACTAAGCAACGTTGGAGAAGCTTATCTGTAAATTATATTTGAAACTTCAGGCGTATATTGGTAAGATGGGCATGGATGGTAGCAATCTCACTCGAATTCTGACGTGGGAGGACGATATTGCTTGGCCGAATGCCCTCACAATCGATTACTTCACCGATCGCATTTTCTGGGCCGACGCCCATCTGGACTACATCGCCTTCGCCGATCTCGAAGGCCACAATCGACGGATCGTCCTGTCCGGCGTTTCAGTGCCGCACGTGTTCGCCATCACTGTATTCGACGACTTCGTTTACTGGACCGATTGGAATCTGAAGGCCATCAGTAGGGCGGAAAAGTTCTCCGGTGCTCACTTGCAAGTGCTGCGCAACACCACCCATCGGCCCTACGACATCCACGCGTATCACCCTCTTCGGCAGCTGCCTTACAACAATCCCTGCGCGGAGAACAACGGTGGCTGTTCGCATCTCTGTCTCATCGCGCCGCCCGCCAGCTCGTATCTGCTCGAGGGATACGGCCAGCCTGGAGTCACTTCTTACAAGTGCAAGTGCCCGAATCAGTTCATTCTGGACAAGGACGGTAAGACGTGCATAGCGAATTGCACCGCGGGTCAGCATCGATGCGGACCACCCGACGAGAAATGCATTCCTTGGTACTGGAGGTGAGATATATTTATTTTCTCATCTATTTTTCTCTTGCAAAAAGACGTCTTCAGGACGTCTTGGCTCTTATTAACTTACTTCTATAATTGAAAAGTTTCATTTAGATATAATTACGTTCCATTGTCTGCCAAATAAAACTGGACGAGAAATTACGATGAGAATTGTATTGCAGATGCGACGGAGAGAAGGATTGCAAGGATGGTTCGGACGAGTCGTCGACCTGTCCGCCAAGGAACTGCCGTCCAAGCGTGTTCCAGTGCGCGAATGGAAATTGTACGCCGAGCGTGACAATTTGTGACGGGATTGACGATTGCGGCGACAAAAGCGACGAAGCTAAGTGCAAACTCGAGTGTGGAGAGCTCGAGTTTAAATGCAAATCCAATGGTCGTTGCATACACGATTCCTGGAAATGCGATGGAGATGCCGACTGTAAAGATGGTAGCGATGAGGATCCTGCTATTTGTCGTGAGTATCTTTCTATCTGTGTGTTGCGCGCGTCAATCATTGCTTATTATATGTATAGCAATAACATTACATTAATATTTTCGATCGGTAAGATGACCTTAATTTTCAATTTCTATTTTTTACATTTGTTTTAGATAATCGTGCCTGCGATCCGAGCACCGAGTTCAGTTGTAAGAATGGCAAATGCATTCCCAAGCTTTGGATGTGCGATTCCGACAACGACTGCGGAGATGACAGCGACGAGCCGGCGTACATGTGCCGGCAGAAGAATTGTACGACTGGATGGCAGCGGTGTCCAGGACACGCGAACTATCGATGCATACCGAAGTGGCTGTTCTGCGACGGGAAGGACGACTGCCGTGACGGCTCTGACGAACGTCCGGAGAACTGTCCGAAATGCGATCCCAACATGGACTTCAAGTGTGCCAATAACCGATGCGTGCCGAAACAATGGCTCTGCGACTTCGCCGACGACTGCGGGGACGGCAGTGACGAGGCAGACGTAATGTGCAAGGACAAGTACCGCAAGTGTTCCGAGTCTGAATTCAAGTGTAAAAATGGCAAGTGCATCGCGTCCAGATGGAGATGCGACGGCGAGGACGATTGCGGCGACAACAGCGACGAGGAGGAATGCCATCGATGGGTGTGCAAGGTAAATATCTATTGATCAACTCGCAGCGAATTTGATCGCGTACATTCATACGCACCGGCGTGCATTAAATATCATATTAATTAATTGAAACCATACGCATACATAATGTATAAGCGAATTAAATCCGCGAGATGCTCAATTTAATTTATCATTTAATCACGATTATATCATATATAATAATTCTAATGTTATATAATAGTTTTTACAATTGGATTACAACGTATGACAGATTTTAATCTGATGCAAGTGAATGAATTTCGTATTGCATTGTTATATTTTGTTTCAACTTCTTTGTGTATCGCAGAATGAGAGCTTCCAATGTACCAGTGGTCATTGTATCGCGCCGTATCTTCGTTGCGATGGCGCGCGAGATTGCCGCGATATGAGTGATGAGATCAATTGTCCGCCGAGATATCCTGGAGGACGATATTGTCCGCAGTCGCGATTCCAATGTAACAATAACCTCTGCGTTTCGCTGACTGATATTTGCGACGGCACTGATGACTGCGGCGACAATTCCGACGAGAATCCAACCATGTGTGGTGAGTTGATTGCGAACACGTGACATTTTTACGTAACAGGGGTAAAAAAAAAGGTAACGCTATTATATTTGTGCAGCGAATTTCGAGTGCGACACGCACAGGCGATTCCAGTGCGCCAACCACAAGTGTATCGCCAGGTATCAATTATGCGACGGGATCGACAATTGCGGCGACGGTTCCGACGAGAACAACATGACGATGTGCGTGAAGCAGATTCGACCGTGCGACTCGACGTTGGAATACACCTGCGCGAACAAGAAATGCATCGATCGGTTGAGAGTCTGCGATCTCGCGGACGATTGCGGCGATTTGTCGGACGAATTGGGATGCCGTGAGTACTATTTCGCATGTTCCTCCGCTCTATCGCGGCCGCAATTGTAAAGCAGCTGTCTTGCGTTTTCAGATCATCATCAGCATTGTTCGGAGATTGATCGCGGCGGTTGCTCGCAAAAGTGCCACAACACTACCGACGGCGGCTACATCTGCGCCTGTTATCCTGGTTACATAATCTCGCAGGAGAATCGGAAACATTGCGTGGACATCGATGAGTGCCAGACTGGCCAGCATCAATGTTCCCACATCTGCACTAACTTGAACGGCACGTACGCTTGCTCTTGCCGACAAGGTTTCCAATTGTCAGACAGCCACAGCGGTGTGTGTCACGTCGAAGATGACGACGTCGTCGTACTGTTCGCGAACGGACCGGAACTTAGAGCCTACGATCTGCACAAAAGAGAAGAGATGGACGTGATAGATCACGAAAAGAGAGTGCAAGCTATCGACTTTGATCCCCGAATGGAGTACGTTTTCTGGATTGACTCGTACGACAACACTATCAAGCGGTCCTTTATGGTGAAAGCCAAGGAAGGCGAGGCAAAAATTGGACACGCACAGGACCTGAATATGAAGAGTACATATCATTCAATTTTTCTGTTCATTCATTTTGGCTTCTTGAAATTTTAAGATATTAAAATTTGAATTTTTTTTTAAATGAGTATTTATCTTTGAAACTTCACACTATTTAACAGTGTAATAATATAATCGTCATTCACATCTACATATATTTGCGAGTAATGTCAACGGTATTAATTAACACTAATTTTCGCAGCTGATTCCAAGCCGACGAGTTTGGCGGTAGACTGGATCTCCGACAATCTGTATTGGAGCGAGCTGGACCAAACAACCACCACACCTCGTGGTCGAATTATGGTTTCAAAATCGGATGGCAGGTACCGACGCAGCTTAATTACGACGAATCTCGAGCAACCAACGTCAGTGGTCGTGGATCCTGAGCAAGGAGAGCTCGTATGGGCGGACGCGGGTAATCAGCCGAAGATTGAGATAGCCTGGATGGATGGTGAAAGGCGCAAGTCGCTTGTGACGGAACGGATCGCTAGTCCTTCGGCGCTTACCATTGACTACGCTATGGAGCACACGCTCTATTGGTCCGACAGCAAATTGGACACCATTGAGGCGATCAGTCTGGCCGGCACGAACAGAAGAGTCATTTTGAAGGGCAGACCTCTCAGGAAACCAATAGCACTGGATGTTTTTGAAAATAATCTTTATTGGACGACGAAGCAGACAGGCGAACTTGTTCGACAAGATAAGTTCGGCAGAGGCGTCCCGCACACTATTGTCAAAAATCTGCCTAGTCCCGGCGGTGTCAGGGTCTATCATCAGCTGAGATATAACATCAGCCTGAGAGATCCTTGCCACAATGACCAGTGCAGTCATCTTTGCGTGACGATCCCCGGCGGTCATCGCTGTCTCTGCTCAGACAGCGTCGGCACGCTTCAGCGACTTTTCGCTGAGAACGAGAGACACTGCGACGCCACTAATGAGAGGCCTCTTCCGGCGCCCAGAATATGTCGTTGCCAAAACGGTGGACGGTGTCAAGAAGTGGACGAGAAGCTGGCGTGCAACTGCCGCGACGATTTCCACGGTGAATTCTGCGAAGTGGCGGCGATCGCCACGAGGGCGGGTGGATCTACCGCTGCTATAGTTATTCCCATAGTTGTATGCCTGCTGATGTTGTTCTGCGCCGCCGCCATTTTCATGGTTTTCAAGAAACGACCATTGTAAGCATAATTATTTTAGACATAATAATACACGATAAAAATGATTTGCTCACAAATTTTATCATTATTTATCATTATTTACAGCGGCAAGCCCGGTGGCCTCGGTAGTCTCACAGGTGCTCAAAGTGTTTCCTTCCGCCAAGGCAGCAATGTAGAGTTTGGTGCAGAAGCTCACGAAAGGATGGTAGGTTCTTTATTAGCATGAATACCTGTTTCTCTTGTAAAAAAGCAAAGTTTATTGTCAAAGTTCATTGTTGGTAGGTCTAGAATTTTACATTTTCTTCATTACGATGCATTGAAATCTTATATTTTAAACAATGTGAAATGGTCTTGAGAATATTAAAATATACATTTTATTCATTTTTATGGCTTAGAATCTTATATCATAAGATTTTGGTAGGTTTAGAACTTCAGAATGTACACACGTTTTCTTCACTACAACGGAAATCTTTAAGCTCTATAAAAAACATTAAGAAATTCTATTTAATAAATTTCTCTGTTATTTTTTATTCTATGCATTATTATTTTGTTTACAGGAACCTCTCGATGTGGAATACAACCTAAACGATGTTACCAATAAGAACCGAGATTTCAGCAATCCAATGTACGACGCAGTGAATATGGAGAGTGGCACCACGAACGGTACTGGTGCCAGCAACTTGTACGAAGTACAGCCCGCGGAGATGAAGCCCTCCAGCATACAGCACAAAGAGCCTCCACAGTTGCATCTGAAGAGGAGGGAATTGGACCCGACGCCCATCGACTCGGGCAAGGACACTCAGCAGCTCGTCGAGGAGGACAAGTCCGAGTGCTAGAACTAATTCCTAATTTAGAGATTCTTTCAGATCTATCGTGCTTCGAACTCAACACGCAGATCGAGATGTTTAACGATTGCGAAGAGTATATAGGAACACGACGTAAATTAGTTTACCTCTTTTACATAAATAGTGCGGATTACTTGCAGCTGCTCGTACGTTATTTATTAAGCAGATTATTCAATGAAATGTTTTCAACATGTGGCGATTGATTTAAAGTTCTGTCTTATCTAGTGATGCGAAAATTTTGTGATTTTCGAGTTTCCGAAAAGAAAGGAATACCAAGATCACACACACACACACACAAACATATATATTTATAGATAAATGATTTTGTGTGCGAGTGTGCGTATAAACGGATGTGTGCGTATGTACATACATATACACGAGGTGTACATATAGAATCATTTATATATAGGTATATATGTACATATAAATGTTGGAGAGTATATATATACAGAGTGTTTCAAAAGGAATCTATCAAAATGCGGAGACAAAAAAATCTATAATATAAATTTTCAATAAATCTTATCTATAATTTTCTTCTTTTGATCCGTGAAACATGTCTCTGTGACTTCTGAAATATCTCTGTGTGTATATATATTTATATATACGAGTAATATAGATTGTTATAGCTGTAGAGTCTTACAGATGCATGGATTTACAAAGGCTTAGGCTGCAAGGTTTCTAGAAGCAATTGAGTTTTTGGATTTATAAATCTAATATTTTTCCCTTTTTTAAAAGGATTCTAGATAATCAAAATTTGAAAATGTTGAATAAAAGAATTGTTTTGTAATAGTCATAATTCTACAACTTTGTATATTCTTGCATCTAAAGATCTCGACATGTTTAAATTTTAAAACTTCCTAAATCTAGAGATTTTTAAATCTGAAAGTTTTTATAAATCCATAGAGCCTTTAAGCCAGGAATTGTGAACTGGTTTTTAGGATTTTGAAATTTTTGAGAGTATATAAATGACAGACGACAATAGGCGAGTCGATCTCGTATCGATTTTATAGGGAGAGCAAGTCGAAACCGAAGCGCAATAGACACGATTGTGTCATTTTTTACTAGGTGTGATTTGTAAGTCTTGTACATATAATTGCTAACAAAATATAATGTTCATGTTATCTGTGTACCATAAAAGATGCAACACATTCCATTCTTTCTCAAGGTTGCTGCTTGAAATATAGCGATAACGCAGGACACTTTCAATAGTTAGGATGTGTATGTATATGTGTGTGTATGCGTGCACGTGCGCGCGGTGCTTCAATTGATATATTGCATCTTTTGATAATTCTTTAAAAATATCCACCATGATATTTTTATATATATTTTAAAATACTATGGTTTATGTCATATAAAACAATTGTACTGTAAAAAAAATCATTTTACTTAAAAAAATCGTGTTCAATTTGGACAATAATTTAAACAAAATTTGTACAATAGTTTAATAATTTAAATTTATTTCGTTTATTTTAGTTATAACAATTCGAACACTTAATGTACGCGTCAAAATTAATTCTCAACTACAATATAGTGAAAGTTAACTTAATTTGATAAAAATCTATAATGTCAAAAAGTATTCTTTATTCTATTTTGTAATATCTCCTACTTCTTTTTTTTATATCATAAAGTAGAACAAAGATATAAGTAAAGTTTGATATTATTTTTATACTTTTAATAAGATTCAATTAAAATTTAATATTCTCAAAATTAAAAGTAGTGATCCTGCTATAGAAATGGCATTGAAGTAATTAGTGGTTGAGTGTTAATAATGCACGCACATTCGTTCAGAAAATTGTATTTTTAGTAGAATATTTTCATAAGGCGCGGTGTTGTATAGTTTTTTATGTTGAAAAGTGCCCTTTTTTGTTACGGTGAATAGAAATGTGTAAACGCAAGACGCAAGATGTATTTTATGTATGAGTGTATTGCTCTCTTGTGCACTCTCTTGTGGATGTTATTACAAAACGATCGATTGTACAACAGGAAGTATCTCTTCCACGGTAAATATGCGCTTCAAACATTTATACAATCGATATTATTGTACATTTTTTAGATTATGTGGAGTATTTAAAAAAAACCGGCTGAATTAGAAGGTTGACAAGAATTTATTCGCGAAATTAACTCTTTTAATCTCAAAATCCAAAATTTATTTCAAAATTTTTGCATATTTTCTTATCTTCTACTATTTTTAATATGTTTATGTTTTTCTAAACGTTTTTATTTCTTTTCTATAGAATAATGCTAAAATAATGTCTTTGCAAACGATAAAACAAAATTCTCATCTCTATTTTAACTATAAGTTCCCTGTTTTTTTTTTTTATAAAAACCAGTAGAAACAGATTAAGAAATATTTAAAACAATTAGAAATACAAAGAATTATAAAATTTATAAGAACAAAAGAATTAATACCGGATGAATGCTTGTCAATTCCTTTTAATTACTTTTAGTGCATATATTTTTTACAGGATCAGTAAGCTTGCAATTCTTCTCTTATAATAGTGCAATGTAATAATTATTGTATTCTAATATTTATAATTCCCGTATTTTTTTTAAATGAAATTTTTTTTTAAATTTTGAAGAATTTGTTTAAGTTCTATCTCATATTGTTTTAAAAAAATTAAACTTTATTTAAAATTTAAAAAAATTTTTTTAGATTTTATCTCATATTTTATATTATGTTACTTAATTTTGAAAATGTTAGATATATAAAATACACAATCCGATGAACAAATGGTTTCTAAACGATCTAAAAGACAGTGGTATTTAATTTATACTTTATTAAATTAAAAAGTCTAACTAAACATATGTTGTACATATATGCTTTGCAAGAAAAAGAATTATCAATACTGATCCATTCTCCGCATAGATTATTATACATAAATATAAATAAATAAACAAATAAATAAAGATATATATATATTTTTTGTTGCAATCGATTTTGATCTGGACAGAGTTCCAGTGTCCTAATATTATAACAGTATTTTGTGTATTTTTTTATCAAGTTGACAAAATAATAATTGTTAATATATTGTGGAAATATCAAACAGATACCGTCCAAGAATAAACTGTAAAATTGGTAATCCAATTTTCCCTATATCTATGCAATAACAAACGCATTTGCAATTGTAGCATTTTTAAATCCTGCTATTGTAAATTATATTGTTATCAATAATCCATTACCTTTTTAGTTTTATGCAATTTTTACATCCTACTAATACCTTTCTTTGACTAAATTAGATTATAATTAAAATTTAACTTTAATATTGTGCAGTATATTGCACTTATCGTTAAATTAATTTTATTTTGGGGAACAAAACAAAACAGTGTCTATGCTTTTAAATCTTCTCTTAGTAAATGCGGAAATAGCGGGAAAGCTAAAACATCACAGAATTTGATTTTATTAATATTTTATACTCATTCCTAATGTGATTTATTACAGGATTCTGATTGTATCTCAAGCAACAAGTATTAGTCATAAAAGAATTTTTGCCACTGCTCCAATTGTCATGGCAATATTTAAACAACACCTATACATAGCATTACTAATAGCGCGATAATAATGCAATGATAATGACGAGAAGGTTGCACGACACTAACAAAACGGACGTACGTTGGCGACGTCAATGGCGTAGAAGCATTGCTGTAAGTAGAATCGCATTATCATACATAAAACACATTATCATTATACTTGCAAAAATTTTCTTAACGGAATTTCGCGATAACTTTAAAAAAATATTTTTCTGGCAACGTAAAATCTACAAATCCTTTTGACGTCGAGTCCGCAATGATAAACAATTTAATGTCGTTTTCTTTTACATCACGAATTAATTTTGCAGGTGTTATTCTTTTCGGCATTCGAAGCATTCGGAGCATCCTATATACGACATGAAGCATTGCAACACATCGAAAGAAGGCTTTCTCAAAAAAGAATTTTCCGAAAGTATTCGTCACCTGCCGTTATTTTTATGTTACATCTTCGACTTTTACAAATATTTTTCCGCGTCGATTTGACGTTGATTTTTTTAGGGCTGCATGCGCCAATGCCGATGATGATGATGCGTACTCTCTGCGAGCGAGAGAGCGCAAGGGCTCGGACGTGACGCGCTTCAGTATCACTGACTCCAGTATCGCATACGCACCGTGCCGATCATGCTTTCTCACGAGAGAACATGATCCTTCATCCGCAGCGGCACGTGCCGCGATTAATTAAAACGAGGAACACAGCGAAATGCTGTACGTTGATATTCGCTACCTACGTGATTCGTAATCAACAAATCGACGTGCAAGCAGCTTTTCAACCGGCAATCGGTGATGAGATATCTGATCCAATTTGATTAACCGATGACGATTGGATGACAACGTAGTGTCGCAAAAGAGCAGAAAGTTCTCGACGAATATTTATTACGAAAGGTAAACGTTTATGATTTTATAGTGTTTTTATTTTTAAATGAGATTTTTTTCTTAAGGAAAGTGGAAAGTTTAAAATTTTGAAAAAATTAATTTCAAATTTTTTGCATTTTTATAATTCTTCTTTATTTTAATTCTTTACTTTAATTCCTCGTAGTAGCGTGATTCTTTAGAAGTATTTTCCCGCTTATTAAAATAAAAATTCGAAAAATTGCGATCAACGAAACAGGAAATGTGAAGCGATACGCGAACAGTCGGAAGACGGGAGTTAGATCATTGCGCGCAAAATTAAATTCTTATTCTGTAACGGCGAATCAAAATTTATCGAATTTTTTCCTGTAAAATCTACTTCTAAAGAAAATTTGATTACGATTCACAGATTTTTTTATGCAATCCTAATTATTTCGGTATATATATATATATATATATATATATATATATATATACACTCACCCGAAAAAAAAGCGGTACACTGAAAATGTGGGAAAAATTCATCAAATTTCAACTGACGATAACTTCGTAAATAATAAAGATAGAAAGTTCTATAAAATATGGAAATGAAGCTAAAAATCTCTACTTTAAGAATCAATTTATTTCAATGTTGCAAAATAAATTTATTGAAAATGGCGGATGACAAAGCGCGAACATGCAAAATTGAAAAATAATGGTTCGAGTTTGCGACGGTGCACGGTATAAACAAAAAATTGTAGCTTATTGGGATCAAAAGCGTACGAAAGTACAGAGTCTCCTCTTTAAAATGCTTTTTTATGCATCTCGATACGATGATTTTTCGCCGAGAGATTCGCATTTGAAGAAAAAGGCAGATTCTTACTTCTAGGCCTCTCACTTACAGTACAGTCTGCAAATCGTTCTCCAACGCGACGGTATACTCGTTCTCGTCCGTCTGAAGAATACAGACAAAAACGAGATTCGTCGCTAAAAAGAACGGTACTCCATTCTGCATATGTCCAGCCTGCATGCTCGACAGCAAAATTGAGTCGAGTTACGCGATGGCGACGCATAAGCGAAGGTACATTTGCTGGCCTGTGCGGAAAAAGACCGTGTTCCGCTAATCTGTTTCGAATAGTGTCAACGGATACATTACATTCGCGGACATCTCTTAAATTGTTTCGAATTTGAACAGCCGTTCGATGTCTGTCTCTTAATGAATTTAAAACAATAAATCGGTCATCGTTTTCATTCGTACAACGAGGACGTCCCGAACCAGGTCTTCTTTGGACAGAATTAGTCTCCAAGTACCTAGCATAAGCACGTTGCACGGTTGACACTGATAAATCAAGTGCCTCAGCAACGTACCTTCGACTTCTCCCATCTTCAATTAACGCTACAACTTGAGCAGCTTTTTCAGGACTTATCGTCGCCATAATTGACCAATAATTTCAATGCGAAAAGATTAATTATTGTTTACTTTGACGAAGTCGTACGAATAAGTAACGCGTCTCGAAAGAAAAAGATCAAGAGAAATCAAGCACTCTTCTCGCAATGTGCGGTCGAGCATAAACAAAAAGTCAGGGAGGAGAAATCACAAAAGATCTGCAGACATCTCCTTCGGATGCAAAACAATTGATTGAAAAATAATGGTTTGAGTTTGCGACGGTGCACGGTATAAACAAAAAATTGTAGCTTATTGGGATCAAAAGCGTACGAAAGTACAGAGTCTCCTCTTTAAAATGCTTTTTTATGCATCTCGATACGATGATTTTTCGCTGAGAGATTCGCATTTGAAGTAAGAATCTGCCTTTTTCTTCAAATGCGAATCTCTCGGCGAAAAATCATCGTATCGAGATGCATAAAAAAGCATTTTAAAGAGGAGACTCTGTACTTTCGTACGCTTTTGATCCCAATAAGCTACAATTTTTTGTTTATACCGTGCACCGTCGCAAACTCGAACCATTATTTTTCAATTTTGCATGCTCGCGCTTTGTCATCCGCCATTTTCAATAAATTTATTTTGCAACATTGAAATAAATTTATTCTTAAAGTAGAGATTTTTAGCTTCATTTCCGTATTTTATAGAACTTTCTATCTTTATTATTTACGAAGTTATCGTCAGTTGAAATTTGATGAATTTTTCCCACATTTTCAGTGTACCGCTTTTTTTTCGGGTGAGTGTATATATATATAACCAAATCTTTAAATTTTTTAAATTAAAATATACAACAAAATTTTAATTTTTAATTGTATTTTAACATTTACATTAGAAAAGAATTAATCGCAATCGCATAATATCACTTTTTTTGCGTTTTTCCTTATGCATATTGAGTGTCGCATCGCGTAGCGACTTGTGTGTGCTAAATCGATAAGCGCGGATCGTGATAGTGAATTTATTACAAAAAGTGTTAACATTGCAGAATCATCCACTTCTGATTTTAATCCGTTAAAAGCATCACTCAAATTGTTGCGATAGAAACGAATGACATTAAATCTTATCAATATTTACGCGTTTTATCGTTATTTCATCGAGTTTGACAAACCAATATCTTTTCCAGGACTTCCTGTCCGGTTATCGCTCCTACCGCTCGTACGGCTATGAATATTATCTTTGTCCGTGACTACGCTTCAGAGGATACATTACCGTTTTCACAGGTGTGAGAACGTCTGCTTTTCGGCATAGGAATGACGCAATACAAGTTTGAAACCCGTAAGACCTAGGTGAGTACAGTGGTGTCGAAAAGAAGAATACGAAATTCGTAAAATGATATCAACATTTTGTCAATATTATTATAATTGGGAATCTGCTGAAAGAAGTTGGTTTCAAATTACGAACATTTCTATTTAATTGAAAATTGTTGATTCATGTTTTCGTGGATGAATTCGATGCGTAAGTAATTTATAGTCCTTGTTTTTCATCGCAATTCCACTGGAAAAACATTCATATTGCCTACAGAATATCCGATAGAACAGCAAAACTCTGCGTTTGCTGAATCGCAACTTTGGAGGAAATTTGATATTCTTTCTTTATTTATACACGTGGAGATTAAAAACTTACGACGAGAAATGAACAAAACTTATTTTAAATGAATATTCGCAATTGAATATTCGATTTCCGACATTTTGATTTTTTGTCACGTTTTAAATTAATTGTTTGTAAATATTTTTCACAGGCGCCTCAAGAGAAAGATTGTGTAGTCGCGGAAAAAGATCCGCATTCGCAAGATTTTCGGAGCCGATGCCAATACGCTCCGGCACAATTTCGGAGCGGCCGTTTCCGCGCCACTGGGAGCGCATGGTCGCACTCTCTGCTGCCAGTGTCGCGCCAGTTCGATCGTGCCGTCGTGCAGGGTAGAGGCGGTCAGAGGTGGTGAGCTGGCGTTTACCGACACAATCGCATTCACGAGCGCGAAGAGGAGGAGTGCACATCGTCGAGCAGAGAACGGCTGGCCGCGAACGATATCGCAGTCGAACACGTGTGTCCGTCGTGCGAACGTTGCTTGTCACGTGGCGACTAGACGAGTCTTTCACATTTTTCTCTCTCGCCGTTCTCTTCCGTTTTGGATTTCCGCCTTCTTCCCGTCTACCCACGTGCACGATCGCGTTGTACGCGCCGACGCGCGGCCGGCGATGTCCACGCGGCACGCCGCGTTCAACATTTGACTACTGCAGATCGTCAAACGTGAAAACGCGGGAAATAACGGGGAGTGTAAGTTCCGCAACGTGTGCAAATACTAGAAAATGCCGGACAAAGTGGCGCCGGCGGAAAAGACGGTCCTGCGGCCCGATGCCGCGGGGCCCGACGCAAACGGCGAAGGTATCAAGCTGAAAAAGGAACTGGGGCTGTGGGACGGCGTGGCGATCATCGTCGGCATCATCGTCGGCGCCGGTATCTTCGTATCGCCCAAGGGCGTGCTCAGGAACAGTGGCAGCGTCGGCCAGGCTCTCTTCGTTTGGATCTTTTCCGGAATCTTGTCGCTCATCGGAGCCCTATGTTATGCCGAACTAGGTGAGTGAATGACGAAATTTCGCGAAGCAGTTGCTCGAAGGTCCTCCAAATTCCCGCGCTTGATAGAGTGGGGAGCCGCTCTCAACGTGCTCTCTAATATAAAATTGAATTTCAAAAGAAAGAGCTATCCCTCTTTTGCAAATTTATTCAGTTGTTGAAACATTATTAATGATGTTACTAACACGCGAAGTTATGCTAACAATAAGTTTTTGATGAATTTCAAAATTTCTTAAGCAATGACAATGTTATTTCGCTGTAATGTTCACAATTTCATAACATAATATTCTTTCATTCTTTTTTTATGATGCAGGAATAATTTTAAATATCAGAAGCAGTTTTGAAAAACCATTTTTTCAGTTAGTTTTGAGTGAAGAATATAGTGGAACTTTTTTCTGAAAAGCGAAAAATGTAGTATAAATTGTTTTTTGAAAAGTAATGTTTTATTTACGCCAAAAATTGTTTAATTTTGTGTATTTAATGTTATCTTTCTGCACGTTTTATTTATTGATCATAATCTCTTTTGAAATGTTTTCAAATTTCTAGACTTCCTATTTGCAGAAGGCAAATATCTCAAACTTTCTTTGTTTATTTTAATGTCTGCTTCCTGTCTCTTTGTCTTAACTAGTATATCAAACAGGACTGCATGTTTAGTACGCGTGGCATATCGTCGATGCAGCCATATGTTGACAGAACACTTGTACTCGTGCGATATCTCGATGACTAACAATAAGATACGTTGGCATCAATGACCTGAGAAGGGACCGAGTGAGAATTTTGAACGAGCTATTTTTCTCGACGGGAATCACAGCTCAATGCAATATATATTCAGACATTTTACGATCACTTTATTCGAAGTCGTTTTGCAAAATTACACTCGAGCCTGAAATCTCATGAATGACGAATATGAACAAAAATAGAAAAAGTAAGAGAAAGTTCTAGATTTAATTTAATTTTTATATTTTTTATCATTATGTATTATGTACTAAATTAATAATTATTTTATTTTTATGACAAAATTTATTTATAAATATCTATATAAATTAATAATTTTTATACTTTTGGCCAAATGTTCTTGCGATAAAAACTTTTGACTGAGGTGGTACACTTTCTTTTTATTCTGTTTAACGTGGTAGACTTTCTTTTTATTCTGTTTATTGATAATTCTCGGCCATAAATTTAAAACTCCACTTCTGCTCAGAGTGTCAAAGTTTATCAAGATCCGCTATTTGAATTTACGACCTTGCCATCCGCACAATTTCTTTCTATGTCATCTGATAAAAAATTTTAATCTTGTCTGATAAAAAAATTGCAATCAAATCACATATTTCTTATCTATAAAATGTGAGGAAAAGTTATCAGCTTCGAATGTTCAGATAATGTATTACATTTTCTGATCTGAAGTAATTCAGCATCTGACCTCTATTGATTATCTACATGTTACATTTATATCTTTGAAAATATATGCATTTATATATCTCGGTCAGTGGTTATCGATTTATCATAATTTTTTAAGTGAAAGAAAATAAATTCCAGTCTTTAGAGCACGTAATACAAATTCGTGAATCTCTTTTTGCGTTAATAACGATAACATACAACAATACATTTCAGTTGTAAAAAATTTTCCGCGTTGCAAAAGATCAAAGTGTAATCAAACGTTGGCATAATCATGTATCGACGACATAATCACATATAGGGATGCTTTTATTCTAGGTGCAAACTGCATCGATTTTGCTTAAAATAAAATTGCCTTTAATTTATTTCCACGCGACATAGACATTGTGCAATATTGGTTTACGTGGAACAGATATCTGGTGCTAACTGTCTTTATTTAGAATCTCAACATTGATAACGATAAACGATATCATTTGCATACGCGTGAATATACACATTGTTTGTTCTAAGCGGATTCGAGCGTCTTAATTGACGCTTGTTTTCGTGATTTCGCACAGCTGGCAAAATAACTAAGCAAATCCGCCGCGCGTGAAAATGTTTCGTGAGAAACGTCGTTGATTAATCGAGATCAAAGGGATGCGTGACAGTTGCGAACGGAGGTGAAGTTAAACTGTCATTACTTTGTAACGAGAGAACCGGACGTTGTCATGTATAAACTGTGGCAATTTCGTAAATTACCAATCTGATTAAGTGTTTGCGCTTCAAACCACATCCATGATTATCGTTATCTCGTTATCGTTATTGCATACGGAACGCTTAATTAACGACATACTCGTCAAATGCTCGTCAAATTAGAAAAATATTTTTGCAATTAAATTAAATGATTTTTGCAGTTTAAATTAAAGGATCAATGCGTGAATAACTCGATTCAATTTTTTTCAAAAATTGGAGAAGCCACATAATTTCTTCGCTTGATCAAAATGAATAAAACTAAGTTCCCAAATTCTTTCCTTAGCAAGAAATCTGATAAAGCTAAATTCATTGTCTGTTATTTGAAATAAAATTAACATTTATGTACATTAAAATTAACTTCTAATTAAGCGATTGTAATGTAAAGAAACCAATTTTTGGCTGATTAATATTTGTAGAGTGTCAAGCGATTTTTAATTAAAAGACAATATGCAAAAATTAGAGCTGAATCTAAAATCATATGTGTTTAAGATTGCACGAACATGTGTTCTTTTCAGCTGTAGCACCGATAAGAAAATACGTTAAACAGTGCGTCAGATTTCGCACACACTGTAACGAAATCCGGTTGTGTATCTAACGATAGTACTAAGTATTGAGTTGCGAAGACGGAGCAAGTGTTACAAGTTGAAACATATACGATAAAACTAAATTAAAAATAGGATCACCGAAGATGAATCGGACATAAAAGCACGGTGTCACAAAAGGCGAATGGACGGAATGATAAGGTGCATCGCCGGCGTGCATCATCGCGAGACAAAGTCAATTCGCGTTGGGAATTGCAGAGTCTGCAATAATGCGATGGCACACGCTCTCGACCCGACCCGACCCGACCGGACAAAACACTCAACAATATTACATTGTACGATTATCAATGGCAAACAATACCGATGTGTCTTCCGCCCTGATGATCCTTGACATGTGTAATATCGTCGGCGGCTTTGAGAAATTAATCTAATTTGACGTCACACAAATAAAATCATATCAGGCACAATAATATAAAACATGACCGCGCTGTGATCTTCATGTCTGTCTATTTCACATATGTTTTCTCTTATAATCTCTTTTTTTTCTATCTCCCTTTCACTTTTCTGTCTCCCTTTCACTTTTCTTTCACTCTTCGCTCATTTATTTCTTAGTTTGATTTTAAATTACTGGAAACAGTGATTCAACACACGTTGTTGAAATCTTAGTAACTTTGAAATGCCGAATTAATTTTCTTATAAGGAAAACATATGGATGATACCTTTCTGTATTTACAGGTACGATGATTCCCAAAAGCGGCGGCGATTACGCGTACATCAGCGACGCCTTCGGACCCTTACCGGCGTTTCTTTACCTCTGGGTGGCGTTATTCATCCTCGTGCCGACGGGAAATGCCATCACAGCGCTCACATTCGCGCAGTACATCTTGCAACCTGTTTGGCCCGGATGCGAGCCACCGTATGAAGCAGTGCGGCTCCTTGCCGCCGTGATAACATGTAAGATTATGTTATTCCATTCATTTATTTACGTAAACGGATAACGATCTTTTTGGTGTGCGCTAGACACGCGGAATATAAATTGAAGCAAGTCAATGAAATAACAAACACCTGCTAGGCTAAAAGTATCTCGATGCGCGATGAGAGATGCGATTATCACGCGGATGATCTGCGCCGATCCGCGAAAATACGGCGCAAAATGTGTGTATGCGACTTTTAAATATAGCCCGGAAACGTTATTCAGGCGTATTGGATTATCTTGCACGCGCGTGCGAGCGCGATGGCAAACAACATGTGGCAATCTTTGTGTTCTACCGTTGTTCGCAGGTCTGTTAACCGTTATTAATTGTTACAACGTGAAATGGGCAACTAGGGTGCAGGATATCTTTACCGCCACCAAGATCCTCGCTCTGGTGATCATCATGGTGGCTGGTTTCTATTGGCTTTGCATGGGCCATACGGAGAACTTCAAATCTCCGATGGCAGGCACCAACACCGAGCCCGGTTACATCGCTCTGGCGATCTACTCCGGATTGTTTTCTTACTCAGGCTGGAATTACCTCAATTTTGTGACGGAAGAACTCAAAGAGCCCTACAAGTAATTGCGAATTCTTGCAATTTCTTTTCTAATTAATTTGTAATCGGAAGAAACTATGTAAATCCAGGTCAAATTAACTATTTGCTTATTTCGGCGGAAATTAATGTGTTTTGTACTGTTAATTTTTAATATTATTTATATTATTAGAACATTTATATTTATGAAAAATAAGTAACGTGTGAAGTGCAATTAAAATTTAAAATATTTGTTCGTTTTAAATTTTTAATAGAAATTTCTAATTGCACACTTTTGTAATAAATGTTATTTTCTTTTTATTTTTGCAGGAATCTTCCTAAGGCGATTTGTATATCATTGCCTGTGGTGACAGTGATTTATGTCTTCGCGAACGTCGCCTACTTTGTTGTACTCACGCGTGACGAAATACTTGCTTCCAATGCTGTCGCTGTGGTGAGTTGCGTTTATATTTAATAATAATTATTATTAATGTGAATATTGATCTGCAATATGGATTTATTGCAAAGCAAAAAAATTAATATATTCTCATTACATATTTTGAAATAAGAATAATATACAAAAATCACGTGTAAATAGTAAATTTTAGAGAAAAATTCTGGACAATTTATTTAAATCACGGAAATAACTTACACTAAATTGCACAGTGTTATATGTTGGGCAATAGAGAGCGAATTGGTTTCCTCGATTCGTGCAATTGTCTTCTTTTTTCAAAGAGAGATACAATTTCGGTAAAATCAGTATCGTTACACGTGATAGGAATCGTGATTTAACATGACTTATTTGATGTAAATAAGAGACTTGCGCAATCCTGCGGCCGCTTTCCGGTATAATCAAGATGCCGTTCCACTTTCGCCAGTGTAGCATTAATGCTATGGAATTTCCTTTCTAGACCTTCGGCGATAAACTACTGGGCGTCATGTCTTGGATCATGCCGTTTTTCGTGGCGTGCTCGACTTTCGGAGCATTGAACGGCGCGATCTTTGCGTCGTCCAGATTATTCTTTGTCGGCGCCCGAAACGGGCATCTTCCCACTGCCATTTCCCTGATTAACGTCCGCAACTTGACGCCGATGCCATCTCTCATCTTCCTCGTGAGTATCAAATTCTTCTTCGTTAAATTAATCAAAGTACGAAAAGAAACGGGCGAGTGAAAAAGCGATACAAATTTATTTCATAAAACTGAATTCCTTAGCTTCAGAGTTTTTAATTAAAGTGTTATAAAACGGTCGATTCCGAATATAATATCTGTCGATCAAATTTAAATAATTTTATTTCAATAAAAATCGAATAAAAATCGAGTGGAAACATCGCGAACGACTTGTACTTTTGCAGTCAATTCAATACGATGATAATTTCAAACTCACCTTGAAAACCGAACAAATGTATTTTTTTCCTGTCATTTTAATTATTGTCGATAACCGCATAATGATAAAAAACTATTCTGTTATCACTATAAAATGTATGTTTGTTCAGCGTATCGCGAATTTATCTGGTGACGGAAAATGGAATTGTTATATGTGATATTTAATAGGTATATTATTAATCGATCTATCGGAGTTAAGCCAATAAAGATAACGTTTATCATATTTGTGACAAAACTAAAACTAAACTTAAATCTTATGAAAAAATGTATAGCCATTTATTATTTTACACAAATTTTACAATACACAATATGATCCAGCTTCGGAAATTTTTTAGAAGTAAATATCCATTAAAAAAATCATATAGGCATGTCTTACAATTGATTCAGATATTTTGGATACCTGAGAGATAATATGATCAGAGCAAATAATTAAGGTGATTGATACATTTGCATCTACGTACATTCGATATGGAAGCAATCTGCGCGATAATTCGGCCCGTGCAATCGCTGGGAATGGAATTAATTGACGTACATAAATCGGGCCCCGCAAAATTACATTAAAGCCGTCTTAATGAAATAAACGAAGCCAGCCGGATCAGAGTGGCGACGGCGCACCACAGCTCGGCATCTTGATTTGTGGCTCGTTAATTGAGAGAAAATTGATCCTTTTATGTCGCTCTCTAACTCGGATCTCTTTCACGATCGGTAGCGGAAGTCTATAGTAGTTCGTGGCCTCCGTTCCTTTCTGCGAACGAAATTAAAAAGACCGATCGCGCTCAAAGTCACGCACGTGTATCGTACAATTTTGTAAGTGATTATCTCGTTTTTTTAATTATTTTAATTTTTTTGTGTAAATTTTTAATTCGTAATTTAATTTTTAAAAAAAGCGACGATACAAATGAATGTCCGCGAAAAGTTCCAGCTCCGAACTGATCGAATGGGAAAAAAGTATGAACAAACTAGAACACCGTGTATACTTTTCGAAGACCAATTGCGCATGTTACTTAATTTTCATTTTCGAATATGCTCTTTCGCGGCTCGCGATCGATTCTAAAGCGCCGATACGCACGCGGGAGCAATTTTTCTATTCTTGTGTCGGACTCCAATTCCGAGCGTTAAACTATAATTTCCGTTTCTAGTGCATTATCACCCTGATACTCCTCATCATAGAGGATGTCTACGTACTAATAAATTATGTCAGCTTCGTTGAGGCTCTATTTACCACACTCTCCGTGTCTGGTCTCCTGTGGCTGCGTTACAAAAGGCCTGATCTCCATCGTCCCATAAAGGTGTGTATGTGTGTAATTTTATTACGATTTTTTGCAAAATCTTAAAAAAAAAAGAGTCCTATTTCTCTACTTGATTCAAAAGTCTAATTTCGTCGTGTTTTGTCCTCCAGGTTTCCATCGTTTTACCAATCATCTTCTTTGTTATTTGCACATTCCTGGTCATCTTCCCGTGTTACGTCTCGCCGTGGGAAGTGGGCGTAGGCATAATCATAATCCTGTCCGGTATTCCTATTTACTGGACGTTCATCGAATGGGAAAGGAAACCCGCGTGGCTCAAAAACGGATCTTGTAAGTCGCACGCGACCTTTGAAAGCTCGTTAAAAACCTCTCGCAATGTTTACGTAATTAATTATTAGCATTAATATATAATAAATATGCGAATATTTTGCAGATAAATTCAACATGGTATGCGCCAAGCTGTTCATGTGCGTGCAAGAAGATAAGACCGAGTGAGTGTGTGTGCGCAATCGGAGGACTATGACGCGCGAATTCAGGACTGCACTTCGCAAGCGTCGTACTTTTTTCGTAGGTAGATAGGACATATGAGATCGTAATTGACGAGTCAATTAATATATAGTGATAATGTCGAAACATTATCAATTATAAATTGTAAGTATTAACGATGTGTGCGCGAGGAACATAGCAATAAACGTCATCGATGCATTTTTACACCGCGGAAATAATTTTTATACAATTACAATACAATATATTCGTGATTATTTATTATTTACGTGACCGCTTCGTGCGTATCATCGCTATAATGAAATTTAGCGCGTAAATTCGATCATTGACACTGCCTCCGGGTTTTCAAAAATTTCGAAGATATTTAGGAGAAATATTTTTAATACGTAATCCGTATACACGTCACATTTTCGTTGACTACGTTGGATTACAGAAGCATAAAAATATTTATGAAGATATATTTATAATAGCATAATAGCATGGGAATACTATTGAATTACCGAGGATCGAAACCGGTATAATTTTAGTGAGCCTAATGAGTTAAGGATTACATTCATTACCGTGCATATTTATTCACGAAAAATTATGGAATACAAATTTATGCTCAGCTAAATTATACCGGTTTTGATGCCCAAAATTGTTTTGTCATTGTGTCATATGACAAAATAAGATCAATTTTGTACATTATGTAGAAAGTAAATATCATACAATACGAATTAAGAATATACATAGAGAATATTTAATTTATATATTGCTCATATACAATTTTAATGACTAATTAAAAAATTTAACTTTTTAACTTTTAACTTTGTTGTCACATCGAACATTTTTAGATATCATTTTCGTTATACAGATGTTTATGTGCTTTTCGAAAATATAAATCTCTTCTCTAATGGCAAAATTCTAAAAATTGTTTTCTAAGAGAAATATTTTTTTCGAAACAATATCAAACAGAAATGTAACATTTAGAAAGAGAGAGAAAAGGCAGACTGTTCACACATAGTTGCCACGAGAAATTGCCTCTCTGAAACAGAGTCCTTCGTGCTTCCGAGTATGAATTGTAAATGTCATCTACACGTATTTCAATCGGACAACTGCTCACGCACCAATAGGGAATCAAAGTAGCTTTGAAAATGACTGATCGTGTGCCTTGTGTAGCGAGCGAGCAGATTATATTTTTTTGTAAAATGAAATTTGTAACAAAAAAATGCGTAATGTTATTCCAATCATCCGTAAATATTGTAAGAGCAGATATATCTTAAGGGGCATACAGACATAATGGTAAATTCTTCAATAGCAACTTTATTCTAACAAATTTGATAAAACGGCGGTGAAAATTGTTTTTAAATATAATAACTGACAATCAGATTTGTAAGCTGTTAACAGGAGAAGATTAGCGCTCTTTCGTGCTGTATCTTAGTATTTCTAAATTTTTTTTATGTATAATAGTTAATGTGCACGCGATAATATATGCCTGCCGCCGAATTTCCGTAAGTGTACGATAAATAGGCCAAAAGTACTGTTAACATGCGTCGGACAAAAACATCAATCACGGTTTCTAACGTAATTATAAATACTTTATTTGTATTTAACTTTTGTCATTTGCTTTTGAAAATCTTGTACAAACATTATTTCTCGGCACCACATTAAAGTCGAATGTCTGGATATAATCTCTTGTTAATTTAGAGCTAACACCTGTAAGTTTATTCGCGACGAACTGTTGGCGTGTGTGATAAACGCGCGAGCTAAACCTTAATTTGAAGTCTTGCGAAGGGACGCATTATGTTGAACTATATTTATTTGGCACATACAGATATATATGTCCAACATAACGGCTATACAAACACTTCTGCGATTAATGGATCAAGAAACGTATTGAAAACCATTTGTAACGCATCAGTATTGTCAGGTTTCGAAAGAAGTAAAACTATCGTACAAGCTCATAATCGAGACTTCCGTTTCTATGGAAGAATTCTCTCAGACATTCTTCCTTGTAAAATATCGCTGAGTATTACAGAGCGGAAGAATAAGCTATTCTATGGGTATTTTATTTTTCGTTGTTTATATGTACATACAGATTTAATCGGTCCTTCAATTAAGTGTACATAAACAATCACATTTAACGGTAACAATTCATTATACATTATTGAGCAACGTCCCGTTTCTTTTCATTCATTTTTCGAAGCTAGCGAAACAGAATACTCTGTTATGAGCTTCCGATATTCAACAAGTAAATCTTGCAAACTTTTGCCGATCAAAAAAAAAAAAAAAAAAAACAAACGAAGATAACATTGTAAGATCTCATATTCGTCTTAATAATTAATTTGGCATGACGGTATCTAGAAGTAAGGACTAGAGAAAGTTTTGAGATTTCAAAAAAACTTCCTTCCGACATACCGGATATGGACTTCTTCAAATTCTTTGGCATGAGCATTTGTGTCTTTGGCATAATGAAAAAATTATACTCTTACGACTAATATTTGCTCCTTTACGTGCTGTAATAAGTGTTACGCGAAAAATAGAGGATTTTTTAAAAAATCTCGAAACTCTTTTTCTTTATATCTCTACATACTTGTTACAAAAGACGTCAGAAAATGTGCGGAAATGACAAAAAATTCTCGGCGCGCACTTTGTTCACCTGACAAGCTGGCTTGTGCATTCTTCTGGCTGCAGCAATTACGCGACAACGAAATTACACTTCGACTTCCTGGCGGAACAAAGAAATCACTGTCGATGTTTCCGGAAAAATCGGCAAAAGATCAAGCTGCTTCGTGCGCCTCGTCACGAACAAGAAACACAGACCTCTTCCAACATTCATCGATGCGATATTCCACGATCAACCCTCGGCAAGAGGTGGCGTCACCCAGCCGTACTTTTCGTGCGTTCTCACCAGATTCTTGAATGTCTCCTCAGCCAATTGCTGATTATATTTTTTATTTGGATTCGACTTCCTCGCCACTTGTGCCTGTCGAGATGAAGGCTACACATAAATCTGAGAAATCAGTATGTGAAAATAACAAATTACAACGTAAATAATGTCAATAATTTTATACATATTACCAAGGCGTTCAATTTTAATCTTGTTTCTGCTTATTTTCATCGCAAATAACAAGATAAAATTAAATTTCTTGAAAAAAGGCTAGCTTTTCATATAAAAAAAAAAAAAAAACTAGCGTTCTTGTTTCTGAATTTAAAACACAATCAGTAAATTGGCAGAAACCCGCGTGCCGATAAATTACAATGCCAATAGAAATTATTTATCATACGATACATGAAATAAATTATTCGGCGGAATTCGAAATAATATTCACCTGTCCTTTCACGACGCTGGCCGCAAACTGCATGATCATCGATTCGACGCTGTACGCGCAGCACCATCCTCTCGGCGTGAGGAGCTCCATGCAAATAGCGCCGCCGTGCATCACGAAGCCCTGCTCGATCCTAGGCGAAATCACCCTCATGAAGGGCGGCGCGAACGGGAACTCCTTCGGGAAGATCACGTGCAGCAATATGTGAGGTATTTTTAGCTCGCGCATATCGGCCGCAAGCTTGCTGTCCGGGTCGATCTTGTGCAGCCGGACGAACCACTCGAACACATTATCATTGACGAGCTCCGCGGTGAAGGCGGAATCGCCGTAGCGTTGCGCTCTTTGGATTCTGTTGAATTCCTTCATCAATCGGCGCAGACCGACGTCTTTGTCGCAGGCGGGCTTGCATACTTCGTTATCCTGTTGTACAAATCAATTTTTAAATATTTAAAGCCCCAAAGATAATCACATATCCTGCTTCGAGCTTATTTATTCAGAGGAAGAGATAAGCAAAGAGGGAGAGATAAGCGAAGAATTTCGTTTCTTTTCACGTCTTTTAAAACGCTTCTTTTGAAATCCTCGTGGATTTATCTTTTAACAAGTTTTCTTCTGTGACTTTTCCATGAACCAGGGACTGTACACACCTTTGTGGACTTCTTCATCTTGAAAAAACAGTTGCGATCGGCATGCGTGGGATCTGCATTCTCCGGTAGTGGGCCGTCCGCTGGAGTGACGACATCCGGACGGTGATGACGATTCAGAAGTCTCCTGGACGGTGAATTAGTCGAGCCGCTGGCTCCCTCTTGATCCGCAATCTTGTCGGAGGATCGGAAAAGCTTCCGAATAGCGGCCATGACCTTCTCCTTCGGTTTCGTGGACATGTTGGAGGTGTCGCGTCGCAGCCGAGTCTCGCTACTCTGCGTTTAAAATGTCTTTGAGAAACATTTGTGATCGTGTATGAAAATCACGATCAAAATGAAAAGGTGGCAAAGAAAGGCAAAAATTGAAAAACTTTGGGAGATATTGTCAGGATAGCGCTGTCTGATAAAATCAACACAAAAAAATGCTTGGAAAACTTTACAAATGAGACGTGGTTTTTTTTTTTAGTCGTGCAAAAACACGCAATGTCAGTTTGTCCCGTGGATTTTTGGCTACGAAGAGGCGAGTCGAATTCCATCAATTCAACAACGACCTTGTGTCAGACTCACCCATTCTAACGTCCATCCGGTGTCATTCACGGTCAATAGACTGTCAACGTGTGATTATTGTGTACTGTGCGCGTGCACGCGAGAACGACGGAGATACAGCCGGACATGGCGCAGTCTCCACCCTCATCGAACCGCCAATCGACGCCAGCCACGAGAACGAGCGAGGGGGTTGATGTCGACGTCAACGGCGATGCCGGCGCTACTGTCGAAAGTGGAAACGGCACCACTGCTTCTCTTTTATCGATCCCATTTGTATGCTGATAACACGAACCAAACGCAAGAACGCTGTCCTTCTGATTCGGGCTGCATAAAAAAAAGATAAACTTTTTCAATATTTGAATATATATATATATATTAAATTTTATGAGAATACAGTCAGATATTTATTGTATTCAATTTTAGAATCCGGATACAATAAACAACGACTGTAAATTCTATTTAAAGAAAAATCCAAGTTCGATAATACTTGGTGAAGATTTAACGCGGTAGAAATGGAACATCCTAGAGGGAAATTTAGTGTCGTACGCGCGCAAGACATAAATTTATCGGATGGATTTATTCTGTTTATTTATTTGGCACCTATTTATTCATCCATGGTCTTACAATGTATGTATTCAAGTATCTTCTGCTAAATAAAAATACCAAGACGTGTTTAGCCACATATGCGAACACCAGTAGACACGAAATATATTGGATCCATGCCCACTTGAGTTCCTCCCACACGCTCGGCTGATAATAAATAAAGTTTTCCGTGTAGAACAGCTCGCCGATAACGGCGACCGCTTCGTCGCTAGTAAAACCGCTTCGTTGAGTTACCCGCTCGTTTGTGATTCTGGCTGAAACTGTTTGAAACGTACGTGTTATCGTAATCTTTCGCTGTATTTGTACGAAATAATCTCTAAAAAAATACGAAGGTACACGCACACTTCCGGTTAAAGTTGCGCAGCAGCAATTCGGGTAGAGAATAATTGGACAATTCGATGCTATGATTGTACATCTCGTAGAGGCCTTCGCTGCGCAAAAGTCCCTTCTGCCGTAACTCCAAATCCCCGAAGAATCGTATCTCTTGAGCCTCGTGACTTAACACATGATCGAACACGCCGATAGATTCTATCGTCGCTTCGATGAGATGCTGTACAGTACGAAAAAAAATCCATCAATTAAAGAAAACAGCTCGGATTCACGAATGTCTACCTTTAATTGGAAATTGAAAAACAGCAATAGTCTTAATGACTTCACCGGCTTGTCCGTGTGGAAATGTGCTTCAAACCTCAGTGCATCCTTCTGCCCGTCGCCGTTCACATCGTTTTCCCGCACCTAAATAAGTAATAACAGAATACAAATATATAAATAATATATTTAAATAAATAATTGAAAAATAATCGATTTCTGTCATTAATCTAATGAATTAAAATTACATTATGTTGCACGCAATCATATTTTTACTGTTATTAATATTGTTAATTAAAAAGAACCACCTTGATTATTGTGCAGTGATCTCTGATCCTGTTTTCCTTGTACGTCGTAAATGTAGAACACACGATAGGTTCCTTAGAGGGATCCACTTCCGCGAGTAGCAAATACTTATATTCAAAGTGCACTTCCGGCGTTTCCGCATGCATCCGATTTTTCACCCAGATACCTGAAGTTACAGAATGATAAATACATCGTTGTAAGCTGCGTGTTTCTAAATATAAAAAGGTCAGAATTATTTTTACCTCCGGCATTGTAGATTATAAAAAGCGGCGTGAACAAAGATAACACAATAAACAGGAAGACGACGATTGAGGCACAAGAGTGTATTCTACTCTTGTATTTATAAGTGACGGAGCTCGAAAATATCTCGATCGCTGCCATTATGATGCCATGTTCGTCGCCGCGGCAACGACCGCAGGTGCGAAAGCATACAAAGGCAGGTGTGCGATTGTTGACAGTGTGCCAAGAAAACAATATGTGTAGAAATGCATCTCTTTTTAAATGTTTTTTCCTTCCAAAAGAAATGTGGCTTCAAAAAAGCATTTTTTTTGTTATAAAAGTCAAATATTTTCTTGCGTTTTTAGTTCCTTGTTTGCATTTTCATACGTTAACGACTGAATCATTCTCGATATCAGCTTCAATATTGTTTTTTTACAATAAAAGTAAAATTCTAAACGCATATGATTTACTAGACTTGCGAAATCAGATTAAAGTGTTTGGATGTCTTTTTTTCTATCCATTTCGTAAATTAATCATCCACTCATGAAAAAACAACTTTTGGTGTATGAAAACATGCATAAATCTTTTCTAAAACTTTGAGTTACATTTCGGGAGCTGCATGTTCAGCATTCGGGCGTTGATGTCTAACAGTGATTCGCCACCTGACTGCTGTATTTGATCGCGAGTCGTGATCTTTTGAATTCTCTGCTAATTCTGATTTATTTTCGAGAGGTTCTTTGATATATTTTAACGATTTGACGTTCACACCAAAATCTCCGTCGACGCTCTTCGGTTTTGTGAGATCAAAAGAACCTCTTTGCACTCGAAACGGCGACACTATGTATTTTCGATTCCAGCCAGGAATAAAATTATCTTGATTCTTTCCGGAAGATACGTTTTGCAGCTGCTTTAAGACATCTTCTTCTGTTTGCGTTTTCATGTTTCTCCTATTCCAAAATCCAAAGAAAGAATTATTTGACACGCGACAAGCAGACTCACCTCGAGTTGAAAGATTATCCTGAGTGGTCAAGGAAGACGTTGACTTAGAGGAAACGGTGCTTTTTGTACTGGATTCTACTTCGGAAATGTCCTCTGCAAATGACTGTTTGCTCTGTGAAAAATTCAATGGATCTTTGGGTGACCCTTTCAACTTCTTCAGATCTGGATTTAAGCCACTGAATCTATTTACAGCCAAACATAAATAATGGAAGCTTTAAACCTTTTTCAGTAAAAGAGAATCCATGTTTCAGTTTAAATATTGAACATAAATAAAATATGACAAGAATATAAATAATTATGTCTGTAAGTAATAGTGCTTTAACAAAAAAATACAAATAAGTGAACAAAAATAGTGATTATAGAAGAATCTTAAAAATTATTAGTCATAGTCTGTGACAGCACTCGCAAACTTATTTTACAACTGAATATACTTGCCTTTTTCTAACCAAGTTTTCATTTTTACTTCTGTCCAGGGTTTTTTTCACTGCAGGATCATATGCAGTTCTACCCATTGCAGTTTTCATCGATGTGAGGCCCTTATCTCGCACAACTGCATTTACAGCAGAATTATTCCCGTCCAATATGGACAAACACGTCGATTGCGAAATGTCATTTGATATCACCGACACATCGCGTTTACGACGATCCGAAAAATCGGCCGGGATCGCGAATAACGCAAGTGGCACACGTTTGATGACGAGCTTCTCAACGACATAATCGTACTCTTCAGGATCACACTCGATGATTTCCTTCTCATGCAATCGTTCGCGCTTGAAGCAGCAGAATAGCATTTTTAAACGCTTCGATATTCCATTGGAGTTCACATCACGATCTTCTTGTTCGTCAATAGTAAAATCTACAGAAATGTCCTCAGACATTTTCAAATCCTTCGAAGAATTGCGTGTAAATCACAGCATTTATAAACCGTCAATTTCGTCTGAGAAACAGAAAGCAAACTTTTCGTTCAAGTAGCGTTTTTATGATCAACGCTTGATTTCTTGTCAAAAAATTAATGATAAGAAATTGTTCTTCACCTGCATTTTATTTATTGACTCCATTCTGATCTATTACGATTTATACACAGTGACGCCAGATTTGAGACGCAAGCAGCATGAGGGAGGGAATACCGTACACATGCGCAAGCCACATGCATGTAATACTTCTTAAAAAAGACGTCTTAAAACATTCTAAAAAGACGTCGTTTTTTAATTTCTTTAAACGATTGACATTCTGAATTTTGCAATAAAAAACTTTCTAAAAATGTTAAAAGAAAGCAAATGTTAAAAGAAAGAAACGTTTTAATCATTTAAGTGTTTTACGAGCATCGTAACACTGTCAAAAGTAGCAAAAATAAACATGTAGAAAGGTTATGATTTATCCTCCGTTTACTCGAGCGAGCTCCTATATCATCATGTGCTCCTAATATCAATCGCTAAAAATTCTAGCTAAAATAAAGCGTTCGGCCCGTTCCAATGGATAAACATAATCTTTTTACATGCTTATTTTCGCTACTTTTGACAGTGTTACGATGCGTAAAACACTTAAATGAATAAAACGTTTCTTTTAACATTTTTAGAAAGTTTTTTATTGCAAAATTCAGAATGTTAATTGTTAAAAAAATTCAAAAATTACGTCTTTTTAGGATGTTTTTAGGACGTCTTAAAGACATCTTTTTTAAGAGGTGTTACATGCATGTGGCTTGCGCATGTGTACGGTATTCTCTCCTTCATGCTGCTTGCCTCTCAAATCTGGCGTTTATACATTAAACAAGAATCTATTAATTTTATCTTAAATAGTGTTTTTTTTTACTGTATTAAAAATGGCAATTTAAAATGGCGACTTTACTTAACGCATGCATGTACATAACGCATCATATAAATGCATCATGTCCAATAAAATTCTCAGAATAAATTTAGGAAAAATTTTACAGAGAGCGTTTGCTTGACATTCACATTTATGCATACTTACGAACACTTTTTCGTCGAGTTGTCCAAACTAGATTATGTATTATCCTTGGAAGCCGACGTGAGGTCATCACGGCTCGGACAATAGGTGCATTCAGAACCTACACTTTGGGTGTATATCAAAATATCACCAGCATGAAAACCTTATATATGAAAAAATTGAAAAATTCGCATCTTTTAAGTCTTTATTATGAAATGTATAAAAATATATTCATCATATTAACATTAACTGTAATTATTTACATTTTACATTGTACTTTTTGCATTTTAAAATCAAATCGAATTATCATACATATCACAGTACAATATCACAATACATTCGATGAAATATTAGTAAGTTATATAATATTAATTTAAGAGTAGGTCAACTGTGTTCCAATTCCTGTTTTCGTTGCTCGAGCTTCTTACATATCATGTTTATTTTACTTTAAAAGCAAAGATATTATAATATCTTTGAACACAGTTGACCTACTCTTAAATTAATATTATATAACTTACTAATATTTTATCGAATGTATTGTGATATTCTACTGTGATATTGTACTGTGATATGTAGTTTAGATACACCACTGCCCCACCAAGTTTGTCGCCTCTTTTTTGTCTACTTTTAAATGTTTTCAGATTGTCGGCAGTATTTCCATGGACTATCTTGGTTTGCAACAATTGAATACGTTCCTCCAAATTTTGGTTTATACGATCCTTTTCTTGGATTCTGAACTCCATTTCTTGAAAGTCAGCAAGAGCCAATTCTTTCAGTTTCTAAAAAAAAAAACAATAGATTTATTATATAAGAATTTATTACTGATTACAAAAATTCAGCAAATTTTTATCTTTTCAACATTTTAATAATGGAAAAAAACAAAGATAATATAAACATTTACATAACAATATAATTAACATAACACTTGCCTTTTTAACTCTACTTGTAATTTATCTATTTGTTTTGTGTAACGTTTCAAAAGTACGCCTTCGGACATGATTTCATTCAGTTGAGGCTTATTTTTCACAATTTTAGCTCTTGATGCGAATCTATTCATAAAACAATAAAACAATATAATATATATATACAAATAATTAAAAAAGTAAAATTACTAACGACAATGTGCACTGAGTTTCATCTAGCGCAGCCGGTGTTATTGTACATATTAATATGTACAATAACACAATATTGTGCATATTAATATGTACAATAACACAATATTATACATATTATTATGTACAATAACACCGGCTGCGCTAGATGAAACTCAATGCACATTGTCGTTAGTAATTTTACTTTTTTAATAATTTGTATATATAATATTATATTGTTTTATTGTTTTATGAATAGATTCGCATAAAGAGCCAAAAATGTGAAAAATAACCCTCACCTGAATGAAATCATGTCCGATGATGTACCTTTGAAACGTTATACAAAACAAATAAATAAGTTACAAGCAGAGTTAAAGGCAAGTGTTATGTTAATTATATTATGTAAATGTTTTTATTTTCTTTGTTTTTTTAAATTATTGAAATGTTAAAGAGATAAAAAAGCTGAATTTTTGTAAGTAATAAATTCTTATATAATAAATCTATTTTTTTTTAGAAACTGAAAGAATTGGCTCTTGCTGACTTTCAAGAAATGGAGTTCAGAATCCAAGAAAAGGATCGTATAAACCAATATTTGGAGGCACGTATTTAATTGTTGCAAACCAAGATAGTCCATGGAGATACTGCTAACAATCCGAAAACATTTAAGAGTAGAGAAAAAAGTGACAGACTTGGTGCGGCAATATCTAAACTACATATCACAGTACAATATCACAGTAGAATATCACAATACATTCGATAAAATATTAGTAAGTTATATAATATTAATTTAAGATTAGGTCAACTGTGTTCCAATTCCTGTATTCGTTGCTCGAGCTCCTTTATGGTCTTCGATCGAGAACGACAAATATTTTTCATAATTTCCTTTTCCTTTTCCAGTTTCGCTATTTTTACTTCATCCTGTGTAAAACCATATTATTACATAAAATATGTACTGTAAGTTGCAACAAAAACATAAAAAAATATTAGTTATTTCAGTTCTAAATTATTAATATACACTAACATCGATTATGCCACTGTTCGAACCGCAAAATCGTACTAAGTTAGTTGATATTGTTTGGCACGCTTGAGTTCTTCTATTTACAAACCTCTGTTTACACACATCACATTCTCTCATGCTTGTAGACAGCATTAATCGTTTAATTTCAGCCTTTAGTTTGCTATTCTGTAAAAAAAAGAAAATTATAGTCAAATATAATCCCCAAAACGATTACACTAATTAAAATATATTAAAGTACCTTATTTTTGTATGTAGATAGGAGTTCCTGCAATTCTCTACATTTCATTTGATAAGGGAAACTTTCGCTCTGTATTTGCAGCTCTAACGTCGCAATCTTTCCATTCTTCCATACAATCTCCAGCTGCAATTCCCGTATCTTATTTTGTAATGTCGTACAATTACATACATCGTGAGACTTTTCGGCTCTGTCAGACGATACGTTCCTCTCCACACTCTGCAATTGAAGATCTTGATTTTTGTTCTCAAGATCTTGAATCTTCTTTTGTAGCTCTTTAATTTCATTACGACACGTGTAATACTTATCTTCAAGCTTTGTATTCTCAACATCGTATTTGCGAATAACGTTCGTTAACTCTTCTAATTCTTCATCAAACTCCGTATTTTTCTCTGTCAATTTCATGATCTTGTTAGTATAATGTTCGACTTCTTGATTCTTTTGATTCAATTGAACCTTTGTCGCTTCTAATTCCAAAGCAACTTTGTTTAACTCTTGTAGTGAGATAACACAATTTTCACATTTTGTAGAAGCATCATTATATTTGAATTTGTACGATGATAATGTCTCCTTCAATTCCTGATTGTCCTTGCACATTGTTTCATACTGACTATTTAAAGTAACCAACTGCTTCATCAAGTCAGTGTTGTTAGCTTGCAACTCTGTTATTCGATTGCCAGCGCCGTCTAAATGATTTCGCAACGATTTATTCAAGTCCTTCAATTCGTCTATTTGCTCTTCAGCTTGGACTTTACTAATACTACTTCTGACCTTTTTCTCCAACGTGGCACTCTTACGTTGCAATGTCAGGTAATCATCCTTCAAAGCATTCATTTCTTCTGTCAAGGCACTATTCTTATTATGCAATTCAGTTATTTGATTGTTCAGCTCAACACCTTTCATTTCCTCGGCGTTTAATTTATCCTTAATCGAATTGCTCAACTCCTTCAAGCAAACACACTCAGTACAGGCACTTGATTTTAAATCGCTGAGCTTTCTATTGAGACGCGTGAGATTATTAATTTCCTCTTGCAGTTTCAAGATTTTTGCTTCGGCAGTGTCCTCCTTTATAGTTTCGTCCATTCTATCGTTCATTGTCGAGATATTGAGTAACATTGACGAGTTCAAGTCGTTACTGCAAGAGTTAATTTTTCGCGTATTATCTAGATCTTCTAAAGTCTCCACTAACTGATCAGACATTTTCGAGTTTTCTTCGTTTAAAACTTTCATGTTGGCTTTCAGCTCCATCAGTTCGGTTTTTAACAAAGTATTCTCTGCTTTCAGTTGTTCTACATCGTTGTCATTAATGTTCGCATTTTTCAGTGATAATTCTAGTTTATCTTTTAAAATATTACATTCTTGTCTTAATTCATCATTCTCTTCGATTTGGCACATTAAATCAATGGAAAGTTCATTGTTTTCGGTTGTCAAATGTTCGCATTTCTCTACAATGTCAGTTAATTTATCCTTGTACATACAATCGTGCTCATACAGAAGTGACTTGCTTTCCTTTAATGTTTCGAGTTCTTTCATTGCGTCTGCGATATTAGACAATAATTCTGAATTTTTTACTGTCAACGTATTGATCCGTTCTTCGTACTTCAAATTAATCTGTTCTTCGCTCAAGTTCTGTTCAGATGTCTTCGAACGAAGAGTTTCAATCTGCTCGTTAAGAAGCGCCAAGTTATTCTCAAGATTGTAGTTTTCATCGGTTATCTTCGAATTTCGCGCGTAAAGTTTATCAATTGTTTGTTGAAAACAAACAGCTGATTTTTTGGCACATTCCTTCTCCTCTGTTAATTTATTCGCTAATTCACTATTTTCAGTTGTTAATAAATATATAGTGTCTTGCAATTTTTCTATATCCGCTTTCAAACTTTGCACATCGTGTTTTATTTCGTCTATTTCCTGATTTTTCAAAAGAAGATCTGCAGATAACTTTGCACCATCGTCTTCTAAAGATATTCTCGTAATCGATAAATCCTCAATCATTTTCGACGAATCGCCATTATTTAACAACATATCTTCGCAATCGTGATCCAACGTCATCGAGTTCGTAGATACTGGTTCTTTTGAATGTGTGTCTTCCATCTGACTCATTAGCAATGATTTAAATTTCATAAATTCTTGTTCGTATTCTTCTCTTTCAGACATCAGTATTGTAATTTGTGCTTCTAGTTCCTGAATTTTTTGTAATTGTTCATCTTTTGCCGAAGTACACTGCTCAGTTTTGATCAGCTTTTCTTGCAATTCGTAAATCGTGCATTCAGATTCTTTCGATTTTGATGTAAGAGACTCAATCTCCCTTTCCAGATTATGAATTGTCTGTAGTTGTAATTCTTGTTCATTTATTTTATCCTTCAATAAATTATTATGCAATTCGGTTTCCCTAGATTTTTCTTGCAGCTCACGGGATGCATTTTCTAACTTACTTCTTTCAATCGTGAAATTCTCGATGCATTTCTTTTGCTCGTCGATAGTCTTTAATAATTCCACCTGTTGTACATTGAATTGCTCCTTGATCGAGTTATTACACAATTCCGCTTCTTTTAACTTTTCTTGCAATTCAAAAATAGTAATGTTTTGGGTTTCTAATTCCGTTTTTATTTGTTGCACATTTTCATTTTTCGACGAAAGCTGTATAAACGATTCCTCTGTGTCGCTAGTGTGACTCTTCTGCATTGCCAATTTATTTTCTAATAAAATACTGCGTTGTTCTACTTCATTAAGTTTTCTTCGCAATTCAGATGTGATATGTTCACTCTCGTTCTTTTCAGCTGTAAGAAAAGCTACTTGTTTTTGTAGTTCTGGAATGTTCTGCACTTCCATTTCCTGCGCCGTCAATTGCGCAATCTTTTTTTCTAAATCTGGTATCCTTTGTAATTCTGTTACTTGCGCGTTTAATTGATCTTCTGCTAAAGTATAACGTACTTCAGCTGCAGTTAACTCTTTACGAAGCTTGGCTGCTATATGTTCGAATGCATCCTTATCAGATGTTATATTTTCTAACTGTTTTTCTAGTGTTAAAAGCCTGGTAAGTTTTTCTTTCGTTTCGCAATTATAGTCTTCAACAAACAGTTGCTTCTCCAATGTTGTGAACTCTTCGAGTTGCGAATATTCTTTTGACAAATGGTCAATCCTGTCCCGTAAACTTTGTTTTGGGGTGCCAGGAGATTGCGGACTATTCATAGATAACAAAAAATCATTAAATTAATCGTAACATAAATAATTCAATCATATAATTTTTTTCTGTTACTTACCCCGTAGTTTGAGTAGAAATATCAATTTTCTCCGATATACAACTGTCATTGCTTGTGGGTGATTTGTGCATAATTACATCATCTTTAAATTTGACACGATTCTGCCTACGATATGTAATAAAATCATCGTCACTATCATTTTCTAATGCCTCTTCATTTTTCATGAGTTCCTCTTCAAAATCGGTTAATGGGTAAACAATTTGGAATGCTACAAGAAATATATAAATGTAATTATATATATAATTTTAACATTGCAAAATTTACGATCACCCTCTCTCAAGATAATAATAGCATCAACTAGTAATATCTTGCCTAGTAAAATCTCAACTTTAGCCGTTTGGACTCTGAACTTCGGAATTGGCATTGAATTGTAAGTCCCAGATACTCGAGTATCTGCGAGAGATCGCCAACACTCGGAAATTTGAGTTTAACATACGAAGAAGATTCAATTTACACTATGTAAAAATGAACTAAACTTACATGTATCCATCGTATCAACAGATTTTCTATCATGCAATTTGCAAGGTGACATTTCTTGGATTGGTGCTAAATTCGTCCATGGAACAAATGTATCAAGTTTAGATACACCACTGCCGCACCAAGTTTGTCGTCTTTTTACTCTACTCTTAAATGTTTCCGGATTGTTGCGAGTATCTCCATGGACTATCTTGGTTTGCAACAATTCGATACGTTCCTCCAAATTTTGGTTAAGACGATCCTTTTCTTGTATTCGGGACTCCATTTCTTGAAAGTCTGGAGCCAATTGTTTCAGTTTCTAAAAAAAATAGATTTATTATATAAGAATTTATTTATTACAAAAATTCAGCAAATTTTTATCTTTTTAACATTTCAATAATTGAAAAAAAAAACAAAGAAAATAAAAACATTTACATAACAATATAATTAACATAACACTTGCCTTTAACTCTGTTTGTAATTTATCTATTTGTTTTGTGTAACGTTTCAAAAGTACACTATCGGACATGACTTCATTCAGTTGAGGCTTATTTTTCACATTTTTTGCTCTTGATGCAAATCTATTCATAAAACAATAAAACAATATAATATAATATATATATACAAATTATTAAAAAAGTAAAATTACTAACGACAATGTGCACTGAGTTTCATCTAGTGCAGCCGGTGTTATTGTACATATTATTGCTGTCATTGCGTTGCCTCCTAAAGAAGTTTGAAGCAATCGTGTCAATTTACTGTCTCGAAAATTTACATATTTCTGAGATTCTTGTGGCTCACTCAATTGTTTAATTACTAATGCTAATGTGGAAAGAGATAAGTTTATATGACATGCTTCCTCAAAACGGTTTCCAGTGGCACCCGTTTGTCGTGCTTTTTCTGAACCAGCAAGATCTACCATGTTTAATTGTGATACTTGTATTGCATCATCTGAATCAGCACCAGCTTCTTGACTCTCAATTGTCTATAACACATAATTTTGTTGCAACTTTTTAAGTAGACATATATCATGTAAAATATATTATATGTAAAATTAAAAAAAGTTTATACTTACAATTCTAAATATTGTATGACTTCTACTGCTTTTTTGATTCATATTTGTATCACCTATTTTTCTATTTTTATCACCCTTATTCATGATTGATAAAACATTTTGTGGACAATTCGTAACTTCTTCTTTACAAGGCACAAATACTTGACCATTTGTATCTTCATGTATTTTCAAATCATTTCCATCTGTAGTCAAAAGATCATATACTTTTTCCTTATAAATTTCTAAATAAGATACCCTAGAAAATTAATACATTATTAACTTTTACAATAGTATGATTTATATAGATAGGAATTTTGATAAAAATAGATAAGAAAACATCAGAAATTATTTTACAGTAATAATTATAATAAATATACAAACCTCAATAAAAATTCTCGTCCTGAAGTATTGGCTATGGCTTCAAATATGTGTTCAACAGCCAAAGGTATTATGCCTATCTCTTCTGAAGTACCCATCATAGTATATGTTTTACCGGAACTTGTCTGTCCATAAGCAAATACTGTACCATTAAATCCATTTACAGTAGCATCAACAATAGGTCTTACAACGCTATCAAATACATCTTTATTACTGGCATCCATATCAAAAATATGATCTGTAAATGTAATCTTATATTCAGAATAACATCAGGTGCTGCCTATGTGAATTATAACCTCAATAAAATACAAATAAGTTATTAAATGATTAATATCTTTGCTTTTAAAGTAAAATAAACACATATTCAAACACTGAAAAATAAACACTGATAATAAAAGGTAAAACATTGAAAAAAAATGACCTCTTCAAGAATACTAGCACATATGTTATGGCTCATCTCTGAAGAGATTGAAAACCAAAAAAATATATGTTCTTAATCAGATACTTAGAAATAAATATTTTATATCGAAATTTGCATTTGTGTCATACCGAATGTGAATCTACCGTCGCCTCGCTTTTTTATTTCTGCGTCGTTGACCATAATACTGTTTTCTTGAGTTATCCATTGTATTGGCAAATTCTCATCCTTCTCCCGCTTAATCAGCGGTCTAATTTTTATTGCAACTTTAATACTATCTGACATCATGAATAATTTCTTTGTTTCTTACATAAATTACTTAGAAAAGTAAATTTTATCACTACCCTATTCAAACGCATGCTACTAAAGATGGCCACTCACTAGCAGTTTTCGAATAGACCGTAGTTCGCATTGCGAACTTCGCAGGCCAGGCACACAATCGCGTATACGTGTCGCGCAAAATGTTTTGCGTTTCTTACGTAGTACAGTGTAGCCAGATTTGGCCGAACTTTTCGCGCATGCGCGACGCGGCAAACGCAGTGAAGTGTTTCAGTCTAGTAAAAGAGTATACCATATGGTACCCGTTCATTTTAAAAATTATTATTTTCTGAAAAATCAATAAAAAAATTAAGTATATTTACATATATTTATATGTATATGTATATGAAAATATAAATATATGTAAATATACTTTATTTTTTTATTGATTTTTTAGAAAATAATAATTTTTAAAATAAACGGGTACCATATAGTATACTCTTTTACTAGACTGAAACACTTTACTGCGTTCGCCGCGTCGCGCATGCGCGAAAAACCGGGCCAATCTGGCTACACTGGCTGCATAGTTTAATAGCGTTTGAAATGTGTTTCTGTAGCTCAGCAGTCGAGAATCTGTAGGCATCTGATTTCTTGCTTTTATTTAGTGTGATCTTTAAGTTGTAGGTTTTTATCGAGAAATTATAATTAAAAGTAAGTATAAATAATTTATTAGCATATTTATAGAAATAGATACGTTGCATCCAAGTAATAAGACAAAATTTACGAGTCTTATTTATAATTTAACGAGTTTATATACTTATAAAAGTAACATTTTGTATTTATACGATATAGCTGTAAATATAGAACAATTAAAAAATCATGTATCCATTCTGCAGTATATATATATCTTTTGATATATACTTTATTGAAAAGAAATGTGTTTTATTAAATTATAATATAATATCTTGTTATAGGTAAGATCTTGAAGTTTGAGCATATCAATAAATTTGTCACTATCAAGTTGTATAGTTGTATAGTTTCAATATTATTTTATTATAATTTGATTACATTAAATGCATGTTGCATAATGTTCTTACAGATGTGTGATGATACTGTTTCTGTTGCTTTACGTATCCATTAGTGGAAAGTGAAATTGACAAAGAATGTTAGATGTGTTTAAATGTAATATCTGGAGAGCCACAAGTTTGCATATGCAATACTGACAAGGCATTTACATACAATTATGTTTTTTCTCCCAATAGGAAGGAAGATTTTTATAATATAGCGATTAAACGATTGTTAGACAATACGCTTCAAGGTAAATATTTTGAATTTTATGATATTTAAAATATACTGTATTTTTATTTACATTAAAAATACATTTTTTATCAGGTTATAATGTCACAATATTGGCATATGGTCAGACGAGAAGTAAGAAGACTTATTCTACGGGTACCAATTATATGGAAATAGGAGAACAGGGTATTATACCAAGACTCATAAATGATATATTTGACATAATTAAATCTAAGGAAGACTGGAGCTTCAAAGTTGCAGTCTTATTTATGGAGTTGTATCAAGAACAGCTGTATGCCTTTTATCTGACAAACAAAGAAACCAGTTTATCGTAGATATTAGAGAAGATGGAAAAAATATAAAAATTGTCGGTGTAACTGAGAAAGAAGTTACAAAAATGCCCAAGATACATTAGAATGTTTGACGCAAGGTTCCATGGGTCGAGCAACTGGTGCGACTGCAATGAATGCACATAGCAGTCGCAGTCATGCAATATTCACAATTTGTATACGGCAGCAAAAAACAGATGATCCGTGAGTAATTCAATTTGTATTTTCCGTTGTTTTACTATTTTATCCTGTATTGCCAAATCTGAGAATAAAAATACAATTTATTTTTTTTTTTTATATAGAAATACAGCAACAGTGGCAAAGTTCCATTTAGTTGATTTAGCAGGGTCGGAACGTGGCAAGAAGATGCTAAATCAAAAACACTGACAATATTCTATATTTCAATTTTAACACACAAGAGTACTGAAACACTTACTCGGCTACAGTTTTTTCTAAGAGTTGTATGTTGGCCGAATTTTTCTCCATTAATCTCCTGTTTATTTTTACGCTCATGGAGTCGATGCAAACGTTATCTATAATTTATAAACACATTTTGTACTCATATTACACATTTTTTGTACTCATATTACGAGCTACCGAGTTCCAATAAAAAGGCAATTTTAGTTTTTGTACCAATATTATGGGCGCACCACAGTGTTTTCGGACGAGACAAAAGATGAAGTGACATAAGATTAGGAAAAATACGAGTAAAAATCTTTCTTTAATTATACATGAAAATTATATATCAATGAATGTAGTTGTACATTTATTTTTATTAATATCGCATTCAGTTTTAAATATTGTACATAATAATGAAAATAAAATAAAATAAAATTTTTTAACTACTTTTAGTCATGAAAACACTATATATATATATATGGTATATCTTTAATTTTCATTATTATTTTTATCACAATATATCTTTTGTTTTATAATTTATCTTATCAATTGATCGATGTGACTACGTGCGTTATCAATATCAAATGATATGACCACGTGCATTATCAATAGTCTGCGACTTTGAAAATAAGACAAAAATTTGTTATCATTTTCTCTTTTTTCCTCTTATAATTTTTAATTGTTTTTTTTATTGTTCCGAATAAAACTATATATTTTAAAAGCACACTTGCAAAGAAGTTGTTACTTATAACAATGTATAAATAATTTTTAAACTAGAAAGCATTTGGAAAGCACTAAAATATTGTTTAATTGTCACGTTCATGTAATAAAACTTCCACTATATTAATAAATTAAAAGTATGTCAATCATTGTGATTGTTACTGTTGTGTTTTTCTTGTAATATAAACTTATTTCATATATCGGGGCGTTAAAAGCAGAGAGAAGACTGAGAATGGACATACCCGCATTTTACGTGGACGTAGCACGGAAGAGATCCAAAAGATCGTGGACATTACCTACGAGATTCGTGAACATTAGCTACGTAGTTCAATGTGCACGTTTCGTGCACATAGAGGCGCTAGCGGACAGAAACACGTAAAATGCGGGCATGTCCACTCTCATAGCGTTTTCGAGTAAACGGGGTTTGAACAACCCAAGATTGGTTAATGACGTCATTGCAACCTCTCCACCAATGAAAGACTTGCATTTATAGTAAAATAGTGATTGATCAACCCTAGATCGTTCAAACCCCGTTTATTCGAAAACGCTATCAGTCTTCTCTCTGGGTGTTTACGATAATTCAAGTTCGAGTTAGTTTCACTAGGACCGAAAAATGAGATATACATAACCATCTAGAACCTTTATGATTTATGACAACTCGACGCTGTCTTGTATTGCTTGAGTTAAATTCATTGAATTTGTTGAGTTTAATAAATATAATTATATACATATATATATAATTATATCTATTAAAGAGGTATACCAATATACATACCAACATTATTTGTTTCTTTCATAGACTGATTTGCAGTTGACATTTTTTTATTACAATAAAATTTGCTCTATAAACTCAACAAATTCAATTAATTTAACTCAAGCAATACAAGACAGCGTCGAGTTGTCATAAATCATAAAGGTTCTAGATGGTTATGTCTATCTCATTTTTCGGTCCTAGTGAAACTAACTCGAACTTGAATTATCGTAAACACCCTCTGGTATATCCAATAAAATCTAGTAAATAAATTTATTTGATGTTAGTAACATCGGATGAAAAACTATCGACCTAGGGATTAATCGAATCTAAAAACATCGATAGAATTATCGATGTTTCTATACATCGGTTAAATATTGCCCATCCCTATTATCACGTATCCACGGCATCCACACGTATCGGTTAACTGCTTCTGTTACTTGATCTGGATCCGCGAGGTTGGGGCATGTGGAACATCATCGTTGTTATTTAACAACAATTAACGTGTCAGTTTTAACGAGTTGCACCATTCAACTTAACGGAAGCATCGACAATTCTTTAGTTGAGGTAAGGTGTATAATTAGTATTTTCAATGATGCCGACTTATCTCGTCGGGCGGATAGCAATGGCTGCAATGCGACGCCCGAAATTGTCGCGTGTTTCAGCATTTAACATCTGTGTCGTGTGAAACGATGGAAATCAAAGTGATGAGAATAAGGCGTTGAGAATCTTGTTTAAAGTGCATCTTATCAATTCTGGTTTTACTTTTTCCACCGAACCCTTCTATTGACATGGGATAAATATCAAAATAAATAATAAATCTATGTTTAATATCTTGTACAGACTTTGAAGGAAGCGAACAATTGATTCTAATTTTATTCAAAATTGATCTTGCAAATTGTACAGTTATCTAATCACATTTTGAATTCCATTTTTATTGTTATATTATAAATATAAATAATTTGTAATAAATTTATATTACACAGGAATAAACAAATAATGGAATCGGAATCTAGGCGCAAGGGCCCCAGGAGCCCTAGCGCTGATTCTGATGATTCCTCACATGCCAGAAGGAGAAGGAAGTATGATCGATCGCCATCTCCAAGACGAAATAGATATCGCAGGTCTCGGTCGAGAGATAGAAGATCTCGCTCAAGTTCCAGAGACAGAAGACGAAAAGAGTCCAGCAGATCGCAAGATTGGAAGCAACAACCTCAGTCATCTCAGTCTCAAAGCTCTGTATCCAATCCAAACAATTCTGCTGGTTATGTTTCAGCAGTACATAATCAATATCAGGTATAAATAGTATTTTATAGATTCACGAACAGAAATATAACATAAAAGTGCCTCTTGTTAATTTATTTATATTCATTGATTTTATTGTACGTTCTATACATATATATATTATTTTATATTTTTATGTACAGGCACCTCCACCTAATACAAGTCAACCACCACCACCTATCTCAGCCTACAATCAGGGATATAACAACTATGGTTACAACTATGGCCCTGGTTATGACTACAGTTATCAACAACCAGCTGGTTACCGAAGTGTAAGTTGTACTTTTTAGAAAAAGCTTAATGCACTCTTCAGAAGAATGCTCTCTTTTTTTTAGAAAAAGATTAATGTAGTTAGTCTTATTTAGAGAACAATTATCTCTTTGGTGTCCAAACAATGTGTATTTCTGATATCCAAGAGCGCACATATTTTTGAGCTCTTAAAACTATGCATAAATTTGCAAAGCAGTTTAAAAATAGTTGACACAGTTTGGAAATGGTTCATACAGTTCGAAAGTCCTGTTACGCTATCGATTATGATTTATATTCGATGGTATTTTTGTTCTCTTGAAAACGTTGCAATTATATTTCTCCGATCGCAATTGTGAATCGATGAGTAAGTATAACATCCGCGTTATTTATTTTACCTGATACCAACAATGGAAACCCGTAATATTGACCAGATCTTCAAGACTTCCATGTATTAGCCAAAGTCCTCATTTGAATACCATCCGATAAAGGTAAGGGTTGACGAAAGTGTTGTTGAACGAGTCGAGATTGATTGGATGTATTTATTCTGTTAGGATTACCCACCACCTAACTGGCAAGGAAATCAAGTGTCATACAACAATCAGCAAGCACCACCGCCACCATCATTGACACCGCAGCAAGATTCATCAAGACCAATCGACAGTGGTTCTTCCGGCTTAGTGACATCTTTAACAAGACCTGAGGATGTCAAAAAAGAAGGTACATAACTCTCATGTTTGTAGTGCACTCAAATTTATTTTACAATGTACTAATCTCTTACGTATTGGACAATTAAAAATTTCTTTGAAGAAACTTTTTTAACTTGAAACTCTTTAATTGGAACACCTAGCAGCAATCGCAGCTGAAGTAAAACAACAGAAAGCGACATTGGCTAAACAGCGAGAGGAATATGTTAAGAAATCTGCCACGCTGCAACGTGAATTGGAAATTCTGCGTCAACAGTGTGACGAGATAGGCAAGGACGGTGGACGCGAGAATACTCGAATTATAAAGGAAAATCAGAAATTGCAGGTAAATAACCGCACATAACCTTGTCGGCACCTTTTTTGCGACCAACATTTATTTTAATTGAACGCATTTGCAGATCGAAATACAAAACAAAATGAAGTCTATCCACAACGTCATCGATATGCTCACCGGCATCATCGGTGACAAAGTTACTGTGGATGACCTGAAGAGCAAGTTTAAGCTAGAAGTGAATAAACGCTCTAGAAGCCCAAAGGAAGACTTTCCGAAGGGGAAGTCTCCTTCGCCCAATAGATCTTCGGCTTCCGATTCAGATAAGGAATCCAAAGCAGAGAAAGATATTAGGGAGAGAAGATCGTCGGAGGACAAGCCAATGTACAATTTCGTGCACTACGACCCTGAAATGCATTGGTGTAAAGTCTGCGATATCTTTCCTAAGACAGCAAAGGAATATTTAAATCATCTCCATAGCAATGAGCACAAAGAGGCTTGCTTAGTAAGTAAAATTTTCTAACAATACGTTTGTCGTAAGGCAGACAGAGACGATTCTGAGAGAATTGAACGGTAGAAAAGAAAGAAAAAAAAAATAGATTTAAAGATTCTCGTATTAGGTAGAAGAAAAAAAAAATATATACATATGTTGCTTTGTGCGAATAAAAGAACAAATGATTTTAATTCAGGCTATGTATTTATAGTTCAAACTATATTTGTAACTGGATGATATATTACAGTAATGATCGACAAGTAGGTACTTGGTACATAGAGTGTAATCTCCCGCAATGTACCACACACGAATATTTATTAAAAAGACAAAGAGTAACGAGTTTCTCGCGCCCGATGTCAAGCCCGTTTCCTACTAACATTTTATTCTATACGCATAGGAACGCAAGATTGTTGATATGCCATGGCATGAGCGAAATAGCGAAGGAACAGAGAAAGAAGTGCCCTATTATCCAGGACTGCCGACAAAAAGAATTCCTATCAAAGGTAAGGTTGATTACAGTGGGCAATTACTAATAGAATATAATTCCGTAGCTTGTGCACAGATAACTGTGGTGTTCGGTATGTATTGAAGAAATCAACAATCATGAAATTGCTCGAAAATTTGTCTATCCCAAATGAGATCCGGAATATTTGTGACACTGACGCACTGCTATGAAAACCGATGATTTTAATTGTACGATTGGAAACGTATGACAAAATTGTTGCATAAGTCCACGATAGTTTTTTTTTTCTTCTTTTTTTTTTTCTTTGGATAACAAATTTTCCAGCAATGTTGCAAACACCACAGCGATGCATTGGATTTTAACTGGATGCAAGAAGCGCACTTTCCGAGCCGAACTTTCAGGCAATGTCACTTTGTCGTGATCATGTGTCTAATTTTATTTTCCGCAACTGCGTTTTACACAATTTAGGGTGTTCAACTGTCTTCAGGAGTAAATCTGTCAAGATTTTATTGTGGAGTGTATTACTTGGCAGAGAATATAACGACGCATAAGATAATGTATATAAAGTACTTTGTGTTGTTGCTTAGAACTGAGATGTATATACACATACGTGTAAGTTTGGTGAAGTTATTCGAAGAAAGTTACCGCTATATGATTTATATGAAAAATGTGTATTATTCTTTCAATATTATTATTAATTTAATTTAAACATCAAATTGTACTAGCTGTTTGTGAAATGTACTGCAAGTGTGGATTGTGACTCGATAATTGTCACGTTGCAAAGAAATTGTCCATTCGCTTTGAGAACGATTGAGGATGAACAGTTGCAGTATGTTCGTATGAGAATACAATGTATATCTATCTAGCTGTATATATTATATGCATTATTATATGTATCATGTAAATTACACTTCTGCGAAAAATAAAACTGATTCTTCCTTCCCCTTCTGCTCTTCTAGATCATCGTGGGACTATGCATGGAAATTTAATATAATCGGGCCATTTATCGAACATCTTTTAATATATTATTTTTGTTTTCAGTGACATGAATGTGTCGTGGCAGAATATAAGGTCATTCTTTATCAACTTACAATGCTTACCCGCTTCGAAGCTAAAATAATGCTAACGGCAGAAATCTTTGATTATAGGACTGCAATTCTTCAGCGCAGCGACGGCTTGGTATTGCAAACTATGCGACTCTTGGATAGGGGATCTCCATTGTGCTAGTTTACATCTGAAATCGAAACGCCACTCGGAAAACTTTTCTGTAAGTGAGACAAATGATAATCGAGAGAGAGAGAGAGCAGTAACATTAGATTTGTACAAAATGTATTTCACTCGCGGAATATAATTGAAAAAATTGCAATTAGAAATTATTCTTGAAATAATTTTACTGATTGAGATGTTATCAGTAATAGAATCAAATAAAAAGAAATCAATATTTTTGAGTATTAATCTCATATTTTTCACGCAAATAATTCAGCGAAATAATGTGTTGTTTAGCGCTTTGTCGAACAAAATCCACATTGGGAAACTGATTGGATGGCGGATCGAGAAAAGGCGTTCTCCGAGGATAAGCACAAGCAGATACAATTGGAACTGCAGAAGCAGAAGGACGACGATCCGCCGGCGAAGTCGAAGAAGTCGAAGAAGAACAAGAAAAAGTCGAAGAAGGCGAAGAAGCGCCGGAATAGGAGCAGCGCCAGCGACACGTCCACTGAATCAGAGAACTCTGATACAGAATCTGACCAGGATACCACCAAGAGCATACGCGTGGCGATGCGAAACAAGATGAAGGCGTCAACGCAGGCGATTCTAAACGAGGAGATAGATTATCAGCGTATAAAGCTGAAAGGGCACAATTGGTCGAAGGCGCCGCAAGTGAACCAATCGCCGCAGCCGTCGGAGCAACATCCGTCGGAGGCGGACGACAGGCAGCTTCTAAACTCGATCAGAGACAAGCTGAAGGCTAAGCAGGAGGAGGACATGAAGAGCCGCAAGAATTCGGACAAGATGGAAGATGAGGAGGAGGAGGAGTTGCAGCAGGATCCTTATTCGAAGAAGTCGGAGGATTTGGAGGCTTGGGGCCCGAAAGAGCCGCCCAAGCCGTTCTGGATAAAGAAGGAGGAGGAGAAGCAGTCGCAACCGATCATGACGAACAAGCCGATCGAGCTGCCGAAACCGGAGGAGATGCCGAAGCCGCACATGGGATTCTGGACGAAGCAGCAAGTGAATATGACGGTGAAACCGCCCGAAAGTAAATCGATCGAGAAGGAGGATGAGAGGGATCGCGACCGGGATCGCTACAAGGACGATCGCGACCGCAAGTACAGCAGGTACGAGAGGAGGAGTCGGCGGGATCGAGATCGGGACAGGGACAGGGATCGCGATCGCGATCGCGATCGCGACTACTACGACGATCGTCGAAAGAGGGACAGAGACAGGGACAGCAATGATTCTCCGAGGCGCGACAGAAGCTGGCGCGACAGTAGCCCGAAGAGAGGCTACGACAAGTACGGCAAGGACCGGCGGGGAGGCGGCGACAACGACAACAACTCGTCGAACGACGAGTCCAAGTTCGAGAAGAAGTCGAGCGACTCGAAGTCGAAGAAGGGCGCTGCTCTGGCCAAGAAGTCGGCGCCGCAGGTTGCCGCTAAAGGCAAGCTGCCGTTTATCGGCAGATTACCGCTGTTCAAGAAGAAGGCCGAGGAGCCGAAGCTGCCGGAGAAGGACATCGCGCCGTTGCCCTATCAACAGAGCAAGTTCGAGGACACGCCGAAAGTGCCGAACGAGATTATTAATCCGCCGGGCGTCGTGCACATCACGAAGCTGGCGACTCCGTTGAATCTGAGTAACAACACGACCTTGCAGACGAGCAAGACGAGCAATCAGCCTATGAAGATCCTCGTGGCGCCACCGCCGCCCGTGCTAAACGAGAGCAAGCCGACGCCGCAGGTGGTCGACATGGAGATAGATGATCAATCCGAGGAGACGGTCATAGAGGAGCAACCGATAGTGGAGCAAAAGCAGCAGCAGACGTCGGGCGTGTCGAAGCTGCCGTTACCGCCGCATCCGCCGCCGCCGTTGAACAGACCGCCGCCCAGCTTCACGCCGGGCCCGCAGCAACAGCAGCAAGCGGCGGCGGCGATACCGAGTAGACCACCGCCGGTGCAGAGCACGCCGCCGGCGCCGCAGTTCACGCCGAATCGTCCGCCGCCGCCGTTCATGTCGACACCGCCGCCGTTCGTTCAGGCGCCGCCGAGATTCCCGCCGCGTCAACCTGTGCCGCCCGCCGCCTTCATGACGCAGCCGCCGCCGATGCCGGGCGCGACGGGCTACGTGCAGAATCATCAGAATCCGCCGCCGCCGCCGCTCCCGTCGACAATGGTGGACGCCGGTGTCGTCGCGCCGCCGCATTCGGACGTGGCCGATATACCGGAGCCTTCGGAGAAACGCTCGGCCGACCCGAGTATTCCACTGCCGGATGATCTGCAGGAGGCCCTCAATATAATCTTCCCCAAGGAAGAAACGGCGGAGGCCAAGCAGCAGCACCAGAGCCACCACGAACCCAACGTCATGTATTCGTCGATGTACAGTATGCTAGGCTGCGTTGGCTACGGTCCCGAATACATGGATCAACCGCCGCCGGAAATTATGCAGGAAGCTGAAGCGGACACTCAACCGGGGCCCGATGATCTTCGTATGTTGGGCATCGACGAAGGGGATACGATACTGTAAATCAACGTTCTCGCAACGTTTTCCAACATCAGTGATGAAAGAATTGATCTGTAGGTCGCGTATCGATACGTATCGATGAGAATTGTTGCTGAATCGATACGCTTGTCATTCATCCCGACGTGTAACAAGTTATATTTCGTCAATAATTATCCGCTGTTTTAAGAATCAGATGTGATAAAAAAAAAAAAAAAAAAAAAAAAAAGGACGCACACTATGATAGACGAGCTTGAAGTATTGTGAGAATAAAAGATGCACACGTTCTGTAAAGATTACTTAATAATATACAATAGAATTGTCCGTTAGATTGTAATATTCGTTATCTCGTTAACACCCCCGATTGTGTATCTTTCGTTTCTGTCGTATGTTTCTGCGGAGCTTTATTTTGGAATTCATGACGTACTGTCGCGCAATTAATGTCGATGTTAAAAAAATAAGCGGTATCAGTGAAAATTAATTTACGATCGATGTTCCAAGTTTCATCTGTATATTAACAAAGATTACAAGAGGAAAACAAAACACTCTTTGATAAAATCTGCAAATAATTTTCGCAATTGGCGTTTGACGTTATCAACGCGCAAATATCGTGAGAAAAGATATGTATAATATCAATAAAGAAACATAGAATATACCACATCGTGTATCAACGTATTATATATTATTCTTCGATATTGTAAATCCGTAACTCTCAACCTTGCGTCATTTATGTACAATTTCGCTTGTTCGTATCGATCCAATTTTTTTTTTTTTTTTTTATGTAAAGGTTCTAAAGATCCGAAGTGGAATGTAAGATCGTACATTGCAATTATATGCGATATTTCTTGAAATTAAACTTTTTTTTTTTGTAAAAATGCATTCTGTCTCGTTATTCAATAGTCTTTCTTTTCTTACAATCGGTTTATTGGAATATCACATTAGCTCTGCTTTTCAAAGTCAACGTCTACAAATCTATTACTACGAAATTGTTGGAATTATTGCTATCGAAATACGAGTCACATAGTACGCACAGTGTCAGAGATACCTTAATGCCTCAAATGTTTGAATGTATTCAGAGCTGTTAGACTGATAAATACCTCCGAAACAAGCATGCCCGATTCTTCAAGCAGCAATTTGTATATGAAAATCCGCAGCAATATTTAGTAGGCAAACTGGCTGTCTCGCAAAGGTATTTCTGACACCGTGCTTAATGTCAATGATTCTATTCAATGGTTAATATTCATTTTCAGCACTGAAAAAATTTCAAGACTTTTTGAGACGGCCTCATTAATCATAAAAACACTTAATCTACCACAGCACTGCGATTAGCTTATATGATACAGCACTGTAAAGTACTGAAGTAAATTTCTTTTGATTAAAATTAGTCTACAAGTACGAGAGTAACAATGCAATGTCCACGAACATTGACGTTAGTACCAATCGTTATCGGTAATAGGCAGAGTGTCCACGATTCGATAAAACGCACACGAGTGCATAAAAGAATTAAATGGTGCTTCGTTTCTTCAGCGAGGCGCAATAAGTCGTCGCTTGTATTCAGTCTATTTTTTTTTTGTTTTTGCAGTCGAATGGAATGTAAAAAACCAGTGTGGAATAAACGTCGATCGTTTGCGCGATATCGCCGTTCTGCAAACGTGAGTAAAGGCCTGCTGTAGGATTTTTGTTCATTTTATGCGTACAGAGAGAGAGAGAGAGAAAGAGAAAGAGGGAATATGTGATTTGCAACAACAAACGCAGTGGTGCAGTAAAAACAATCCCATCAATCGGTGTGTCTATACTTCGATCCGGAGTTCAGATCTGGAGTTCAGATCTGAAGTACGAGGCCTGCGCTGGAAATGTTATCTCCACCACCTGCCGTCTGACTAGCTTGCGTGCAAACCAACACGGGCGCGACGCACACTTGAATAGAAATAATCTCCTGCTCCAGTTTCAGTATCTCGTCCCAACAGGAAACCGGCTTGTCGATGTTCAGCGCAATTCGTGTGCCATCGATGATGGACGTCGAGAAACTGTCGTCCATGATCAGCGTTGCCTTCTTCACGTCGACCTGCGCGAAGAGAAATTGAACTTTGAGACTAAATTTGCGGTGTCTAATATTTTGTTAAAAAATAATTGCAACAATCAATATGTTTAATCGTACAGCTCGCCCGGACGATACTTACGCTGCTCGACGCGCATACGTGCCTATGTGCGGTCAGCGATGCTTTAGCCGCGGCAGCCATCGTATTCTTCCAGATGGAATCCTTGACGGTGAATATGGCTTGATACGCCAGCGTGTGCACGTGAATCCTCGTGAGCTCTCTGGAGTCCGCGATTGACTTGCCTCGCATGCGTATGAGTTTGAACAACGTTCGCATCTGATCCAGCACTGTCGCGACTCGCGGAGTCGAATTGGCCACCAGCGAGATGTTACCGTAGTACATGGCGTTGTACAAGTTCGCTATTTCCTGTTCGTTCATCCCCAAACTGTCGGCGTACGGAACCACCAGGTCGCACAGCTCGAAGAGCAGTTTGTCCTCGGCAAACGAGGCCATTTCGAAATGGATTTTCGTGGAACTCGACCGATCAATCATTTGTTTCTTTACGTTCATCAATAGGCTCTTGCGCTTGTCTGTAAAAGTGCGTAGTTTGTTATTTGGCATAGAATTGTGGAAATTTCGGATGATCGAAAAGTCACCTTCTCGAAATGGATAATTGTCCATCATCTGAAGGCCGCTGACTACAAGTAAATCGGGATCGTAGGTTTCCAGCACCTTGTCGAAGGCATTGAACGAGCTGATCATTGGATTATTCACATCGTTGTGAACGATATATCTAGAAAGAAAAGTGTGAAATAAATAATGGAATCTTGTGTTAATTCGCGCAATTTGTTCGATTGTACATCCATTAATACCTGTTTGCTCTCGCGCTGGAATAAGGACCCCACACCTCGCCGTGTTTGTATTCCATGATGAGATGGATATCATCGCGTTTCTCCTCACCGCCTACGATGTTTATCACCTGCGGAAACATCTGGTGTAAGGATGTGGTCAGCTTAGCCCCAAGAGTCACGTCACATCCTTCCCGCGCGAATCGCATTGCCATAACCGCCGCATTGCCTCCGATTGTCGAGTAGGATGAAGGAAACGAGCGTGCCTTTAAAACCAGCTCATCGAACAAAGTTCTGTTCGCCATGTAACGCCTGTGAAAGAAACGTTTTGTCATTTCGAGCGAGATAACTGCTTAATGTAATTTATAATTGATGCAACAAACCTTAGCATAAAACTACAATTATAATTTTGAATAACCTTTTTGCATATCTTATTAGGCATCTCACTGCATACATTTCAATACATTTCGTTTAAACAAGTACTTACATACTTTAAGCATGTAACGAGCTTTAATAATCAATATATTTAACTGTTAAACAATAATTTATGCATTGTCTATGTATACTTTTAGAACCATCCTGTAATATAACTTGCAGTCAAAAGTAATGAATTCAGTGCTTACTCGGCCGCGGCTCCATGGCGAAAATAATAGGCGAAGCTCTTGAGCAACTCGAGCTCGGTGTTGATCTCGTCGAAATGCTCAGGTCGGCCGATCTCATCCGAATATTTTAGTAAATGCTTTGCGTCAATGAAGACGTCGGTGCACACGCCATAACCTACAGCAACTTTCGGCTTCCTAGTAATGACGTGTTTGTTCTCGAGCCTTTCGAGGCCGTGCAGTAAGGCTAGCAATCGCTTTTGCAGAACATTCTCGGTATTACGATAATAAATCGCCAGTAATACAATTAATACGGTGAAAAACGTCCCGTATCCTAACCTTTTTTTATATCCCATATTGCGACCTGTGTGTTGTATGCGCAACTCAGCGTATCTGCCATACTATCATTCGCAAATCGCGATAACTGTATATATGCAAACAGCGACTTATCTGAGTTATCTGAGATAATGACAGTATAGTAATACTAACATATGTTACATATATAACATTATAATTATTTATATATATACAAATATATATATATATATATATATATATATGTGTGTGTATATAATATATATAAGGATGTCTTAAAGATGTTCTAACAACGTCATAAAAAAGACGTTGTTTTTTAATTTCTTTAACAATTGACATTCTGAATTTTGCAATAAAAAAACTTTCTAAAAATGTTAAAAGAAACGTTTTAATCATTTAAATGTTTTACGAGCATTCTAACACTGTCAAAAATAGCAAAAATAAACATGTAGAAAGGTTATAATTATCCACCCACACAACATTATTGCAACATTATGTCGTCTTATGTTTGCTGAAAGTCGTCTTAAAATCACTCAGACGTCTTACGAAACTGTCAGAGAGACGTATTTAAAACGTCTATAAGACGTTTTATGCAACAATTTTCGACGATTTAGAAATGTCTTCGAGATGTCTCTTGATTTGTCTTATAAGACGACTGTGAGACTTATTTTAAGATGCCTTTAAGACAAACGTTTTATTAAAATAATGATTTTATACTCAAGTAGCAAATGATCGTCATCTGATGTTTTTTTATTGTCATAATTGGTTATTATATTATATTATATAATATCAAGATATGTTAAAATATAAAATCTAAATATACATATGTATATTTGTCACACTTATAAAACTATATATTTATATCACTACTTATATCACTTTATATTATGTCTTCTTTAATAAACGACTGAGGCGATCTCCTGCGTGCCGCAACCATTCTTGAATAACTTTTTGCACCTGATAAAAACTGCAATTTTCGATCGTAGAAATGTAATCTGAAATTTTTATAAAATTATGTTTAAATTACAACTTTTTTATACTTATTAAAAACTGTTGTTAAAATATAAAGATTTAAATGTAACAATTGTTACATTTAAATTGTTAGATTAATCTAACAATTGTATATATAGATTTGTTTTTTATAATTGAAATTTATTTAAAGAAAAGTAAGTAATTTACTGTGTTAATTATAACATACTTTTTAAACTTTAATTTATAATATTTTTATTTTTAATTACCTATAATAATGTTGGCAAATGTTGTGTCTTTTATTGGTACTGATTGTCTTCGTCCTGTCCACGATAATTTTTTTGCAACGTTATCATCTAGAATAAATTTCATAATATTTCTTGTTTTATTGGCATACGTCGTTCCTCCGATTGTTGAAATTTTCTTTTTCTGCAACATAAAAACCAAATGTAAAATAGTGATTAATTTATCCAGATAAGACACTGAATTCTATACATTGAAATGCGCTTTGATTCAGTTTTAAAGCAACATTGAATAAAAAAATACTTACTAACTGCTTTCTGATTTCCTTATCTTGTTGAAGCTGCTCTTCAAATTTTAAACAATCTTCTATTGTCATTAGAGGTAAAGAAGGTAATAATGTTGTTTCACATTTAGTAGTACTCTCACACGCAACATCCTTATTTTCAATTAGATTAATGATAAAATCTAATTTTTTCGTTACTCTTATTGTATTTGTCATAATTTTTTGTGTGAAAGTTTGTAGTGTCGTACGACATGCTTCTATATGAAGTAGAAGGTAAAATTGTTAGTATAATTTACAATTTAAAAAAATTTTATTTTTAACAGAATTTTAAAGGATTAAAAAATGCGCAATATAAATTATGCACTGGCATCTTTATACTATAATATACAAATAATTAAAGTAACACAATACATACCGCAACAAGTGTGACTATTATTTACATCATTAACATCATTGACATCATTAACATCATTAACGTCATCAACATTATCCACCTGCACCTCAATGTCATAAACGTCACTCATGTCATGAATATAAATATCATTGACATCACGAATACTATGTACACCTAAAATATAATATTCATTAATTTTTATTCTCTAAATAGTTCGTTTTATTATTAAGAATATACATATACGGGGTATTTCGTAATATACAATCAATTTGTACATTAAAATATTAACAATATAAAATTTTTAAAACAAAATAAGTACTATATAGTACTTATTGTAATATATAGTTAATATTATTAATAGGAATATAAACTCTTATACTAAAAAAATAAGAGAGTAAAAAAAATATAAATTACTACCGCTGGTGGAATCGTCCAATTCATCATGAAAAGCAGGTCTTTTTATCGTTCTTTTTTGCAGGTTTTTTTCTGATTGTTGGTTGAGGATTTCCAATTGTTTCTCTTCCGAGGTAGAGACACTAATAGCATGATCTTCCATTTCTCGAGCTATTTCATACGTTTCTATGAAAAATTATAAACATATTTTACGACATTAAAAATTTATAACATTAAATGTTTCATGTCCGGTTCCACCAACGTAGATTAATTTTAATCTACGTTGGTGAAACCGGGCATCTATGGCAAGCCGTTTTACTTTTTAATAACATAAAAAATATTCTATCTAATATAAAAATTATTATTATGCCACGACATAACAATAATTGAACGAATTAAAATTATGGTAGGACATAATTAAAATTCAGAATTATTTGTATTTCCACACATAATATTAATTCATCTAATTATTATTATGTCGTAACATAATTTTAATTCATTCAATTATTATTATATCGTGACATAATAATAACTGGATGAATTAAAATTATGTCGGGACATAATAAAAATTCGGAATTATTTTTACGTCCCGACATAATTTTAATTTATTGAATTATTATTATGTCATGACATAATAATAATTGGATAAATTAACCGTGATATATGGTTTCCTTTAATCCATAAATACAGCATTTTTTTCATTACTGCTAAACATATCAAATGCATATAATCCAATAGAAAAGTATCAATCATATCTATAGACAAATCTTCAAAGGGCGAAACGGAAACATGATGTTCTTCATTTTTCCGATTGCGGAAATCATTATTTGTTCTTAACGGGGCTTCTTCATCCAAAAAAACTATTTTATGCTTGTAATAATCACCTTCACAACATTTCCCGCAACCAAAATATGCATTATACCCTTTCGTTCTAGTAACAAAAGATTTTGCAGGAGCATCATAAATAACCGCGCTGATTTTTATATAATAATTTTTATCTTTAAAAAAAAAGCCTTCCTTTTGTAGGATGCGGTATTCGTTACAAAATTCTTGTAATAGATTGTTTGCATCTAAAAGTTTCTTATAACCGTGGTAGGCACCAATTAAAAAGGGTTCTGTTATGAATTCTATATTATAGATTTGGCCAAGTATAGGCCATAATTGACTCTGCGAACTTTTAGAAAGAGGAAGGTCATCAATATTTATATTTAATTCGATAACATTATTTATATTTTTATAACATTCCAATTTTTCGCGTAATGCCTTTTCTAAACCATAATAAAAAAAAATGTTCAGCTCCACATTCACGGAAAAATGTGTTTTTAGGTGTGCCTAAAATAGTTCTGGCATCACTAAGCAATTCATTGTGACCTTCTTTCCGTAGAATTTTTAATAAAGCCGTAAAAGATTTTTGTGTTACATTGTGCACAGTAGCCCAAATATGCAATCGTTGCTGCAAAGTGTCTTTTTGTGTCTTAGTATTATTATATAAACAAAATTTCTCTGTAGATTCGATATTATTTTCAGCGTTATCTGCATTTGGCGTACATCTAGACTCGACTTTATGTGATTCTGTTGTATTTAAATTATTATATTCTGTTGTAATTAAATTTTGTCTTTTTTGAAGACATTTTGTAGAAGTGTGCTCATCATTATTTTGTTTTACATAAAGCATTAAACGGCGATATTTTTGACTTCGCGATAAATCCCTAAATTTTTTTACCTTGGGCATCTTATAAGTTTTATTACGTCTTAATACACACGCAAAAGTGTTCTGCAAAAATTAAATTGTACATTGCAAATTATACATTGCCAAATCTGCGAAAGTACATTTATTTTTTTAAAAGATCAAAATCATATTTTTACATAAAAGAAGTATTTTAAATAAATTGCGTCAAAAATTTAAATTGTTAATCGTTAATTTCTTTAATAAAATAAAAAAAAGATTTTAAATTAGCCCGAAAAAAAATTATAACTCCATCAACGAGTTTCCACCTTGACGTGGTGATGAAGCTTGAATTCCAATGATCTTAGAAAACAAGTGAGAAATTGAACTAAGAGGGACCAATCATAACTCATAACAACGTTGTGAATGCAATTAGAGCACGGATGGATTTGTAGAAGCCAAATAAAAATCGATAATTATAGCTCAAAAAATACATTTTTTGAAAATTTTTGAAAAAAATTTTTTTAATTTTAAACAAAACTTATTAGTGCCCTGAACATCCCTGATAAATTTTATCAGAATCAGACGAGCCATTTAGAAGTTATGGAATTTTAAAATAGGGAAGTTACTTTATAATCACCCTGTATATTATAAAAAAAAGATATCAACACAACACAAACATGTTTCTGCCTCTACAGACTTCCCTCAGTGTAAATAACATACATCCATATAATTCAAATTAAAAGGTATAGAGAGTCGTATGCATTTTATAATATAATTAATTAATAACGCATTCGAATATAAAAAATAAAACTTATAAAATGGTTATTGATTATTAAGATAGTAAATTAAGTCGCACTATTAATAAATCTAAATTCAAAGATAATTTTTTTTTTAATTTATCTAATATTTTCTTTGATGGAACATTACCTCAGTTTAAAAGAAATGATTAATGTCTTGTTTGCCTCTGTTTGACGTTTTTTGTATTCGCCCAGAAAACACTTATAAATGCAACTGTTCCTGAAGATTCCTGAAAATAATATGCATCAATAAGATAAAATTTTTTTAAGTATGTATACATTTTTTCGTAAATGTAAATATTAATATATTCTTAAAACTTATTTTATTAACTTATCCAGACAGCACACATTGTGTTAAAGATATCTGAAAGACGTTAAAGACGTCTAAAAATCAAACGAGTCGTTCACATACTTTAAAATATGCGTACTGTTTGAATTACTCTTATTTGAAATAATAAAACAGTGAGTTTATTCATTAAAATCTAAAAAGTTTATATAAATTTTAAAGAAATTTTAATGAAATTTTAATAAGAATAAATTTTAATGAAATTTTTACCCAATAACTATTTTGCACTGATAGAGAAATCACACTGTTAACGAAATTTTCTGTAGCTCTCGTCACTAAATAATGAAGAAACACAGTGCGTTTGACTGTCACTGTTGTTTGATTACATCAACAAATGTCGCTTGACAACATTAAGGCTGATCTACAATATGCTTCTTGTGCTGTTGTTTCTTGCTTTTTACCTTTTTGCTTTTCATGTGTTATTTTATGGAATCAAGAAGTATCGTCGTTTACAATTTATTATTTTTTCTGAATTTTCGAAGAAAAATATTACTTTACATAGAGGCAAAAAGACAGAAAATAAAAATCAACAAGCACATTGTAGATTCAACTTAATAGTTATCACAATATTGTAAAGTAAAACTCAGCATGTCTCCGCAAAAGCACAATCAAATGTAAATTAACGTTTGTTTTAAACAGTTTTCATTGCGCAGCAATAGGATTCTTGAACGAGAAGTTCGCTTTCTGTTTCTCAGACGAAATTGGCGGTTTATAAATGCTGTGATTTACACGCAATTCTTCGAAGGATTTGAAAATGTCTGAGAACACTTTATAGATTTTACTGAAATGCGCGCGGCTAAAATGGCGCGTAAGAAAGAAGACAAAAATAGTATGTCTGCTCTTTTCTAGTGTTCAAGCTAGCCGAAGCGCGGAGCTCACATGTAAATGGCTTACGCATGTGCGGATTTCCTCCCTCATGCTGCTTGCTGCTTGCGTCTCAAATCTGGTATATGCAAATACGCAGTCCCGTGATATCATAGATATCTGATAACGATTGAGTGAGAAATCAATTCACGAAGTCAACTCAAAATTAAAATTTACATGTAATAAAATGGTTTATTACAATTTAAGAAAAAAATTTGAAAACGTAGATTTAATTTTGATTATTAATTTATTGAGCAATCAATATTTTATTATGCAATAAAATATTAATTTAAAAGAACTCTGTTTGTGCACAAAATACCTTTTTAATGTAACAATAGGACATAATTATAAGTTTATTTAAAGAAAAAATATAATGCTTCTATTCAATTCTCGTGAATATTTCTTTGTTTAAGTACATATAGCATATAAAAAATTGATTTATCATAAATATTCAGTTTATGAAATACATATTTTCTTCAAAGATATTTTATACAAATATAAAATTCATTAAGCTTATACTGTCAAGCAACGAAAAAAAAGAAATAAAAATTTAGAGCGGTATCAGTCAACATTAATATTTAGTGTAATAAAATATCACACAAATAAGAAGAAAAATATTATACAATGCAATGTCACGCGATATATACAATACACACATATAAAATTTACTTGGAGAAGCTAAAATTTACAATATAATGTATAGAAAATATCACGATAGTAATTATAAAATAGAATATCAAAATATAAGTTATAATACAAATGATTCTTTGCGATATCTGTATCAACCTGCAGCAAACAACATACTATGTACAATTCTTCATCATTTAAATATTCTATAAGAAATTGAACATATAGTTTGGCAAAATAAACTATTATTCGCGACAGTTTCATATTCGATATAGCGTTAATTTAGAAGATACAGACTCAGTATGCAAATCCACAAAATATGTATCCAATATTATGTCACATCTCATTCGCACTAACTTAGTAATCTTTTAAATTAATTTTCCACGTTTCGTTCGAATCTCTCGGCATAATATCAATGCTGAAAGTTTATCGTTTCTTTCACTCCTTGTTTTTCGTATGGAGACGCATGTGTTTCTTCAGATTATCGAGTCGATTACACCGGCGGTCGCAGTAGTCGCATTTGTACGGCATCAGATTGCTGTGTACGATCACATGACCGTTCAGATGGCTGATCTGCTTGAAACGCTTGCCGCAAATAGTGCAGGCATACGGACGCTCGTTCATGTGCGCCGACGAGATGTGCGTCTGCAGATTCGTCTTCCTCACGAACGTGGCCTTGCATACATCGCACTCAAATGGCCGTACGTTCGCGTGGATCGCCAAATGCGACTTGAGTACATTCTTGTGCTTGAAGTTCTTTTCGCACAGATGACACTGGAACGGCCGTTCGTCGTTGTGCACCTTTTTGTGCACCGACAGATGCGCCAGCTGCTTGAACATCTTGGCGCAGATCTCGCACTGATACGTACGGCCGTCCTCGTGCGCGGCGCTCACGTGACGGCGTAGGGTATCCGCCAGGGTGTACCGTTTGCCGCAAATCTTGCAGCAGTACGGGCGCTCGTTGGTGTGCGTCAACAGATGGCCGTTGAGATTGCGTTTCTCCAGGAAACGGGCGCCGCAGACGTCGCACTGGTACGGCTTCTCGCCGTTGTGCACGTACATGTGCTTCTTCAGCGAGTTCGACAGACTGAAGCGCTTCGAGCAGAGAGTGCACTGGAAGCGGCGCTCGCCCGTGTGCACCAGCATGTGCGACTTCACGTGGCCGGCCTGTTTGAAACGTTTGCCACACACTTTGCAGTCGTACTGCCGCTCCTGCGTGTGCGTGAATATGTGCCGCTCCAGCACGCTCTTCGTCGTGAACACCTTCTTGCAATTGTCGCACTCGAATAGGCGGTAGACGTCGCGCATCTTCGTCGTCGTCGTCGCCGTCGCGTCGCCCTTGTGCGAGTGCGCGTGCTGCTTCAGCGAGTCCAACGACTCGAACTTCACGCCGCACACCCTGCACTGGAACGAGCGGTAGTCATGGTGCGTTAATGAATGCTGGCTGAGGTGGCCGAGCTGCTTGAAGCTCTTGTTGCACACGTCGCAGACGTACGGCCGTTCATTCGTGTGCGATCGCATGTGCCTCTCCAGCACGCTGGGAAAGTTGAACTTTTGCTTGCAGTACTTGCACTGCAGAGCGGACTGTATTTTCGACACGCGACTCTCCGACCTTCGTTTACCGTTTTGATTCGAATTCTTCGCAGTTTTACTTCCGCAGGAATCTTTCGCATCCAGCGACGCATTGAAATCGTCATTCGCTGGCTCGGGCTCGGATGCTTCGTGCGTCGCCTCGGATCTTTTCTCGTTTACTGCTTCGGCATTGCTTCTGGTATTTCTGATCGATTTCTCTTCTTCCTTGTCAGCTATTTTGCCTTGCCCGTGCGACTGCTTCATATGCTTCGTGCGTAATCTCGAAACGCTGAATGATTTATTGCACAGCTTGCAGCGGAAAGCCCCGGATTGTTCTGCCTTGTGAGTCCTCATGTGATTCTTCAAATGCCACAGTTTCATGTATTGCTTCTGACAGTATTTACATTTCAGTGATTGCGCGTCCACGTTAGTTTTCGATTCGTTATTCGTTTCATCTGTGCATCCCGAATCCGTTGTGCGCACGTTGCTTCTCTCGTTCTTTATATCGACGAAAAAGTCATTTACATTGCTGTCTCTCGAAGGTGCATGTTGATTCCGAGCATCTCGTATACCTTCGTTCATTTCACAATGCTGAAACATTCAAAACAAATTAGTTGATTATATACATTTGACAATTCCACTATTAATTGATATTGAATACAGCATTATTACGTTAACATTATTCGACGTGCTCTGCGTGTCTTCCACCGTTGCAGACGTATCTCTGTTTTTCGTACTTGACAAATATTCGATCCATTCTTCCTCCGTCCACAGGCCCTCTGTATCTTTTTCTATCTTGAGATTTTGAAATTTTTCACGTACATTCCGACCGAACAATATGTCACACGGAACTTTATCGTTTTGACAGCAGTACGTGGAGTTGTGAAGAATCTGTATGCTATTCAGACCTTCGCACCAGATTCTGGTCGAGTTTTTTCTCATCCAGGATTCGAGCAGGCTCTTAAAATCTCTGCAGCTAACTTCACACTTAGGCACGTCCCCGTGTAATATGAGGAAATCGTTCCACAGCAAACGTAGTTCATATACAACTTGTTCAGCAAACTTACGTCCATTGCCGCTCTGCAGCACCTGCGGTGCTCCTATAATTGCCAGTACGTCTAATAATTTTCTCGCTACCTCCTTGGCTGTATTGCTACGGAGAGCTTTTAATACAACAAACTTGGATGGTTGATCTTCGTAAACGAAAAAGTATTTATAATCAGATGTGGATTCTATTGACATCTCTATCACATCAATACGGCCTCTATTATGTAATCTCTTGGAAATATCAGTCAATTTTTTGGGAGTTTGATTCAAAGACTCTGTTTGACGAATCTGAAATCAAACGTGTGTTTGTTAATAACATAGCAGTGTAATATTCTTTTTCAAATTATGCATGTAAATAATTATTTATTTCTGCAATATATTCTGTAACAAGAACACAATCAAAAACTTACTGTTTGTGACGCATTCAAAAAGCTACTCTCCTGCTTAATTTCCATAGCTTCCTCTTTAGATGAGATTTGTAAGCGCATAGTCCTGTTTTGCACAGATTGCGAATTTAGTGCAGTTTCAAAGAATTCTACATCGTCCTTCACAAATACCAAATTGTGCTGATTTTGCTCTCCTGGTAGCAAATGGTCCAAAGAATTATGCATATATGCATTTTGCGGCATCCATTCTACACTTAGAGGCATTTCTTTATTCATTCTTATTTTTGTCATGTGCTGTATCCAATGCTGTTTGTTTTTGTTCTTGCTACCACTTCCTACAATACATTTAACAAATTTCGTTATACAGTTTATTAAACAATTTAAATTTGATTGAAAAAATTAGTATAAAATTTAATAAAAATGTCTTCTTTATTATTAAAATGAACGAATGCTAGTGAACTCAGCGTTGATTTGTTTGATGAAGAATAATGACGACGAATGTCTTAATAAAATTACTTAACAAGATTATAATAAATTTATCAACACTAAATATAGTCTACAGAATGACTAAAATTGCACGAACAACCAATGTTTGACCTTTCAGCTTACTGATTTCTATCGTGTTTACAAGAACATTTAGGTTTCGTTTAATTAAAATGTATTCAGTAGAATTAATTTAAAAATTTCTACTTCTCCGTGTGTCAGTTTCGTGTTCATTGCAGATCAACAGGTTTTTTTTCATGAGTTTCACTTTTAACAAAAAAGTATTAAGCCGGCATAATAAAATCTGTCAATCGGTTTTCGATTGAATCGTTAACCTACAACACATCGCACAATGCCAACTTACATCAATTCCCTGTGTTCACTTAAAAAATTACACGAGGCTATTATGAATGTCCCGCATTTTCTCGCTTCATTTCAATAAATATATCACGAAGACTCAGATTGTGTTTAAAGTTCAGAAACGTCAACTTTCCAGCGTCTGACAGCGCTTGGTTTGTTGGCACAGTGTGGAAATTTATTATCGATGTCAAGGAGAATTTTCATGATACGCTGTCATTGAGGTTGATTAGCTAGAGGCGAAACTGGAATGCCATTTCGTGGAATCTACACTCGGCGTTATATTTAGATTTCTGAAAGTTGACTTATTTATAAAATCAATCAACCGCATGTCTAATGTAAAAAAAAATGCAATATTATGATATTTTTTAAAATAAATACGTAATCAAGTTTTTATACAAGTTTGTACATAGTGTGGATAATCCTTTAGCATCTTTCTGTATACAGGTATAGTTGTTGGTTAAAAAACCAGTCTATTTTGTTATCAGTTAATTTTACGACATATGAGGAGGCAGGTAATTCATATTTGTTCATATAAATATATACATACTTTATAACTTATCTTGTTATACGACGTTAAGTTTATGGTTCTGGATGCGTGAGTGAAGTGCCGCGAAATTTTGCGTTTGACAGTTTCATCATCAGCTGAATCCGAATTCTATATATTTCTTATCTCGTTGCTGCACATCATTAAAATGGCGCAAACGTTGGATGACGCACTGCTTGCTGCTGATAGAGCTGTTAAATTTGATAAAAACAGCCAATACTTGCAAGCATTGTATTATTATGATATCGCTATAAAACTGCTTACCAAGCTGGAATTAGAAGACACGTATGAAGACAAACTTTCAGACTATCGTGAGAGGATTTCATGGATACAGCATTACAGTGAGTTCACACAATTACACAGAATTTATAATTACCATAATATCTTTTATAAATGTGAATTTACAAATGAGATACTTAATAAAAAACTGACAATTTTAGTTAATGAAGAAGAGCAGAGTAATCACAAGTTTGAATCTACTCATCAGTCTGAGTTACAGAGATGCAAGTTTCTTTTGAACCAAGCACTGGATGCAGATGAAGCAGGTTGTAAAGACATTGCTGTAAAGCTATATACTGAAGCGGCTGAACTTGGTCTTAGCGCAGTAAGTATAATGCTTCTTGTTAGTCTTATTATGCATTTGTTAAATTGATTTTTTATTTAGTTTATGTGTTATATATTACAGAAAACTGTTGACACAGAAGTTAAAACAAAATTAACGAATCTTGTTAGAGTTGCCATAGAGCGGGCAGAGGCTTTGAAAGGAATTAAAGTTGTCGAGAATGACAGTGTTATGAAAAGTCTCGCTAAACTACCATCTGTGCCAGAGACCAATTTTCCAGACATCGATGATACGCCAATAGAATCAGAACAACCAGTAAACGCACCATCGACACCAACTGCTGCTCCAAGTGGTAAATATATTGAAAAAAGTGAAATGGGGAAAAGTAAGACAAAACTGTACAACATATTTTTAATAAACTTCAGCCAGAAATACCAGATCCTCGCTTCATCGGGGAAGCAGTGGCCATCTCAAAGTAACTGGAGGTAGCACCAATTATACCGAAGAAGAGAAAAGAGTGTTGCTTTACAGCTCGCACATAAATGACAATGAATTTGTACCGTTTATGAGCATTGATCTCGCTGAAAAGTTCCAATATGCTATTCCATTTACCGACAAGGATGGATTTTTGGAACTAGCGCCGAAACAGAAGCCTGACTTTACCGGATGGCGCCGACCGGAAGAAATATATTCAGATCCCAAAATGGTCATCGGGCATAATGTTGACTACTACAGCATAAAACAAACTGTTAGTAATATTTATTACGCATACATATATATCTTTGTAATTCAGTTTCAAACTTATTCTTAATTTAAAACCAACATCAAAATTATATTATGTGTAAGTATCGTACCGTCTCATTCGTTTTAGGTGGTTTCTGACTGTTCATTTGTCGCTTCGCTTGCTGTGAGTGCTCAATATGAGAAAAAGTTTGGGCGCAGATTAATAACGTCCATTATTTATCCCAAAAACAAACAGAAGGAACCTATTTATAATCCATTTGGTAATTATACAATTTATTCGCTTTATAATTGGCTTATTACATACAATCATGATTATTAACTGCACAACAACATATTCTGTGCATTACACTAAGAATGCTTGCATTAAACTACACAGAGGAGGTACATTTTGTACAAGCACTTTACATTTTTGTTCGTGGCTTGCTTTTTATGCAGATACAATTTTAAATGTTCACACTTAATAATATTTTTACATTAAAATTATACAATAGAGAGAGAGAGAGAGAGAGAGATGCATTTAATAAGCACTATCATGTTTCACATAAGAATTTGCATAAGCCGAAAATGTGTATATACTTCTATATTTATTATATATTAGAAATGATGAACATATAATATCAGGAAAATACATGGTGAAACTACACATCAATGGCATTCCACGTAAAGTAATAATAGATGACCTTCTGCCTGTAAGCCGATACAACCAATTACTCTGTTCCTACTCTAGCAATCGTGGGGAGCTATGGATTTCTTTACTCGAGAAGGCTTATATGAAAGTAATGGGTGGTTACGATTTTCCCGGATCGAATAGTGTAAGCTCCCAATTGAGTTATGCAATTGTATATACGCTTGTTAATAACTGATATTAATGCATCACATTTGTTTTTATAGAATATAGATTTACATGCCTTAACTGGCTGGATACCCGAAAGATGGGCGATAAGACCGAATGAGCCGGATTTTAATAAGGACAATCTGTTCGATACATTACTATTGCGACTTCATAAAGGAGATGTTCTAGTCACTGTAGCCACGGGAGAGCTATCGGACTTGGATGCAGAACGCACGGGCCTTGTGCCAAGTCACGCATATGCTGTTCTCGATGTGAAAAAGATTAATGTAAGTAGAAGGAAAGAATTTGTCTATTTAAGGCCTGGAATACCTTTCGAACTTGTCGGCTCCGTTGGAGTCGTTCGAGGCTTTGCGTGTTTATACATTTATACGTTTGCAATTGATTTGAAAAAATGAAGCATACGATTTTTATTAATGCAGGGAGAAAGGTTGTTACAACTGAAAAACCCGTGGTCTCATTTACGATGGAGAGGCAATTATTCTGAACTCGACATAAGGCACTGGACTCAGGATTTGAAGGAAGCATTGCATTACGACCCAGAATCTGCTTCCGAGTTTGACAACGGTGTCTTTTGGATCGATTACGACAGTATATGTCGGTTCTTTGATGTATTTTATTTAAACTGGAACCCAGGACTGTTTAATTATACCTATTGCATACACCAGTGTGTAGCTTTTTTTTTATCGATGTGTTATGTATATCTTTCTTTTCGTATATAACAATGTTCATTAATTCGATTTCGTTGCAGAATGTGGAAAGCTGGCATTGGGCCTGCAAAGGACGCGTACAATATCGGTGACAATCCACAATTCTCGTTGGATGCGCAAACCAAAGGAAGTGGCGCTATTTGGATACTTCTTACGCGACATATTACGGATATAGCAGACTTCCGGCAAAATCAAGAATATATTACAGTTTTAGTTTATCGCAACGACGGGAAAAGAGTGTATTATCCACGTAAGCATAAGATCAATTTGTTTCTATTCATTCTTATATTATTTCTCTTCAGCTATCGGCAATGAACCTTAATAAACAAACTGTTTAGATGATCCGCCACCGTACATCGACGGCGTCAGAATAAACAGCCCGCATTATTTGTGCAAGATCAAACTAAGCGAGCAAAGTGACACGAAATATACTTTAGTCATATCTCAGTATGAAAAAACGAACACTATTTACTACACGCTTCGCGCGTATGCAACGTGTCCATTCATATTGCGGAAAATACCTCAACTTTACAAATACGAAAAAGAGGTACTTCATCATTTATATTCGTTTTTTTTTTCTTCGAAATGATTTATTGAATCACGTTTTTCAATAAATTTACATATCAACATGATTTTTCACAGGTTACAGGTCAGTGGAAGGGTGTCACAGCAGGAGGATGCGGTAATCATCCCACATACATGGACAATCCACGATATCAAATAGTGCTTGAAAGCTCTAACAACAATAATTATTTGTTAATTATTTTGAAAGGACCTAAGCAGTATCAAATAGGTTTCGACATCAATACTGTTGTGCTGAATGACACAAATGCGCCGACTGCGTTTAAAACGAAAAGTTCTGGACCATTTAGGTCCGTATCTTCGTTGTACTTGGATTGTTTCGTTCATAAAAGTTATTTCATATGTATTTTATAAAAAGTTTACGATTTACCTTTATTTCTGTTCGCAGATCTGGGTTCGTATATTTAGAACTGGAAGACGTACCGGCAGGAACGTACCATATTGTTCCTTCAACGTATACGCCTGGTCAAGAGGGACCATTCTTCCTGATTTGTAAATCTTCTTGTAATTTGCAGCTTCAGCTTCTTTAACAAATTGAAGAAATCGTTGAATAGTAAGCGCGCAATTGTAAATCAAATGATTGATTCAGGGAAGCAATTAAGGAGAGCTTGTTTTACAACAGTTTTATTTTATATTCCAAAAGTATAAATGAGACTAGACATCTACAAATTGTATTAATATCAAGATTTGTAAGACTAGCTGTAACTTAAGGTTGTTACCTGATTTACATGCCATTAATGCTTGGATGCAAAATTTTATAGCACTTAATTTTGTTCGTGTCCATCACGTCTACACTTGCGAAAAATATGTATTTAAATAAAAAATTAAACCTGCCACGCGTAATTTTATTACATATATAAGTACGAAGTTCGGCGTGTTACACATAATCGTTGTTATTTGCTTATCTACTCTTTATATTGACATTTTTTATGTTTACGCATTTTGCGCTTATTTTATAAAATTAGTTTTCATTTTAATATATTTATGAAGATGAATCTAATCTGTTTACGTCGTTTATGTTTGTATATATATGTACATACATTAAAAAATGTTAATTTACAATATATAAAGTATAGATTGCGTGAAGACATTGCAAGATAAATTGCAGAATAAATGGGGAAAAGGTAATTCATTTGCACAATAATTTTGTTTTCTAATATGTACATACTTTATTAGTATTAGTAATGTTTTCCCTCATGTATTATAACAAGATTTTTAATGATTTTTGATTTATTTTCGCCGAATCAAACTTATATATTGACTGCACATATATATATAAATATAGACGTCTTTTCACAATTTTTTCTCTTATTCTTTCATGCGTTGTAAAAAGAATATAAATTGATTTTGACTGATGAAAAGTTTCGCAAATAAATAAAATACAAGGAAAACGTTCACGTATGTGCGCAATTTAAAATTGGTTCAAGGTAATTTCTATCCTTTTGACTACACATGAAAGATTACAAACTCCATTATCCTTCTAATAATATTTATTATAGTACCAGTTTGCATTATTACAAAAATAGTTAGATTATAAAATGCTGATACTAATACATAATGAGGTATTATTTTCATAATTGTACTTCGAATTTGTAATGTAATATATTAATTTAATATTATTTCTTTTGTTGATTTTAGATGATTCTTTTTAACATATCTAATGTTAAAAATTGAACAATTTCAATAAAAGATACGCATTTGCGTATGAAATTTTGCACTAAATTTTGCACTGAAGTAAAATTTAAATTATCTAAAAATATATATCGATGTAAAAAAATATTTGACAATATTCGTATTGTATAGTATGATTTTTGTTACGTCAATTGATAGTAATTTTTACATCAAATTTAATTGTTAAATTATTTTAAAATTCAATTTGTTCTGTAAGACAATCGAAACTGTGTAAATATTATTGTACCTTACAGTTATGCAAACAAATCTAATTACATTCATTAAAAATTCAATATATCATAGTACACTGCCTTTTTGATACTTTCTAGCGAAATATTAATTATGCCATAAAAATATAATTTAAATATTATAAAAAATAAAATTTACGAAGAAAAAAAATACAATCACATTTTGCACGAAACAATATTTTGCGTGAATATATAGAATCTATCACAAGAATATTAAATAGATCTTCTGTGGACGATAACATTGAAGAAATAGAAATTTTTTGATAAAGTAGCGGATGAAAACTGGACGTCATACATATAAATGAGATACATACTTTACGCAGTAAATATCTGTTTTACTAAGATATGCTATATTAAATATATATTAGATGTTATTGTCAAAGTATAAAACTACTTTCTAGCGGCATGATGCTTAATGCGAGAGAAGTGAGAGAAGAAATGGTGTAATTACAATGCTGCCCCATCTTGAATTTTTTACTTTCACCTACTGAACTCCGGAAGTGGCTTGGCTATGCCTTCGCTGTAAGCTTTATGGACTGCTTCACACACAAATCTATATTGACTCTGAAACAATATTGCATCCGGGTGAACGAAATGGTTCATCATTAAAATAAATACAATAGTGATAAGAAAGAAAAAAAAAAAAAACGCCGACTCACAGCATTCTGTATCATCATTGCTCTCTGATCTCTCATAGAGCGTACAATATCTAATGGATATACTGGTTGATTAGCTTCGATTAAACACAATGCAGTTTCCATTAAAACTAGCACACCAGTTCGTCCTATTCCAGCAGAACAATGCACAACCGCGGGTTCGACTATTCCAGTACGAGCCGCCCTAACGCGCTCTGTAAACGTAGTAAATTGTCGCCAGTCGCTGGGCACCCCGTGATCGGGCCAGCTGCAATACTGCATATGCGTTATATCTCTTTCCTCCCCGGTCTGCAAACAAACGTATTAAGTTTTATCACACTGCTAGATACACACATGTTAAGAAATATACGAAATTGCAATGAGCTTACATTAACGTCACGAAGTATGAATTCTCGAAAAATGAATGTATCCTCGACGTTTTCCGCGGTCGATGTAAGCGTGAGATTTCTTAATGTGAGAGTCTCGTTATACGCCGGCCAATACTGATGACATTTCGCACGACCGCGTTCAACGAGGGTTGTTAGCATAACGACAAGTGTACTACCGGCTTCTAAAACCATTTGCCAGAAATCGGCAACGGTGGAAGACAACGGACCTTGCGTGGCAATGTACCTATTGATGATGCCTGAACCCGGTATCTCCATGTTTACATAATTCGCATTGATGTAATCCCCGTTCGCGGATCCCATCAAGATTACTCGAGTGACGTCATCTACAAAAAATAGAATTGTGCGTAGATCACCTCGATGTGCTTTCTACAATTTCTTGACCGATTTAGAATAATCGATTAACTAATTTCTATGCGGAAAGTTTTATCAAGAAATTTAAAATCTTTACACGGCGATATATCCCGATAGCGATTTTTTGGTTGATTTTCTGGCTTCTTCGATTCGAGGGACGCGAGCTCTGGATTCTTCCTGTACAATTGTTCGTATTGAGCAATGAGAGCACCACTCGCTAGACCGTCCGCAAGCAGCAGCATAGATTGCGCTAGCGCATCAGATCCAATGGCCGCGTGAGGTGCGTCAGGCACATACCTTGCAAATCATTATAGCAAATTAGATTTAACAGGCAAGACAACGTCTATCCGTCGTTCGAAATGACGTACCTGTAAGGCGGTTCTTCTTCGGACGTCTCGTCGGTACCAGCCAGTGCGTTGTACAGAGCGTTAGGTCTGACGGTTAACGTGAGCTCGCCGGATCCGCGATCGCGTGACTGCCTTATTAAATTCACCACGCGTTCGTGCAATAAGCCACTCACGTCGATTCCATTGATGTAAACGACCTGCGTAGAAAGAAAAAAAAAAAAAAAACACCGTATTTTATGTGACACATCGCTAATATTCGCATATTCGAATCACATAACCTAATGTGATTCGAGAAACGAGATTAAACGGATAAGTACTTGATCGCCCTCGTTTAATTTTGGATAACAGCGATCGGCGGGCGTATTTGGAGCTACTCGCGATACCAGGATCGGCATGTCCAAGTCTAATCCACCCTTCACGTTAAAGCCGAAGCGACCCTGCTCGTCTGGTGTTAGGGATATGGTTACTAAACCATCCTCTAGTATCTAAAACGATGAAAAACATGTTTGTAGAATATTCTCGCTTCTAGCCATCGTTCTTTACTTCAAGCTAACGTGCATACTTGAGGAGCTGGTGAGCTGGTTGGCTCGCTGTAATCCGGCAGATCGTAGATATTTCTTTCAGCAGTCGTGTCATCGTCCGCGTAACTGAACACTCGAGATCCCAATGCTGGAGAGAACGCTCCACCTTGCGTGTAGCTTCCCGTTATTTCTTCCCTCAAAGATAAAAAACCACCCTCACTATAAGAGAAGGTAAATGAAACTAAAGATGCTAAATGAAAGTGCGCGTCAATTATATAAGCATTATTCTCACTGTGATGTGATTTGTTTTTATGAGTGACATGTTATCCAAATTATATGTTCCAGAACAATCGTCACTTCTTTCATATACAGATTTCTTCCAACCAATTTGACTGATTTCTGCCCGACAGAAGTTTCATCGTTTAATTGATCGTCCGCCTATTCATTCGTGTACAGATAAGTGACGATAGTTTTGGAATACCTGATATACGACTCTTATTTGTAACTAACTCGTCGCTTGGATTTCCTTCACCCCACGCTTGACGAGGTTCACGAGCACCGAGGGACTGAACCTTATTGTCATACGGTCGTGGAGGTCTTCCAGGAGGCACGGTCAATTTCCCTTTGTCGTCGGTAACGGGTGCCGTTGCAATAGTATGACTTAGCTTTTTGCTAGGTGATCTAAATATTAAAAAATTTCGTGTGTGAAGAAAATTTCTGCAAACTGCTAAATTCCACTTCGCTAATGTGGATTGTTACAATTACCGTATAAATGTCCTCTCCACGCGTGCTCTGTGCTTCCCATCTTCTACCGTTTGGAATTCCGTCCGCCCTGAATACGTAAACCTGCTACTTAACGTGAGAGGGAACCGTTTCGGTCGCAATTTTGGACTGTGAAGTCTAAAGAAGGTGTGATGCTCGACACAGGCTTTCCATAAATTTTTAGAGCTACGATAAGTTTGCATGTTGAAGCCCAGTAGTGTGTCATAGTTTTCAGACTGCAATACAAATTTGTTAGTTCGCATCTAAAATTGATAGAAATGCGTCACATATTAGCGAATGACCAAATTCACCTGTTCTCGTCGAAGTTGTATAAAAAATTGCTTTCTCTTAAAAGAAATTTTAACTATTTTTGACCATGAAAATACATTGATTTTTATGCCATTTTGAAACACAACCAGACCGACTGATGTAACACCCAACTGTATTTCTTTGTTTGATGAATCCTAAAAAGAAAAGCATATCCGTATACACGTCGCGTCTATTTTACAGAAATATTTCTTAATTTGACATACGCCACATACTCTTGCTTTATGTAACTCCACTCCATACATGTCTAAGCGTTTTGCGTGATCTAAGAAGTTAAATTCTGCATCAGCTGGCAATTGTCCTCTAAGGATAAAGAAAAATGCATTGTTATCGACATTACAAATCAGATTTATAAATTGAGTGTGAATTAGAAAATGTACAAACTTGTGTAGTTTATGCAGCTCCGATATTTTCTTTTCCATTTCTTCTGTTTGTCCAGGTATCAGTTGCAATTGTGAAAGATAGCCGGGCCCATGTTCCTCTGGATGATAATCTCCTAATTCCGCTATACAAGCATCAAATAAAGATTTAATGTATTAATTTCTGCTATTTAACATTGTAGTCTAAAATAATTACATATGCATATGACATACACTTACATTGAACAGTGTAACTTGCTATTAAACAAGCTGTGCTGGATGGTAATTGAAGTTTTCCTTGAAGAATATCTCTTCGTATTTGTAAATAAAATTGATATCTAGTGTATTCTTCCTGCAGTTTACTAGGATCAGATACATAAAATTTCACTCTAAAAAAGAAATGTCCGCCTGAAACAAACAAATGCATATTAAACGTTTGCAAGCGTTTGCATAATGCGAGAACAGACTACTGTGTAGAAAATATATTTCGTTTTCATATAATTAAATATTGTATTAAGAAAATATGACCTTTACCCTTACTTCTTAATTGCTTTTTCACAGGCTTGGAGGCATCCAGCCATCTCTGAAAATGTTTATTACATTAAAAGTTAATAGACTATTTCTTTTAATTTAATACTATTTGAACTCTCTCTGTGTTGAATGACTGATTTACTGATTAATAAAATTCATGTGCATTAAATAATATTTAAAAAAAGTAGGAATTACACAAAATAGTTAACTCTATTATAACTTTTTAAGAGATATTACCATTAGATCGGATGTAGGGATAGTTACACCAACTCCATTTTCAGCATATTGTAAACCAAAGTAATCCTTTTCGATAAGTTCTAAATGTTGAAATACCAAGTCCAATAGAACTTGCCCTTTTGCTCGTTTCTACAATATACACATTCATTACATAGATATAATTATTAGATCAAATTATTACATAGACATATAATATTAGATAAAGAAATATCATAGGCACTCACATCTAATTGAAATGTATGCTGTGTATCATCTAGAAAAGTAACGGTTGCTGATAGCGATTTTAATCTGCGATTCCTCGCTAATTCAGCACCACGAACGTGGTAGCTCCCACTGGAGCCACTCAACGCTCTCCGAGATACACTTTCAATCATTTCAAATATATGAAGGCGTGTCAACCACCTTCTCGACACCACCTCTCTGCTATGCTGACCACCTGAAAATTAAATAAATTAATAAATTAACATTGATATATTATAATCTGTAATGTATAAGACTTGTGAATTTTTCAGTAAAACAAAACAAAGAGATTTGTCTAAAATGTAATTTAATTTATTTAAATATATATAAAAAAAAATTATTTCATCCAACAATACTATAAAAATTTAATTTACATATCAATAATCAAAAGTTATTAAATGATTAATTTAAAATCAATAAAACACAAGTTTACAATAAAACACACACTAGTTTTATAGACATTACAAATGTGTAAGAATGTGACTGCTCAAAGTTATAAATTTTGTTGATTGTTAGTAATAAAAAAATTTAGAAAGGGGTATTTCTCTTTTACATTTAAATTATTTAAAAACGCATACTTTTTATAAAACACACGATAAAACAATTTATGATAACATCCACACTGCTATTCCACACATAAAAGGTCTTTTCTATAATTATCTCCCATATTTTTTACATGCATTTTTTTATCTTCTTCTAAATTTAAATTACATATTTTCTAGTTTACATACAAGAAAATACAGTTAAGAAGAGGAGTTCTACTGCAAGACAAAATGGTTTTATGTTACTCAACACTCTTCAACCAAAAATAGATATAAAAGTATAATTACATTCCGAAGATGTCATTAAAACAAATTTACCAGAACAAGGGTTTAGGTCAATAATCCGACAGAGGTTATATAATCAAATTGCCATCTACTGTGTGCCAGAATAATATATAATGGGAATATTCTGAAAATAGTTCATACATGAAAGAGAGAACCAAACTATGACTATAAGTAGCCATCGTACACCTGTGATTCTGTGTCTTTCTCAGGACTAGCATAATATTAAAAGACATTTTGAAATAATTATAAATAAACACACAAATAGTGAGTTTATTTAAACCGCAGTAAACAATGATACCAGAAAAATAATATTATGCCATTGACATGCAAAATCATTCATTGCCAGACATACAAAAGTGTGGTAAGATACATCTGCGAATAATTTAATTTCAGGTAGGTTGAATTAAATAGCAAATATACTCACATTCATGATACGAGCCACACGTTTTACTCTCGGTTCCTGTAATATCTTGTACGCAGGGCTCGGCGAACTATCCCAAACATACGTACGACTCCAGGAATCGTTTTCTCTTCGGAACAGCGCTGAACTCTCGGACGAGATACCCTCAAGCGCCTTCTCATAATTATGAAGATCGAAGTGCGGGCCACCCGAAGCGGATATGTATCATTTTGGTGCGGCAAGGCAGCAGCTATCGCGCATTTCTCCGATCGCACTCTCGGCGGTATCCTGTTAACAATTTCTAATCCACCACCTTTTTTTTCAGCTCCACTTCTTTCACTCTTACCGACATATAAGGCAATCTCGAATTAATAATCGACCTGGACGCAAGTAGCGACGTTCAATCAATCGCGGATAAAAGCATTCCGCGATTCCGCGGCGGAGCTTATACAAAAATATACTCGCGTATACGCGAATCTATTCAACTGCAGCATATGCATATATATGTGCACGTATGTACGCGCGTGCGAAATGAAAGCTAAATAGTGCACATGGGACAACAGTGTTTCGCGAATTTTATCGTGGAACGAAGACCTTAATCGGCTCGAACTCCCGATTACGCGAGAGAAGTTTGACGCCTAGAAAACGCGGTTGTATATACAGGTTGCTTGTGCGTGTGTGTGTGCGGCAATGCCTATACCTAAATACAGGCATAATGTGCATATGTGTGCACGAAGGAGGGAGATCGAGCTATACATAATAAAAATGCTAGTTCAAGGATATGAAAATCGGTCTCGTTCCAGAGCGCGCTGTGAACGATGGCTTTGATAAAAATTACCAGACTTACAACTTTATAAGGCAAATGTTTCAGCAACCGAACGTATCCCAACATCTGTTTGCAAAGGCAATTGATATTTGCAAATATAAAACTCAGAAATAATATCAAAAAAAAAAAAAAAAAAAAACTAGTAAATTTGCATAGAAGAAGGATTAAGAAATATTGCAAAACTACATATGTTGTTAGCTAAAAACATAAAAATGCTTGATTTATTTTATATATCGTTGAGTTCTCGAATAAAGAGACGTTTATATTTACCTCTTGCTGCGTTTGCATTGTTTTCATAAAAGCGAATTTGATTGACTGCTGCGCTAGTTACACTTTATTCCCTAGCCACGCTGCGGCCAATCAATTTCCTGCTTTTACAGAAGAAATGGGAAAACGCATTATTGCGTCTCTATGCAGAAGGCACAACTCGTGGCATCGCGTGCTGTTGCGGGTTTGGTTACATGTGATGGTGTAAAAATCCCGCCATCTCCGCGCTTCTCATCGCTACCAGTTGTTGTGGATAGTCAGTTTTGGATATTAATCTGTTATTACTCGTATCGTGTGCACTTCAAGCGGCACGAAGGAAAATGTGATAACGCTGAAGCTATCTACGCGTCTTCTGAATGTTTTGTTCCTTACATCGCGAGTTAATAATAATTTCACATCGGACCACATCGGACGGATCTTGTAGCCGCGTGCGTGGGTAAACTCAAACGCTAACCATGGCAAACGTGTCTCTCGATAAAGATATGTTCTTCCGGCGCATGAAGCGTCTGTATGCCGCGTGGAAGGTGAGTGCACTGAGAAATACACGTCGTGATGTTTCTTAGTTTTAGCCAAGCCTTGTACTTTTCTTGTAATCTTTTGTTTTCAACAGGATGGAGAGATCGACAACGATGACAGTTTCAGTAAAATGGACTGCCTCGTTTCTGCTGTTGGCACTGATGAGGATATCGTTTACAGCAAATCCACAGCGTTGCAAGTATGTGTGTTTCAGACGCATCAATTTTATCCGGATTTAAACTGGATTCGTTATAACAAGTATCTTATCGAAAGACATCTAGCACTAGTAATTCTGATTTCTCTAAAAGCAAACATTTATCGTCTTGTATGTCATAGCTTTTTATAGATTGTTTGCTTATTTCATAATATTATGTAATAAGATTTTACAGTCCATATTTTTAAGAATTGAATCCTCTATCTGTTCCGTGTTTGTCGAAAGTGTACAAATCATTAGATTATTTACGATAAGTTAACTAGATACACTTTCGTTACAACTATGTTGATTTAGATAAGTTTAGAAGATGGTTTTATATAATGTATCGATGTTTTGTTTCAGACATGGCTGCTCAGCTATGAACTTACAGATACAATAATGATTTTGACAGAGGAATCGATTAACTTTTTGGCCAGCAAAAAGAAGATTGAATTTTTGAGAAAGGTGGAAAATCAGAAAACTGAGGATACTGATGTACCAGCTGTAACGTTATTTGTGAGAGATAGAGTACGTATATTAAATGATTTATATAAAAAATTTCATTATTAAATATGTCGGCATCAAACAATACTGGAATATATTTTTAAAGAGCGATGAAGATAAAGCGAATTTTGCAAAACTCATTGAAGTGATGAAGCAAAGCAAAAAAGGTAAAACTTTGGGAGTATTTTCGAAAGAAAATTATCCAGGTGCCTTTATGGATGCGTGGAGAGCTGCTTTAAAAAGTGAATCCTTTGATACAGTAAGCACACAGATATTTGAATATTTATAAAAGATATATAAATGTGTATACATGTGTTTAGAAAATATAAAACAATTTTTAATCAACTAGATCGATGTGAGTGCTGCAGCTGCATACGTCATGTCTCCAAAGGAGGATAGCGAGATACTTACTATAAAGAAAGCTTGTTTAATATCTGTGGACGTTTTTACAAAGTATCTTAAAGATCAGATAATGGAGATTATAGATTCGGATAAGGTGAACTTTTTATAATTATATAAAATTACAGCTGTATTTATGAAAGAAGGAATAGTGGAGAAATAATTATGATTGTTCATGTCGATTGCAGAAAGTTAAACACTCAAAATTGGCGGAAGGCGTAGATACAGCTATCACAAATAAAAAGTATGTAACTGGAGTGGACGTCACGCAGGTAGATATGTGTTATCCCGCAATCATACAAAGTGGTGGAAATTATTCACTTAAGTTTAGCGCTGTCAGTGACAAAAATACTACCCTTCATTTTGGTGTCATTATTTGTTCATTGGGGGCACGTTACAAATCCTATTGTTCGAACATAGTGAGAACTTTGTTAGTTAATCCTACAAAGATCATTGAGGTATGTGGCAAACAAACATTTTATATGGTAATGTAATTCTTATATTTCTAAAATGATTACAGAAATTATCTGTGTTATAATTTCCAATACATCGTTTTACAGGAAAATTATAACTTTTTGTTACAACTTGAAGAGGAGATCTTGAAGAAACTTGTTGCGGGAACAAAAATAAGTGAAGTATACGAGACTGGTATCAAATTTGTAAAAGACGAAAAACCAGAAATGTTGAATCACTTAACGAAAAATTTTGGATTTGCTATGGGCATTGAATTCAAAGAAAGCTCTTTACTATTGGGCCCTAAAACTAATGCAATAGCTAAGAAGGGCATGGTGTTTAATGTTAACGTTGGTCTCGCAAACCTTCTCAATACAGATGCAACGGACAAGGAAGGAAAAACATACGCCCTTTTCATAGGCGATACAGTTATAGTAAATGATGGCCAACCTGCTACTAATTTAACCCCCTCGAAGAAAAAAGTGAAAAATATCGGAATATATGTAAAAGACGATGAAGATGATGATGAAGAAGAAGAAAGCGGAAAGGAAAACGGAACGAAACCGGAGATCCTGGGACGTGGGAAAAGGACAGCTGTGATAGAGTCTAAATTGAGAACAGAACATAGCTCGGAGGAGAAAAGGAAGCAGCATCAAAAGGAATTGGCTCAACAGTTAAACGAGATAGCCAAGGCGCGATTGGCCCAGCAGTCTGGCGGTAAGGAAGAGGAGAAAATACGCAAGTCGACAATATCTTACAAAAATCTGAGTCACATGCCACGCGAACCAGAGGTGAAAGAGTTGAAGTTGTATGTGGATAAGAAGTATGAGACTGTGATTCTACCTGTTTCTGGTATCCCGGTGCCCTTCCACATATCAACAATCAAGAACATTTCGCAGTCGGTAGAAGGGGATTATACTTATCTTAGAATAAACTTTTTTCACCCCGGCGCAACAATGGGACGAAATGAAGGTGGCTCTTATCCACAGCCCGATGCGACCTTCGTTAAAGAAGTAACATATCGAAGCACAAACACCAAAGAGCCCGGCGAAATCTCCGCGCCTTCGTCAAATTTGAATACAGCCTTCAGATTGATTAAAGAAGTTCAGAAGAAGTTCAAAAATCGAGAAGCGGAGGAAAGGGAGAAGGAAGATCTCGTAAAACAGGACACCTTAATATTGTCGCAAAACAAGGGCAATCCAAAATTGAAGGATTTATACATTCGACCAAATATTGTTACGAAAAGGATGACGGGTGGATTGGAAGCGCACACAAATGGATTCCGGTACACATCGGTCCGCGGCGATAAAGTCGACATTCTTTATAATAACATTAAAAACGCCTTCTTCCAGCCATGCGATGGTGAAATGATTATTCTGCTTCATTTCCACTTGAAAGTACGCATCTTAAATAAATAACTTTCTGCTTATAAACGTGATATTAATTTTTTAATTATTTTTAAAATTTATTTTTCAGCATGCTATCATGTTTGGTAAAAAGAAACACGTCGATGTACAATTTTATACAGAAGTTGGAGAAATCACTACAGATTTAGGCAAGCACCAACACATGCACGATCGTGACGATCTCGCTGCTGAACAATCGGAACGAGAGCTGAGACATAAATTGAAAACTGCTTTCAAGAGCTTTTGTGAGAAGGTGGGCAACGAAATTAATTTCATTAATTTGCCGATTAGTGATTTTGCATTTATTCTCCTTCTATAAATATGTATTTGCGTTGTATAAAGGTTGAAGTGATGACGAAACAAGAGATTGAATTTGATACGCCATTCCGGGACTTGGGATTCCCTGGTGCACCGTACAGGAGCACTGTTTTGCTACAGCCGACTAGTGGATGTCTGGTTAATCTCACAGAATGGGTAACGCTTTTTTCACGAAACAAAATTGATATTCTAAAGAAAAATGAATACTACATAATACATTGCGATTGGATTTCAGCCTCCATTTGTCATCACACTGGAAGATGTTGAATTGGTTCACTTCGAGAGAGTACAGTTTCATTTAAAGAACTTTGACATGATTTTTGTCTTCAAAGATTATCACAGAAAAGTAGCAATGGTGAATGCCATTTCTATGAACATGCTGGATCATGTCAAGGAATGGTTAAAGTAAGTGACTTTTTTTACTCTATATAAAATTAATGATCTTTTACAAGAGAAAATAAATTTGCATAATTATTTGTTTTTTTTTTTTTTTTTTTTTTTTTAGTTCATGTGATATTCGGTATTCGGAAGGTGTCCAGTCTTTGAATTGGACAAAGATTATGAAGACTATAACCGATGATCCCGAAGGATTCTTCGATAGCGGCGGCTGGACATTCTTGGATCCTGAAAGTGATGCTGAAAATGAAGAAGCCGAAGACGAAGACGAGGAAGAGGATGATGCATATGAGGTTAGCATCGGACAAAACAAATTTTCTAATAACGCAGGGATGATAAATAAATCTCATTTATATTTTAATCAAATTTGCAGCCGTCTGATATGGAAAGTGAGGAAGAATCTGATGATGACACAGAATATTCCGAAGCTTCTGAAGATAATGATAGCGAAGGTATTGCTTATCAGAAATTGCATCATTATATTATTCTGTTCTGTTTTCTAATTTACTTTTTACTATTTTATTTTTTGCAAAAATAGAATTGGGCAGTTCTGAGGAATCTGGAAAAGATTGGTCAGATTTAGAACGAGAAGCGGCTGAAGAGGACAAAGAAAGAGTGGACGAGCGTTACCGCGACGATTACAGTGGTGCTGGTAAGAAGAAATCGAAGCAATCCCCAGCTCCTTCAAAAGACAGGTATCGATATATGCAGACATATTTGATTTTTTTTTTTTTTTTAACATTGATTGTGATTCATATTTTTTGTTCTGCGTAGACGCAACTCTAAGCACAAAAGCTCTTCGAATTCAAGAAGCAAAAGTTCGTCCAGCAGTAAGGACAAACGGTCACCGGACAAACACAGGTGAATATCGTGTATTGTAATTTGAGAAATATTTTCACGTAAAGTAAGTTTTCTTGTTGAGAAATTGTACTGAGTTTTATGCTCGATAATTAAAGAACGGATCGATCACGGAGTGGGGGCTCGCACAAGAAAGGGTCTCCTTCCAAATCGTCCAGACACAGGTGATTACCGCTGAATTTTACGTTTTTAATGTTACTAAAGTTGCAATTTGTTTTTTTTTGTTTAGCCCCAGAAAGAGTGATAAACATGATAAGCGCGACAAAAGTAAGTCGTCGCATTCTTCATTCAGTAAAAAACGTTCTCGCGAGGAAAGTTCGGAGAGGCACGATAGGTCTAAGAGATCCAGGTAAGTAGTGGTCTACTTTTAACTCATTGTTTCGAGAATGCTCAGTTATATATTTAATTACTATACATTCGCAGGAAGTAAATACGAAAACTCTACGCTAAGAAAGAAGCACACGAGAAATCACCACAAATACCATGATTCTAAGGAAAGCTTTCTTATTTAAGGCATAGTAATTAGCTAGTTTATAAGAATAGTACATTCTCTTGCATAAAACGAGCAAAGCAGAAAAAATCACACGGTGTTACATGATTGTTTATCATTGTTTCAAATGTCTTGTTTGAGTATTTGACCTTTGTATACATCTAGTTTTTATTTCAATATGCAATAAGTTTCACTTACGGTACTGATATACATTAATATCCTGCAACCACATTTCTAAATGAGCTTTCAAATGTACATAATGATAAAATTTTATATGAAGTTAGAATATGTAGGAATGAATGTACGTTGCATATATTTCAATTTTAGTATTCCTCTCAGAAAAAAAATAGGAAAAGAGGAGATACAACTTTTTTTTTTCATTTGTTTTGATATTTTGTAGTTCTTGCGTCTTCGATACTAATATAGTTTTCCTAAGATTAAGTATATCTCATTCCATTTCGTATTCGGTAATATAAAAGTTGCGCTTTAAATACAAATAAGTTTTCGATAACATGTGTAGCGTAAAAACGACGAATTAATTGAAGTTCTTTCTTTCGTAAAGGAACAATTTAAAAAATTGTTTTCGAATAATTGAAAGGTATTCACCTTTGTGTCTATGTGATTAAGAAATGTTACATAATAAAGAACAGCATTGATGCAAGAATTTTGAAATAAATCGTCATGGATGGCGAAGAAAATAATTGTAAAAATGCAAGACAATGTACTAGTAACAAATAAGATTCATATAACGTTCTACGGACCCTGACAAAACTTTTCTTGGTGCTTACTAAAAATTGATTTTTTTTGTGTATTTTGAAGTGATTTTATAATTGGGTTTATAATCAATATTACAAAATTCGTGTCTCATGTAACAAAACGATATCTTACTCAATTGTTTCTACTCGCTTTGATAACTCGAAGATGCAAAAATCACACTCACCTGCAGTTCACGTCCATGCATTATGCGTATGCTGAAAAACGAAGGAATTATTGATTTAAAAGATAAAGAGAGAAATGTATCCTAGAAGTTGCCCAAAACTCATTTGTATAGTTTTCAGATCTGTACTTTGAATCTGAACTTTGTCTGAAATAAAACCGTTTTTAAGTTATTTATCATAAATGTACAAATGTCATTTGTGGTTTTTATATTCCAAAATGTAATGTTGATATATAAAAATGACTATTTTATTAAAATACCCCACATTTACATGAAAGAAATCTGCTTCCTATTATATATACGACAATATTATAGATTATCGGACAAGATAAATGATCTCTCTGAATACAATGTATGAAAAGTTGCAGGAAAATCGAGCCAGGAAGTATCAATTGACTTTTTTACAAGCAAGATATAAAGATGATTGACCTGTACACTATTATATAACGATTTTTCTGGTAAGTTTATCCGCGGAAGGCTGTGTACATGAAAGAAAGTGAAAGTTCCACAAAAGTATGCATCGCGATCTTCTCTTTCAGAAATAGATATGTATTACATTAATGAGACAATAAAATTAGCGAAGCAAAACACGGATAACTCGGTCTCATAATCCCGTCGTGTCTCGATTATGTTAAAACTCTCGACATGTAATAAATGGCAGAAAACAGAAGAGCCATTCGGCAATAACGTGAATAGAAGAAGTGAAAGTGCGCTTCTTGGACAAGTAGTCTTGCAACTTTCTCTACGATATATCGCTAGCGGCATACATAATTCAAACTGAAGCACTTCATAAGAATGATTAATTTCAACCTACGAATCGTTTTGTGCATTGCACAATTGTAATGCAAAACAGATTTTGAAACTCATACATTCTTGAAACTGTAAAACAAGATAAGCAGAAGGTATTTTTTGCTACAAGATACATTTCGGTGCTTATAACTTATCTTACGCATGCAATACGAACGTCGTGAAGAAGCTGTTTTCTTCCTTGCGGACAAAATGTGTAAACTAAGCTGTTTTTTTTTCCTTTCATATATTTATTTACGACAAGTGAAAAATCGTTCTACAGTGAAGAAGAAAAAGGCGAAAAAATCGTTTCTACATTGGAGAACATTTTTGCAAGATACAAAAGACAGAAAGGAACCATTTGTTCATAAATATAAGTACAGAGACAGGACTTAGATTATGATTATTTCTACACGACGGTGACGATGACGACGATTGGACGAGGAGAAAGAGTTTAATTTCGACCGATTTGATCGATCTGGGTCTGAAGATTGTTCACCACTTCGGGTGGTACGTGCTCGCCTAAGATCTCGAAGAGATTGATTCTCTGGTCTCCGGGGATTGACTCGTAAGCGGCCAACTCGATGCCTTCTTGGACCTTCTGTATAGTCGCATCCTTGGGGATGAGGTAAGTGTTCTGAGCTTGTCGTATCGCCTCATTGCTGAAGATCTGTCCGTCCTTCTGCGGATACGCCGCGATTACTCCCGCTAGGAGTAATGTGGCCAGCGCTACGGAGTGAAATTTCATCTGGAAACAAATGAGAGGGAAAATTATCGAAAATTTTCTTGCAACAGAAAATACAAATCGAGTAGAATTTAATAAGGGTAAAAAATTTGTTTAATTAGACGGTGAAGATTTCACAGAATATTTGAAATAATTTTTTGCAATATAATTCAGAAGCGTTGCGTTACGCTAGGAATAGAAATTATATTTTTACACAGCAATTGCACGAGGTATCTCGGATCAATGGAAGATTATTGTGTAAAATGTAAGAAAACGAAACGCCGATGGCTGGCGAAAATTCATATCGAAAGTGACGGCGTATGTTCCAAGAATGTTGGCCCGATCTCTCCTTAATGGTTGAGGTCATGGTAGAATTGGAGCGACGTTTACGGAGAGTCCAGTCGCGACGATCGCGATAAAGAGTGTACGTAAAATTCGCGCTTCGATAAAACGACAGATGATTCCCGATAAAAATTCTAAACATATCTTTATGCAAATTTGTATCATAATGCATGCGAAATTGAAAGCAGTCTCTCAAAATTATACAATTATACATTTCTCAAAATTATACAAATGTGAAAAATATGCAAAATACGCAATTTTTACACTATCATATTTGTATTATAATGCATGCGAAATTGAAAGCAGTCATTTCTCAAAATTATACAAATGTGAAAAATATGCAAAATACGCTATTTTTACACTATTTATCATCTCGTTTTTCTTTCTTCATAAACAAGTGCGTAATATTTTTTTATAGACAAGTGAGACGCAAAAAATGACACGAAGCGCGATTAAAGGAACCGATTTCGTCATTGAACAACAATGAGAGATGCGTACGGGACAAAGTTTATTTTTTTTTTTCGAGCAAGGAAACAACGTGCGATTCTCTACTACGTGATTACGGTACTCACGTTGAAGGTGTAGTTTCACACTCGACCAGTCCGAAACGAAACTAAGCGCGCAGCGACGGAGGTTGCTTTTATACTGCGCGTGGTGGCAGACGAGCGGTGAAATGCCACTCCCATTCTTCTTCAGGAAGATTCGCGATCCAATGTTTCAATCTGTGGGACAAACGCATAAACAATCTGGAAGCACTGTCGTCACATATTTCAAAAAATGTAAAAAGTCCTACATAAAAACAACGTATGGACACTCTACGAAACATATTAGCAAACAGAAAATCATGCAGGAGGAAAACATAGAGCGCGGTTTATGATTCATGTCATATTAAAAGCGCAATATAAGAATGTTCTTACGCTTAACATTTTATTTGTATTTTTCATTTCATTTCTTTTACACATATTATTTCGCGTGCGATTTACAAGACCGCGTTTAGCACCACAGGACCGTTTATGATAATTTTTTAAACGATAGAATGAAATACACGGAATATGCGACACTTACGTGACACAAACTGGAAGGAATATGGCAGAATGACAGTCGGGAAAAATAAACGACAAATCAGTTGAGTCATTTCGCTCGGTACGTTCTCAAGGAATGTCATGCGCCGACTTGCTGCGAATATATCGATGCCCCATTGACCAATATACGGCGCGGACAAGATTCACTGCTGCCGAAGAGTTTCACTTTTATGAATATGTTTCTCTCTTGGATTTTGAAATTGTTTTGCAACATCATCATCAAACATTCTCCTAATGTCGGACGAGCGACAGTTCTACAAGTTTCTGTAAACGTTAACCTTGTATTATAAAAGCTTTGGAAGCTTTTGGAAGCTTTTGGAAGCCACAAAAAAATACAGTTATATTAATGACACAAAATAACATTACTGTCAATTTATTTATACTTAAAAATGTTCCGCCTAATTTGTTATTCAAATCCTTCCGCTTCTCATGTTTTTAGGAGATGCACGTGTCCGCCCGTATTCTGCGTGAAACTGTAAGAGTATTTCCGTACATCACCGCAATTCGAAAAAATAGGAGAAAATTGTAAACGAAAATGTAATCAGAATGCCAGCACGTTTGCACGTTTCTGTACGAAGTAATTCCATTAAACTTTTCTCAACGCTGTTCGTAAAGAGACATAAAGAAACTTATCGGCTTTGCTTATAATAAGACATTATGAAGCTACATGGAAACGTGCTATTATTATTTAATACTCACCACGAAAGAGATACCAAAGGAATTTACCCAGATCAAATGTTGTCCGTCGATCAGAAACAAAATTAATCGAGTAGTTAGATGAAACTCTGTGTCTGCACATTATGTTCATAAAAATATTTGATTGATTATTTGCTTTCTTTGCATTTGAAATTTGTAGTGTGAAATTCGACTGTTTTACGCAAGTGCGGTTGACTTTAAGATGATTTTTGTGTTTAATAATGTCGATTAACGCTGGTTAATTTCACGGTAAATACGAACAGTAATACAAATCACTAGCATCTAATAAGACAGTTTTATAAAATATACTAATTAATATAACGTAGTAACTTAGTAATTAAGAAATAGCTTCATTGAATGATAAGAACGTCATGAAATAAGATAAGGCCGTCCGTACAACCTGTAATCAAGTATATAAATTGTTTTGTATATAATACAAATCAGTTACAAATCCGCGTACTTACCAAACCATAAGTCACCATTGACAACGGAACCATGTTGCCTGCTGTCAAACTACAGGGTACAACACTTCTGTAAAGAGTTACAATTAATAAAGATTTTAATCTCGGTGAGCAATTGTACCATTCCGCAGCATATCTGGAAGAAAAGTTCGAAACTTGGGGTTTACATGAAATTTGGCTTTAGAAAAAAATTTAAATAATTTTTTATACAGAATTTTAATAAATATATATAAATACTAAGTAAATTCGTCTATATATCAGAATCGAGTTTAATACTTCACTTTCTAAAAGATTTTATTAATATCATGCAAAACATTATACAAAAAAAATATGGCACATTAATTATAATTCTGGAAGAAGCTTTAAATCCATTTAATAAATTTCAGAATTTAATTTTGTAGAAATTTATACACAGATTGTAGATTGCTTTTTACTTATTTTGATTAAAAGATTGATATTAATTATTTTGAGTTAAATAGAAATCTACAACACATAAATATACATGCAAAAGTAATTAATAAAAAATTATTCTTACGCTCGGTAGAATACATTTTGACTTTCGTCTCTTAATTTTTGGCCAGAATAACATGAGATCATGAGTTGTATTAATATGGCTATGATTACGAAGATATATCTTATTACACCTTCTAATTGATCTAATACATTTATGATCTACAATTCATTCGAAGTATTTAAGCTTTTATATAATAATTTATATAATAAATTTTAAATATAATTTTAAATATAATGAATTTCTATGTAATAATGTAATTATTTGGATTAATGAAATTATATTTGAATACATTAAGATTTCGACGTCTTCGACTTGAAAAATAAATCGACAGCAAGTAAACGAGGAAAAGTGGACAATTTAAAATGTTCTACATAAAAAATAAATTTTTTTCTATAGAAACATTTATTTTCTCTTTATATATTATAAATAAACGGGTAACGCTTACTTGTATTCCAAGAAAAGTTATAATTGCTCCGTACAACATTAATAAAAATAATGAAATAATTTGATACGTTGAATTCAACATATCGACGAATCTGTGAAACAATAATAATATGGATATATATTACTTCTGTACACATAATTATCGCGCAAACATCATTTAAAAGAACTTCTTACTCTAAAGCAAGCTGATATTTTTTTAAGCATATAATGTATTCCTGATATATCATTCGTTCATTCTCAAATTCTAACTTCGTCTTTATGCAGCATTCAATCTTCCTAGTATCTTTGTTGACATGCAGTTTTGTTATTATCTCTTCTAATTGCCGACTGTGAAATAAGATTTGCAATCAGATATTTCACGAATAAATTAGAGTATCGTACGTATTATGCATACATACCTAATAATTGCGAATAAACTACAAGCGTGAATGGTACAGACAAGAAACGTAGTATCATTTGCAACCATACTGATAATGCTAACCATAATCAAACTCACAATGTAACAATAAAGCTGTGTGTAATATTTCTCCTCATCTATTCTGAATTTTGTAGTCATTGGCAGTAATCGCGGACGTGTTTCGTTAAGCGGACGTATTATATCGAGAAAAACTGATGTTAACGGTATTATCATAAAAATTATTGTTAAGCAAAATATCCACGCTGTAATTTATTATGTTTTTTATATATTATATGTATTTACAGATAATGTAATTAAGTTGATAATTTCTTAACGAAAAATGTATTGTTTCTGTAGTAATAATCTAACATACTCACTAGAATAAAAAATTGTCAATTTTCGCGACATATTAGAATAATCTTTGAGAGTTTGAACTTCCAATTTGCTAGTAAATATATTCCAATGATCATTCATGGCGGTGCACATACGTTTAAACTGTTGCAACAAATACAAATTAGTACAATATAAAAAGTAAGATTTTATGAAAATTATAATTGAAAGTCAGTCAACATGAGAAAATAGTACTGTTGTGAGCTTACCATTTGGCGGTTCCAAATCAAGTTAAATGTTTTTCCAACTGTAGAGTTTAATGCGGCAAATTGATAGCAAATCTCAAAAACAACTTGCGAATTCTTCCAATAATCGTGCAACATTAATATCTAAATATCATAGTAATAATTACGATCCAAAAAGAAAGTTATACATTATAATTACGTGTGGAGCAACAAAACTCTTTAACTGTCAATTAAAAAACCATGTAAATTAAAATGGTAATATTGTCAGTGTACGCGCGCATTACCAGAAATGGATAGTAAGATATTTGGACCACAAGGCATGAAATTGAAATTAAATTTCTTGATAGTTTACTCTGGTACGGCCACACGCCTAAGTAAGACAGATATATTTTAATGACATTGTACTGCCGCTCAAAATGCTCTAGCATGACTTTAGTATCTGCTTGCTCTCTGCTGAAGAGTTACAGTACGAATAACAAGTGCAGCTTTTGATACGGCACGTGCAATCTGTGCTATTTTGCAGGAAACTGTAGCTCAAGTACGAAATTGCAAGGTGGCAGAAATCGCCCACCAATTACTTCCGCCAACGGAAAGGGCATATTTGTTTCAAATGCAAATTGCCACTTTCGACCAGCCAGATCAAGTGGCGTTTCATGGATACTTTTTTCAAAGTGGCATATATACGCAGCAGTAAAGGCATCACACAACGGCGCCCAGAGTCGGATGGACAATTGAGAAAGTACTATAAGAATAATGAGACCGCACGAACAAAAAGCAAGCGTCCTCTGACCTGTCCTTCCAGTGATTGCGATTAATTTCATTCTGATCCGTTGCAATTTTTAGCATCAACTGCGATCTTGATTGATACGCGCAGGTGTAGTTGGATTCAAGTACCCCTTCTTATGCCCGAGTAGAGTCGACGAATTTCCACGGGAAATAGGACACTTGCTTTTTGTTCGCGCAGTCTCATTATTCTCATAGCACCCCCTCAATTGTCCATTTGATATACTCTACCACGTCATGCGATACCTTTACCACGAAACGTATAAACTACTTTGAAATGAATGAAATATCCATTAAATGTCACTTGAGACCTCGCTGGTCGAAAGTAGCGATTTACCTTTGGGACATATATGCCCTCCCCATTGACGGAAGTAATAGGCGCACGCCGACGATTTCTGCCATCTTGCAATTTCGTAGCTATGGTACAATTCCCGGTAAAATAGCATAGATTGCGCATACCGTAGCAGCGGCAAAAATTGCGCGTATCATTTGTGCCGCAACTCTTGAACAGGGAATAGATGCAAGAGTCATGCTGGCAAATTTTCAGCGCGAGTATAACATCAATAAGATATTGTTGTCCAGCATTGGCCTGTGGCCGTATCAGAATAAGCTCATAAGATACCTGATTCTGATTCCTTGTTTTGCGAGCGAAGTATCTTACGTTCTGTTGGAGGTAATGCGTGCGTACACCGATAAGCAATATTACTATTTCAATTTGCACAGCTTTGAGATTAGCATTTAAAAAGAACTGTTATTTCAAACGTGATTATTGGTATATATTATTTTTCTTACTCGTAATTACTGTTGTGATATTTCTTAGATATTAACGCTGTTCGATTATTGGGAAGATATGGATATTGTTTTCGAAGTTTGCTATCAATGTGTCGCGACAAGCGCCATAATCGGACAAATATTCAACGTGTTTTGGCAGCGTGAAAAGGTAAGTTTACGAAAGAGCACTATTTTCTCGAGAAACTTCCGATTATAATTTCAATAAAATCTATTCTACCTATCTTTACGTTGTACTAAATTGTTTTTGTATTTGTTGCAATAATCAGATCAAACGTATGTACAAAGCCATAGACAATCATTGGAATATATTTACTAGTAAATTGGAAGTTCAAACTCTCAAAGATTACTCTAATATCACGCGAAAATTAACATTTGCTTACACCGGTAAGTATACTATATAAAGAAACTTTATACAGTTTTTTTTTTTTTTTTTTAAATATTGACTTACTTACATAATCCGTAAATATATAAAAATACATTAAATTACAGTGATGATATATAGCATGACAATAATATTTATATTAGCTCCATTAACACCAGTTTTCCTCGATATGATACATCCACTTAACGAATCGCGATCGCGATTATTCCCATTGACTGCAAAATTTAGAATAGACGATGAGAAATATTACACACAGCTTTACTGCTACATTGTCAGTATGATTGTGTTCAGCATTCTCGGTTTGGCTGCTAGTAATTCAACGTTTCTTATCTGTATCATTCACGCTTGCAGTTTATTCTCAATTATTAGGTATGTATATATAATACATACGATAATTTAATCACTTCGTGAAATATCTCATTGCAAATCTTATTTCACAGTCAACAATTCGAAGAGGTAATAAAAAAACTGCATGCCAATAAAAATATTAGGAAATTCGGTTGCCGCATGAAGACGAAGTTAGAATTTGAGAATGAGCAAATAATATACCAGAGATACATTATATGCTTAAAAAAGTATCAGCTTGCTTTAGAGTGAGAAGTTTTTCTAAATAATTTTTGCGCAAATATTCTGTGTATTAATATAATCACAAATATAAAATATAATATATGTAAATCTGTATTATTATTGTTTCATAGATTTGTCGATATGCTGAATTCAGCGTATAAAATTATTTCATTAATTACATTACTATTGAACGGCGCAGTTGTAACTTTTATTGGAATAATAGTAAGTGTTTATTTATCATAATTAATCATAACCCTTTCATTCATCATACAGAAAGAGAAAATAGATATTTATATAAAAAAAAAAAAATTTATTTTACATGTAGAACATTTTAAATTATCCACTTTTCCTTGTGCTACCGATTTATCTTTCAAGTCCAAGACTTTGGAAGCTTAATGCATTTAAATATAACACACTCTATTAATCCAAATTATTACATCATTAAACAAAAATGCAATATATTTAATAATATAAAGTCGTAAATACTTTGAACGTATTGTAGATCATAAATGTATTAGATCGAGTGCGAGAAGTTATGAGATACACTTTCGTGGCGATAGGTATCTTAATACAACTCTTGATGTTGTGTTATTCTGGCCAAAAGTTAAGAGACGAAAGTCAGAATGTATTCTACCGAGCGTAAGAATAATTTTCTATCAATTACTTTTGCATATTTATGTATTGTAAACTACTATTAACCAAAATAATTAAAAAGCAACCAACGATCTGTACATAAGTATCTACAAAATTAAATTCCAAAATTTGTTAAACGAATTTAAAGTTTCTTCGTGACAGAATGATAATTAATGTGTCATATTCTTTTTGTATAATGTTTTGCATGATAATAAAATCTTTTAGTAATTGACAAATATTAAACTCAATTCTGGTATATAGACGAATTTACTTACTATTTATATATATGTATTAAAATTCTGTATAAAAAATTATTTAAATTTTTTTCTAAAGTAAAATTTCATGTAAACCCTAAGTTTGAAACTCATTCTTCCAGTTATGCTGCGGAATGGTACAAATGCTCACCGAGACTAAAATCTTTGTTAATTGTCACTCTTTATAGAAGTGTTGCACCGTGTAGTTTGACAGCAGGCAACATGATTTCGTTGTCAATAGAGACTTATGGTTTTGTAAGTACGCGAATTTGTAACTGATATGGTATGCAAAACAATTTATATACTTGATTACAGGTAGTACGGACGGCTGGATCTTACTTCATGACATTCTTATCACTCAAAATGTAGTTATTTCCTGGTTACCAGGGATTATGTTATATTAAGTATATTTTATAAAGCTATCTTATTAGATAGTAATGGTTCGTATCACAAAAGTATGAAATTAACCGCTGATCGTCGTTATTGAAACATAAAAGTCACCTTAAAATCAATACTGCACTTGCGTACCTTAACAGTCAAATTTCACGCTAAAAATTTTAAATAGAAGGAAATTAAATGATCAATCAAATATACTTTACCTGAGTATTGACTTTGTATTTTAACAGCTTCTGGTAAACACGGAAAGAATATAACTTTAATGGCACAAAATAACATTTATGTGAATATATTTAAGTAATAATATTTTGCATAATGTATTATTCCAATTTTCTGTTTTCCATTTCTTTGACAATTGTTATCAGAAGATTTTCGAGTTGTAAAATAAAACAACATTTACATTTGTATTGTATTATATTTGTATTGTTTGCAAAATTTTTGCACTCAACAATAATTTTCCCATAAATTTATCGTAGATTTTTTCGTCTTTGAAAATAAATTGTTTTATATAAAGTCTTTCCTTGATACAGTGTTAACTGCAAAATTAAATATTTCCAAAAATTTTTTTTAATTTTTACCACGTTTCTTTATATTTTTAATGTATGACGTATTTACTTACTTTATTCTTATGATATATATTTTCTATCTCGATCAAGAAACGAAACATTTTTTATGATATACTCCTAAAGAAGATTATTCCATATTGTTCAAGATTTATGCAATGTAAATAAAACTGACCTTAACAGTGCTGTCTGGATTACAAACAACGAAATCCGCATCCATACCTTCCAATAAACGACCTTTGCGGTATTCGAGACCGCACAATCTCGCCGGCTGGCTATTGAATAGCTTCGAGACATCGGAAAATGATATATCTCTCGTTCTCGCGGCTGTCCACGTCAGCGACAATCCTACATGTAATTAAAGAAAAATCTGTTTTTCTCTCACGTTATTTCTATTTTACATTTTTTATCTTTTGACAAATTTGATTTTGCATACACACGCACCAAATTGCATCGAAGAGATTCCATCCCAAGCAGTCAAAAAATCTCCGCGTGTTTTCAATTCTGGCACATAAAGTGAATGATCCAAGACGACCATATTCAATTTTGTTTTTAATACCGTGCCACAATTGTTCCTAAACACACGTATGTATATTTCAAGATATCGAGTTATCACATGAGAATCGCGTTGTCTCGTCGAGCAAGTTTGACTCTCATACACTCAAAAAAATGATCTTGCAATAATAGCTAAAATTTTCTAGGTGTAAAAAATTAACTAAAACAGATAAATGATTAGCAACTGTTGTGATATTGCATATGTAATTACTTAATCAGTTTAGATGACAGAAACAGAATATATATCTGTATTGTTTGTGAACTTTAAAAAGAAAGTTTCTCTAAAGCGCCTATCTATATAAGATCAATCACGTGTTAGATCATGCAATGAATAATATTTAGCAATGGTACCTAAATTTTTCAGAAGCTATTGCTAGAACATTACTGTTATAAATTCTGTATGTGACAAACAATGTTTTCACAGATACGAAAAATAGCGATACATTCTTGTTGCGATATCTAGAAATCTAACTACATCAGCGAAATATTTTTTTGAGTGTATGTAATGATAAATTGTTATTTCTGATAAGTGCACAGCAAGCTGTGCCGTAGAACTCGTAGAAATATGATGAAATTCGATAAGAATACAAGAGAAAATGTAACAAGTACAGCTAACACAGTTTTTGTTGACAGTAACTCCATCAAAGTTTTTTCACGTCGTCCGTAGAGACATATGGAAATTCGTCGACTTCGTTTGGATACAGGAAGCACTTGAAAACAACTTCACTTGTGCGTATTAATGATCGCAGCTCGCGCTAAAAATTGCAACAAATCAGAAAGAAATTAATCGCGATCACAGTAAGTATGGGACATAAGACACTTGCTTTTTGTCCGCAGACTCATTATTCTCATACCACTCTCGCAATTGTCCATTCGATATATTCTGCCACGCGATACCTTTACCACCGCATAGACACACACACACACACAGTGGAGTCCACAAAATTGTAAGAATTTTTTTTTCTAAAGAACCTACATATGCGAAAAAATATATATTTACGTAAACAAATGTTAAACTTTTGCACTTTTTTGGTACATTGCTGCACCCACGAAAAAAAAACGAGTCCACAGAAAAAATTTTCATGTTATTTTTCGTGGATCACCCTGTATATGCCAATTAGAATAAAATATTCATAAAAACCACTTCAGACCTGGTCGATAATAGTGATTTATCTTTAGAACATATACAGGGTAATTCGAAAAGTCAGGTCAACCAACTAGGAGATGAAAGAGGAGTTTGAGTAGAATAAATAATGTAAATAAACTTTTTTGATATTCGCTATAGTTTAGTAAATATTGCATTTTATGCGTACAGAAAGCGTAAAACTCCTTCAATAATATTTTTCCTCTGTGTGACGTATTACATAGTAGAATTTGTATGACCTTCAATAGCGTTTTCACTGATAACGACACAGCAAGTATGAACAGAGTACAAATGCGGCAAACAAATAGATCACAACATTACGCACTCAACGTAAACAATCTAAAAAACGTACTCTGAGCAAAAACTTCATAAAAGAATGTCTTTTTTTGTACTCGCTATAATTTAGTAAATCCATGCCTCGCTTAAAAGACGACAGTATTCAACTAGCAATAAAAAAGACAAGTTACAACAAGCAAATAAAGCGCAGAATTATGCTTGCGTAATAGAAGGCAGTATTTCGAACACCTGCTTTAATAAACGCAAAAAAACATTATGTGTCATTCAATGTATTGTTTATTTTGTAGTTAAAATATAACACACATATTTTCTATACACTCATATAAAGTAATTTTTCGTCTCCGAACTCTTAAGAATTAAAGTAAAATCAAATTAAATTTATGGCACTACTTATCACTCATCGTGTAGCATTTTCTAGAAATAATTTAACTGTTTAAATGTTATTTAAACGTTACAAAATTAATCGAATAATTAGAAGAAACTCTGTGTCCGCACATTATGTTTATAAAAATATATGATTAATTATTCGTTTTTTTTTCTTTGCATTTAAAATTTTAAGCGTGAAATTCGATTGTGACTTAAATTACGCAAGTGCTGCGTTAATTTTAAGATGATTTTTGTATTTAATAACATCAGTCAACGCCGGTTAACTTCACACTAAATACAAACAGTAACGAATCACTAGTATTTAATAAAACTGATTTATAAAATATACTAATTAATATAACGTAGTAACTTACTAACTACGAAATAGCTTCTTTGAGTGATAAAAATGTCATGAAATAAGATAAGATCGTCCGTACTACCTGTAATCAAGTATATAAATTGTTTTGTTTACAATAGAAATCAGTACAAAATTCGCGTACTTACAAAACCATAAGTCACCATTGACAACGGAATCATGCTGCCAGCTGTCAAGCCACAGGGTACAGAACTTCTATAAAGAGTTACAATTAACAAAGATTTTAATCGCGGAGAGCAATTGTACCATTCGGCAGCATATCTGGAAGAAAAGTTTGAAACTTACGGTTTACATAAAATTTTACTTTAAAAAAAAATTTAAATAATTTCTTATAAAGAATTTTAATACATATATATAAATAGTAGGTAAATTCGTCTATATATCAGAATTGAGTTTAATGTTTTCAATTTCTAAAAGATTTCATTAATATCATGCAAAATATTACAAAAGATTATGGCACATTAATTATAATCTGTCAGGAAAAAGCTTTAAATCCATTTAATAAATTTCAGAATTTAATTTTGTAGAAATTTATACACAATTTGTAGGTTGCTTTTTATTTTGATTAGATAATTGATATTAATTATTTTGAATTTAATAGAACACATAAATGTACATGCAAATGTAATTAATAAAAATTATTCTTACGCTCGGTGGAACACATTCTGACTTTCGTCTCTTAATTTTTGGCCAGAATAACATAAGATTATGAGTTGAATTAACATGATTACGATTTCCGACAAATATCTTATTACATCTTCGAATCGATCTAATATATTTAATATCTGCAATATGTTCAAAGTATTTCAGCATTTATATAAAATATATTGCATATTTGTGTAATAATGTAATAATTTGAATTAACGAAGTGTGTTGTATTTGAACGCATTAAGATTTCAAAGTCTTCAACTTCAAAGATAAATCAATAGCATATAAACAAGGAAACGTGGACAATTTGAAATGTTCTACATGTAAAATAAATTTTTTTTTATAGAAATATTTATTTTCTTTTTCTTATTGTAAATAAACGAGTAATGTTTACTTGTATTCCAACAAAAGTTGCAGTTGCGCCGTATAATAGTAATAAAAATAAAGAAAGCATATCATATGTTGAATTCAACAAATTGACAAATCTGTGAAACAATAATAATATAGATATATATTACTTCTGGACACAGAATAATCGTACAAAATTTATTATGAAAAACTTCTTACTCTAAAGCAAGCTGATACTTTTTTAAGCATTTAATGTATTCATGGTATATCATTTGCTCATTCTCAAATTCTAACTTTGTCTGTATGCAACATTCAATTCTCCTTGTATCTTCGTTGACGGGCAATTTTGTTATTATCTCTTCTAATTGCCGACTGTGAAATAAGATTTGCAATGAGATATTCCACGAATAAATTAAAGTATCATATGTGTTATCTATACGTACCTAATGGTTGAAAATAAACTACAAGCGTGAATGATACTGACAAAATACGTACTATCACTAGCAATCAAATTGATAACGCCAATCGAACACATACCGACAATGCAACAATAAAGTTGCGTATAATACTTCTCCTCATCTATTCTGAATTTTGCAGTTACCGGGAATAATCGCGGACGTGTTTCGTTAAGCGGTTGTATTATATCGAGAAAAACCGGTGTTAACGGAGCTATCATATAAAACGTTGTGGAAACAGTTATATACGCTGTAATTTTATTATATTTTCTATATATTTTATTTCTATATATTATATGTATTTACAGATAATATATTTAAGCCGACAATTTCTTAACAAAAAATGTATTGTTTTTATAGTAATATAACATACTCACTGGAATAATAAATTGTCAATTTTCGCGATGTATTAGAAGAATCTTTGAGACTTTGAACTTCCAATTTGCTCGTAAATATATTCCAATGATCGTTCATGAGGATGCATATACGTTTCAACTATTGCAACAAATACAAATTAGTATAATATAAGAAACAAGATTTTATGAAAATTATAATTGAAAGTCTGCATGAGAAAATAGTACTGTTGTGAGCTTACCTTTTCGCGGTTCCATATCGTGTTGAATATTTTTACAATGAAAGAGATTACTCCAACAAATTGATAACAAAGTTCAAAAACAAGTTCCGGATCATTCCAATAATCGTATAACATTATTATCTAAATATCACAATTATAATTACAATCAAAAAAAAAAACGTTACACATCAATAATTATGTTTGGAGTAATAAAACTTTTTAACTGACAATTAAAAAACTATGTAATATTGTTAGTGTACGCGCACATTACCTGCAACGGACAGTAAGATATTTCGTACACCAAGCTGAAAATCGTAATCAAATTGCTTGACAGTTTACTCTGGTACGGCCACGCGCCTAACCAGTACAAATATTTTTTGCTCACACTGTACTCCCGCTCAAAATGCTCTAGCATGACTTTAGCATCTGCTGGTTCTCTGCTTAAAAGTTAAAATACAAATGACAGCTGCAACTTTTGTCGTTGATACGGTACGTGCAATCTGTGCTATTTTATTGGAAACTGTAGCTTAGGTACGAAATTGTGAGGTGGCAGAAATCGTCGGCGTAGACCAATTACTTTCACCAATAAAAAGAGCATATTTATTTCAAACGCAAATTGCTACTTTTGACCAGCCAGATCTGAAGTAGCATTTCAGAGATACTTCAGTCAAAGTGGCATATATACATAGTAATAAAGATATAACGACGTAGGGTCGGATGGACAATTGAGGAAGTACTATAAGAATAATAAGACCGCACGAACAAAAAGCAAGCGTTTCATGTCATTTTCTTACAGTGATTCCGATAAATTTCTTTCCGATTTGTTGCAATTTTTTGCAAGAACTGGTGATGATAGGCGCAGGTGTAGTTGGTTTCAAGTGCCCATACTTTTGCGCGAGCGAAGACGACAAATTTTCACGGAAAATTGAACGCTTGCTTCTTGTTCGTGCAGTCTCATTATTCTCATAATACCCTCTCAATCGTCCATTCGATATATCCTATGACGACACGATAAACTACTTTGCTATGAATGAAATGTCCATAAAATGCCACTTCAGACCTCCCAGGTCGGAAGTAGTGATTTACTTCTGGAACATACATATATGCCCTCCTCATTGACGGAAGTAACAGGTGCACGCCGACGAATTTGCATAGGGGCACATTGCTATAGGGATTTCTGAATTTTCTGCTATCTTGCAATTTCGTGCCTATGCAATTTCCAGCAAAATAGCTTAGATTGGGCGTGACGCAGCTATTGCAAAAATTGCACGTATTACTTGTGTTATAATTCTCGAACGAGAAGTAGATGCGAAAGTTATGCTAGCGAATTCTCAGCAGGAGTATGAAATCAATAAAATATTGTTGTCCAGCGATGGCCTGTGGCCGTGCCAGAAAAAACTCACCAGATATCTCAGTCTGATTTCTTGTTTTGCGAACGAAGTATTACATTGTGTTAAAAGTGATACGTGCGTGCACTGGTTAGCAATATTACCGTTTTAAATTACATAGATTTGTGATTAGCATTTAAAAAGGACCGTCATTTCAAATGTAATTATTGGTATATAATATATTTTTGAATCGTAACTACAATGTGACACTTGATTACAAGTAGTAAGGACAGCTAGATCTCACTTCATAATATTTTTATCACTCAAAAAATTATTTCCTGGTTATCAAGTTACTATGATATATTAATTAGCATATTTTATAAAGCTATCTTGTTAGATAGAATTGATTCGTATTTAAAAAACTGTGAAATTAACCAACGTTGACCGGCGTTATTTAAACATAAAGTTACCTTAAAATCAATATTGCATTTACGTATCTTAACAGACAAATTTCATGCTAAAAATTTTAAATAGAAGAAAAGCAAATCATCAATTAAATACTTTATCTGAGTATAGACTTAGTATTTTAACAGCTTCTGATAAACACGGGAAGAATATAACTTTAATGGCACAAAATAACATTTATGTGAATATATTTAAGTAATAATATTTTGCATAATGTATTATTCCAATTTTTCTGCTTTTTATTTCTTTGACAATTGTAATCAGAAGTTTTTTCGAGTTGTAAAATAAAACAATATTTACTAGGTTTGTATTGTTTTCAAAATATTTGCGCGCAACAATAAATTTTTCATATGTTTATTGCAGATTTTATCGTCTTTGAAAATAAATTGTTTTGTATAAAGTCTTTCCTTGATACAGTGTTAACTGCAAAATTAAATATTTCCAAAAATTTTTTAAATTTTTACCACGTTTCTTTATATTTTTAATGTATGACGTATGTACTTACTTTATTCTTATGACATATATTTTCTATCTCGATCAAGAAACGAGACATTTTTTTATAATATACTCCTAAAAAAGATTATTCCATATTTTTCAAGATTTATGCAATGTAAATAAAACTGACCTTAACAGTGCTGTCTGGATCACAAACAACGAAATCCGCATCCATAACTTCCAATAAACGACCTTTGCGGTCTTCGAGACCGCACAATCTCGCCGGCTGGCTGCTTAATAGCTTTGAGACATCGGAAAATAATATATCTCTCGTTCTCGCGGCTGTCTACGTCAGTGACAATCCTACATGTAATTAAAGAAAAATCTGTTTTTCTCTCACGTTATTTCTATTTTACATTTTTTATCTTTTGACAAATTTGATTTTGCATACACACGCACCAAATTGCACCGAAAAGATTCCATCCCAAGCAGTCAGAAAATCTCCGCGTGTTTTCAATTCTGGCACATAAAGTGAATGATTCGAGACGACCATATTTAACGTTTTGTTTTTAATACCGTGCCAAATTTGTTCCTAAACACACGTATATTTCAAGATATCGAGTTATCACATGAGAATCGCGTTGTCTCGTCGAGCAAGTTTGACTCTCATATGTAATGATAAATTGTTATTTCTGATAAGTGCACAGCAAGCTGTGCCGTAGAACTCGTAGAAAAATGATGAAATTCGATAAGAATACAAGAGAAAATGTAAAAAATACAGCTAACACAGTTTTTGTTGACAGTAACTCCATCAAAGTTTTTTCACGTCGTCCGTAGAGACATATGGAAATTCGTCGACTTCGTTTGGATACAGGAAGCGCTTGAAAACAACTTCACCTGTGCGTATTAATGATCGCAGCTCGCGCTAAAAATTGCAACAAATCAAAAAGAAATTAATCGCGATCACAGTAAGTATGGGGCATAAGACACTTGCTTTTTGTCTGCTGACTCATTATTCTCCTACCACTCTCGCAATTGTCCATTCGATATATTCTGCCACGCGATACCTTTACCACCGCATAAACAGTACAGTCCATAAAATTGTAAGGATTTTTTTTACAAAAAAACCTACATATGCAAAAATATATATATTTACATAAAAAAAAGTGAAACTTTTGCACTATTTTGTACATTGTTGCACTCACGAAAAAAATGAGTGCATAAAAAATTTTTTCATGTTATTTTTGGTGGACTATCCTGTATATGCCACTTAGAATGAAATATTCATGAAAAACCACTTCAGACCTAGGTGATAATAGCGATTTATCTTTAGAACATATATGCCCTCAGTTCTCTTAAGCTGGCAATAGCAAAATCAAATGCAACCAAGTGAACTATTTAGTACTTATTTTGTACCACAAAAAATAATTTTGCATTTACCGTATCATTTAAGAAAAAATCATGGCGCTGCTAGGTTGAAGCTAATAGAATAAAGACAAATATAAAATGGAGAATAAGAATTTATTACTAAATTTGTATTAATTTGTACAACAAATTAAAACATTTTTATTATCCCCTTAAAACTCCTATTTTAACTAGCCTCAAAAGCAAGATCTTTCGACTCCAAACTCTTAAGAATTAAAGCAGTAAAATCAAATTAAATTTATGACACTACTTATTACTCATCGTGTAACATTTTTTACCACTAAAAATAATTTAACTGTTTAAATGTTATTCAAACGTTACAAAATTAATTGAATAATTAGAAGAAACTCTGTGTCCGCACATTATGTTTATAAAAATATATGATTGATTATTCGTTTTTTTCTTTGCATTTAAAATTTTAAGTGTAAAATTCAATTGTGACTTAAATTACGCAAGTGCTGCGTTAATTTTAAGATGATTTTTGTGTTTAATAACATCGGTCAACACCGGTTAACTTCACACTAAATACGAACAGTAACGAATCACTAGTATTTATAACAAACTGATTTATAAAATATACTAATTAATATAACGTAGTAACTTACTAACTAAGAAATAGCTTCTTTGAGTGATAAAAATGTCATGAAATAAGATAAGATCGTCCGTACTACCTGTAATCAAGTATATAAATTGTTTTGTTTACAATACAAATCAGTTATAAATTTGCGTACTTACAAAACCATAAGTCTCTATTGACAACGGCATCATGTTGCCAGCTGTCAAACCACAAGGTATAGAACTTCTGTAAAGAGTTATAATTAACAAAGATTTTAATCGCGGAGAGCAATTGTACCATTCGGCAGCATATCTGGAAGAAAAGTTTGAAACTTACGGTTTACATGAAACTTTATTTCAGAAAAAAATTTAAATAATTTTTTATACAGAATTTTAATAAATATATATAAATAGTAAGTAAATTCGTCTATATATCAGAATTGAGTTTAATATTTCAATTTCTAAAAGATTTCATTAATATCATGCAAAACATTATAAAAGAATATGGCAGATTAATTATAATCTAGAAAAAGCGTTAAATCCATTTAATAAATTTCAGAATTTAATTTTGTAAAAATTTATCCACAAATTGTAGGTTGCTTTTTATTTTGGTTAGATAATTGATATTAATTATTTTGAGTTTAATAGAACACATAAATGTACATGGAAATGTAATTAATAAAAATTATTCTTACGCTCGGTGAAATACATTCTGACTTTCGTCTCTTAATTTTTGGCCAGAATAACATAAGATTATGAGTTGAACCAACATTGCTACGACTTCAAACATATATCTTAATACATCTTCGAATCGATCTAATATATTTAATATCTGCAATATGTTCAAAGTATTTCAGTATTTATATTAAATATATTGCATTTTTATGTAATAATGTAATAATTTGAATTAATGGAGTGTGTTATATTTGAACGCATTAACACTTCAAAGTTTTCGACTTCAAAGATAAATCGATAGTGTATAAACAAGGAAAAGACATTTTTAAATGTTCTACATGTAAAATAAATTTTTTTTCAATAGAAATATTTATTCTCTCTTTCTTATTGTAAATAAACGGGTAATGTTTACTTGTATTGCAATAAAAGTTGCAGTTGCGCCGTATAATAGTAATAAAAATAATGAAATCATTTCATACGCTGAATTCAATATATCGACAAATCTGTAAAACAATAATAATATAGATATATATTACTTCTGGACACAGAATAATCGCGCAAAAATTATTATGAAAAATTTCTTACTCTAAAGCAAGCTGATATTTTTTTAAGCATTTAATATATTCTTGGTATATCATTTGCTCATTCTCAAATTCCAACTTCGTCTGTATGCAACATTCAATTCTCCTTGTATCTTTTTTGACGGAAAATTTTGTTACTATTTCTTCTAATTGCCGACTGCGAAATAAGATTTGCAATGAGATATTCCACGAATAAATTAAAGTATCATATGTGTTATCTATACGTACCTAATGGTTGAAAATAAACTACAAGCGTGAATGATACTGACAAGATATATACAATCAGTAGTAATCGCATTGGACACGCCAATCAGAATCATACTAACAATGTAAACATAAAGTTGCGCATAATACTTCTCCTCATCTATTCTAAAATTTGCAGTTACCGGAAATAATCGCGGACGTGTTTCGTTAAGCGGGTCTATTATATCGAGAAAAACCGGTGTTAACGGAGTTATCAAATAAAACACTGTGAGAAAACTTATCCACGCTGTAATTTATTATATTTTCTATATATTATATGTATTTACAGATAATGTAATTAAGTCGATAATTTCTTAACAAAAAATGTATTATTTCTATAGTAATATAACATACTCACTGGTGTACCCAACTGTTAATTTTCGCGATATATTAGAAGAATCTTTGAGAGTTTGAACTTCCATTTTGCTCGTAAATATATTCCAATGATCGTTCATGAGGATGCATATACGTTTCAACTATTGCAATAAATTCAAATTAGTATAATATACGAAACAAGATTTTATGAAAATTATAATTGAAAGTCTACACGAGAAAATAGTGTTGTGAGCTTACCTTTTCGCGGTTCCAAATCGGGTTGAACATTTTTACAATAAAGCCGGTTAATGAAACAAATTGATAGCAAATTTCAAAAACAAGTTCCGGATCATTCCAATAATCGTATAACATTAATATCTAAATATCACAGTTATAATTACGATCCAAAAAAAGATGTTACACATTAATTATGTTTGGAGTAATAAAACTTTTTAACTGACAATTAAAAAACTGTGTAATATTGTTAATGTACGCGCGCATTACCTGCAACGGATAGTAAGACAATTCGTACACCAAGCAGGAAATCGTAATCAAATTGCTTGACAGTTTATTCTGGTACGGCCACGCGCCTAACCAGTACAAATATTTTTTGTTCACACTGTACTCCCGCTCAAAATGCTCTAACATAACTTTAGTATCTGCTTGTTCTCTGCTTAAGAGTTAAAATACGAATGACAGCTGCAACTTTTGTCGTTGATACGGTACGTGCAATCTGTGCAAATTTATTGGAAACTGTAGCTTAGGTACGAAATTGTGAGATGGCAGAAATCGACGGCGTAGACCAATTACTTTCACCAATGAGAAGAGCACATTTATTTCAAATTGCTACTTTTGACCAGCCAGATCTGAAGTAGCATTTCAGAGATACTTCAGTCAAAGTGGCATATGTACATAGTAATAAAGGTATAACGACGTAAGGTCGCATGGACAATTGCGGAAGTACTATAAGAATAATGAGACTGCACGAACAAAAAGCGAGCGTGCAATGTCCTTACGATAATCGCGATTAATTTCTTTCTGATTTGTTGCAATTTTTAGCAACTGAACTGCGATCGTTGATACGCGCAGATGTAGTTGGTTACAAGTATTCCCCCCCCCCCCCTTCTTATGCCCGAGTGTGGTCGACGAATTTCCACGAGACATAGAACACTTGCTTTTGTTCGCGCAGTCTCATTATTCTCATAGCACACCCTCAATTGTCCATTCGATATACTCCACCACATCATGCGATACCTTTAGCGTGACACATATAAATTATTTTGAAACGAATGAAATGTCCATAAAATGCCACTTTAGACCTCCCAGGTCGGAAGTAGTGATTTACCTCTGGAACATATATGCCCTCCCCATTGACGGAAGTAATTGATGCACGCCGACGAATTTGCATAGGGGCACATTGATATAGGGGTTTTTGAATTTTCTGCTATCTTGCGATTTTGTGCCTATGCAATTTCCAGCAATATAGCACAGATTGCGCGCGACGCAGCTGTGGCAAAAATTGCACGTATTATTTGTGCTATAATTTTCGAACGAGAAGTAGATGCAAAAGTCATGCCAGCGAATTCTCAGCAGGAGTATGATATCAATAAAATATTGTTGTCCAGCAGTGGCTTGCGACCGTGCCAGAAAAGACTCACCAGATATCTCAGTTTGATTTCTTGTTTTGCGAACGAAGTATTACATTGTGTTAAAAGTGATACGTGCGTGCACTGGTTAGCAATATTACCGTTTTAATTTACATAAATTTGTGATTAGCATTTAAAAAGGACCGTCATTTCAAATGTAATTATTGGTATATAATATATTTTTGAATCGTAACTACAATGTGACACTTGATTACAAGTAGTAAGGACAGCTAGATCTCACTTCATAACATTTTTATCACTCAAAAAATTATTTCCTGGTTATCAAGTTACTATGATATATTAATTAGCATATTTTATAAAACTATCTTGTTAGATAGAATTGATTCGTATTTAAAAAACTGTGAAATTCACCAACGTTGACCGGCGTTATTTAAACATAAAGTTACCTTAAAATCAATATTGCATTTACGTATCTTAACAGACAAATTTCATGCTAAAAATTTTAAATAGAAGAAAAGCAAATCATCAATTAAATACTTTACCTGAGTATAGACTTAGTATTTTAACAGCTTCTGATAAACACGGGAAGAATATAACTTTAATGGCACAAAATATATTTATGTGAATATATTTAAGTAATAATATTTTGCATAATGTATTATTCCAATTTTTCTGCTTTTCATTTCTTTGACAATTGTAATCAGAAGATTTTTAAGTTGTAAAATAAAACAATATTTACTAGGTTTGTATTATTTACAAAATATTTGCACGCAACAATAATTTTTTCATATGTTTATTGCAGATTTTTTCGTCTTTAAAAATAAATTGTTTTGTATAAAGTCTTTCCTTGATACAGTGTTAACTGCAAAATTAAATATTTCCAAAAATTTTTTTAAATTTTTACCACGTTTCTTTATATTTTTAATGTATGACGTATGTACTTACTTTATTCTTATGACATATATTTTCTATCTCGATCAAGAAACGAGACATTTTTTTATAATATACTCCTAAAAAAGATTATTCCATATTTTTCAAGATTTATGCAATGTAAATAAAACTGACCTTAACAGTGCTGTCTGGATCACAAACAACGAAATCCGCATCGATAACTTCCAATAAACGACCTTTGCGATCTTCGAGACCGCACAATCTCGCCGGCTGGCTGCTTAATAGCTTTGAGACATCGGAAAATAATATATCTCTCGTTCTCGCGGCTGTCTACGTTAGTGACAATCCTACATGTAATTAAAGAAAAATCTGTTTTTCTCTCACGTTATTTCTATTTTACATTTTTTATCTTTTGACAAATTTGATTTTGCATACACACGCACCAAATTGCACCGAAGAGATTCCATCCCAAGCAGTCAAAAAATCTCCGCGTGTTTTCAATTCTGGCACATAAAGTGAATGATTCGAGACGACCATATTTAACGTTTTGTTTTTAATACCGTGCCACAATTGTTCCTAAACACACGTATGTATATTTCAAGATATCGAGTTATCACATGAGAATCGCGTTGTCTCGTCGAGCAAGTTTGACTCTCATATGTAATGATAAATTGTTATTTCTGATAAGTGCACAGCAAGCTGTGCCGTAGAACTCGTAGAAAAATGATGAAATTCGATAAGAATACAAGAGAAAATGTAAAAAATACAGCTAACACAGTTTTTGTTGACAGTAACTCCATCAAAGTTTTTTCACGTCGTCCGTAGAGACATATGGAAATTCGTCGACTTCGTTTGGATACAGGAAGCGCTTGAAAACAACTTCACCTGTGCGTATTAATAATCGCAGCTCGCGCTAAAAATTGCAACAAATCAAAAAGAAATTAATCGCGATCACAGTAAGTATGGGACATAAGACACTTGCTTTTTGTCCGCAGACTCATTATTCTCATACCACTCTCGCAATTGTCCATTCGATATATTCTGCCACGCGATACCTTTACCACCGCATAAACAGTACAGTCCATAAAATTGTGAAGATTTTGTTTACAAAAAAACCTACATATGCAAAAATATATATATTTACATAAAAAAAGTGGAACTTTTGCACTATTTTGTACATTGTTGCACTCCCGAAAAAAATGAGTCCATGGAAAAAATTTTCATGTTATTTTTGGTGGACTATCCTGTATATGCCACTTAGAATGAAATATTCATGAAAAATCATTTCAGACCTAGTTGATAATAGCGATTTATCTTTAGAACATATATGCCCTCAGTTCTCCTAAGCTGGCAGGAGCAAAATCGAATGCAACCAAGTGAACTATTTAGTGCTTATTTTGTATCACAAAAAATAATTTTGCATTCCGTATCATTTAAGAAAAAATCGTGGCGCTGCTAGCTTGAAGCTAACAGAATAAAGACAAATATAAAATAGAGAATAAGAATTTATTACTAAATTTGAATTAATTTGTACAACAAATTAAAACATTTTTATTATCCCCTTAAAACTCCTATTTTAACTAGCCTCAAGAGCAAGATCTTTCGACTCCATACTCTTAAGAATTAAAGCAGTAAAATCAAATTAAATTTATGGCACTACTTATATTACTCATCGTGTAGCATTTTCTACCACTAGAAATAATTTAACTGTTTAAATGTTATTCAAACGTTACAAAATTAATCGAATAATTAAAAGAAACTCTGTGTTCGCACATTATGTTTATAAAAATATATGATTGATTATTCGTTTTTTTCTTTGCATTTAAAATTTTAAGTGTGAAATTCGATTGTAACTTAAATTACGCAAGTGCTGCGTTAATTTTAAGATAATTTTTGTGTTTAATAACATCGGTCAACGCCGGTTAACTTCACACTAAATACGAACAGTAACGAATCACTAATATTTATAACAAACTGATTTATAAAATATACTAATTAATATAACGTAGTAACTGACTAACTAAGAAATAGCTTCTTTGAGTGATAAGAATGTCATGAAATAAGATAAGATCGTCCGTACTACCTGTAATCAAGTATATAAATTGTTTTGTTTACAATACAAATCAGTTATAAATTTGCGTACTTACAAAACCATAAGTCTCTATTGACAACGGAATCATGCTGCCAGCTGTCAAGCCACAGGGTACAGAACTTCTATAAAGAGTTACAATTAACAAAGATTTTAATTGCGGAGAGCAATTGTACCATTGCGCAGCATATCTGAAAGAAAAGTTTGAAACTTACGGTTTACATAAAATTTTACTTTAAAAAAAAATTTAAATAATTTCTTATAAAGAATTTTAATACATATAATATAAATAGTAAGTAAATTCGTCTATATATCAGAATTGAGTTTAATGTTTTCAATTTCTAAAAGATTTCATTAATATCATGCAAAATATTATAAAAGAATATGACACATTAATTATAATCTGTCAGAAAAAAGCTTTAAATCCATTTCATAAATTTCAGAATTTAATTTTGTAGAAATTTATACACAATTTGTAGGTTGCTTTTTATTTTGATTAGATGATTGATATTAATTATTTTGAGTTCAATAGAACACATAAATGTACATGCAAATGTAATTAATAAAAATTATTCTTACGCTCGGTGGAATACATTCTGACTTTCGTCTCTTAATTTTTGGCCAGAATAACATAAGATTATGAGTTGAACCAACATGGCTACGACTACAAACATATATCTTAGTACATTTCCGAATCGATCTAATATATTTAATATCTGCAATATGTTCAAAGTATTTCAGTATTTATATTAAATATACTGCATTTTTATGTAATAATGTAATAATTTGAATTATTGGAGTGTGTTATATTTGAACGCATTAACATTTCAAAGTTTTCGACTTCAAAGATAAATCGATATTGTATAAACAAGAAAAAGCAGACATTTTAAAATGTTCTACATGTAAAATAAATTTTTTTTCTATAGAAATATTTATTTTTTTTTCTTATTGTAAATAAACGGGTAATGTTTACTTGTATTGCAATAAAAGTTGCAGTTGCGCCGTATAATAGTAATAAAAATAATGAACTCATTTCATACGCTGAATTCAACATATCGACAAATCTGCAAAACAATAATAATATAAATATATATTACTTCTGAACACAGAATAATCACGCAAAAATTATTATGAAAATTTCTTACTCTAAAGCAAGCTGATATTTTTTTAAGCATTTAATATATTCTTGGTATATCATTTGCTCATTCTCAAATTCCAATTTCGTCTGTATGCAACATTCAATTCTCCTTGTATCTTTTTTGACGGGAAGTTTTGTTACTATCTCTTCTAATTGCCGACTGCGAAATAAGATTTGCAATGAGATATTCCACGAATAAATTAAAGTATCATATGTGTTATCTATACGTACCTAATGGTTGAAAATAAACTACAAGCGTGAATGATACTAACAAGATACATACTATCACTAGCAATCGCATTGGACACGCCAATCAGAATCATATTACCAATGTAAAAATAAAGTTGCGCATAATACTTCTCCTCATCTATTCTAAATTTTACAGTTATTGGAAATAATCGCGGACGTGTTTCGTTAAGCGGGTTTATTATATCGAGAAAAACCGGTGTTAACGGAATTATCAGATAAAACACTGCGAAAATACTTATCCACGCTGTAATTTATTATATTTTCTATATGTTATATGTATTTACAGATAATGTAATTAAGTCGATAATTTCTTAACAAAAAATGTATTATTTCTATAGTAATATAACATACTCACTGGTGTACATAAATGTTAATTTTCGCGATGTATTAGAAGAATCTTTGAGAGTTTGAACATCTAATTTGCTCGTAAATATATTCCAATGATCGTTCATGAGAATGCATATACGTTTCAACTATTGCAACAAATACAAATTAATATAATATACGAAACAAGATTTTATGAAAATTACAATTGAAAGTCTACACGAGAAAATAGTGCTGTTGTGAGCTTACCTTTTCGCGGTTCCAAATCGGGTTGAATATTTTTACAATGAAGACGGTTAATGAAATATATTGAAAGCAAAGTTCAAAAACAAGTTCTGGATCATTCCAACAATCGTATAACATTGATATCTAAATATCACAGTTATAATTACGATCCAAAAAAAGATGTTACACATTAATTATGTTTGGAGTAATAAAACTTTTTAACTGACAATTAAAAAACTGTGTAATATTGTTAATGTACGCGCGCATTACCTGCAACGGATAGAAAGACATTTCGTACACCAAGAAGGAAATCGTAATCAAATTGCTTGACAGTTTACTCTGGTACGGCCACGCGCCTAACCAGTACAAATATTTTTTGTTCACACTGTACTCCCGCTCAAAATGCTCTAACATGACTTTAGTATCTGCTTGTTCTCTGCTTAAGAGTTAAAATACGAATGACAACTGCAACTTTTGTCGTTGATACGGTACGTGCAATCTGTGCTATTTTATTGGAAACTGTAGCTTAGGTACGAAATTGTGAGATGGCAGAAATCGACGGCGTAGACCAATTACTTTCACCAATGAGAAGAGCACATTTATTTCAAATTGCTACTTTTGACCAGCCAGATCTGAAGTAGCATTTCAGAGATACTTCAGTCAAAGTGGCATATATACATAGTAATAAAGGTATAACGACGTAAGATCGCATGGACAATTGAGAAAGTACTATAAGAATAATGAGACTGCACGAACAAAAAGCGAGCGTGCAATGTCCTTACGATAATCGTGATTAATTTCTTTCTGATTTGTTGCAATTTTTAGCAACTGAACTGCAATCGTTGATACGCGCAGGTGTAGTTGGTTACAAGTATCCCTCCCCCCCCCTTCTTATGCCTGAGTGTGGTCGACGAATTTCCACGGGACATAGGACACTTGCTTTTGTTCGCGCAGTCTCATTATTCTCATAGCACACCCTCAATTGTCCATTCGATATACTCCACCACATCATGCAATACCTTTAGCGCGACACATATAAATTATTTTGAAACGAATGAAATGTCCATAAAATGCCACTTTAGACCTCCCAGGTCGGAAGTAGTGATTTACCTCTGGAACATATATGCCCTCCCCATTGACGGAAGTAATAGATGCACGCCGACGAATTTGCGTAAAGGCACATTGCTATAGTGGTTTTTGAATTTTCTGCTATCTTGCGATTTCGTGCCTATGCAATTTCCAGCAATATAGCACAGATTGCGCGCGACGCAGCTGTGGCAAAAATTGCATGTATTATTTGTGCTATAATTTTCGAACGAGGAGTAGATGCAAAAGTCATGCCAGCGAATTCTCAGTAGAAGTATGATATCAATAAAATATTGTCTTCCAGCAGTGGCCTGTGGCCGTGTCAGAGAAAACTCTTCATCAGATATCTGAGTCTGATTTCTTGTTTTGCGAATGAAGTATTACATTGTGTTAAAGGTGATACGTGCGTGCACTGGTTAGCAATGTTACTGTTTTAATTTACATAGCTTTATGATTAGCATTTAAAAAGTACTGTTATTTTAAATGTAATTATTGGTATATAATATTTTTTTAAATTGGAATTACAATGTGACACTTGATTATAAGTAGTACGAACAACTGGATCTTCCTTCATAACATTCTTATCACAGTTAATAACTATGTTATGTTAATTAGCATATTTTATAAAGCCATCTTGTTAGATAGGAGTGATTCGTATTTAAAAAACTGTAAAATTAACCAACGTTGACTGGTATTTAAACATAAAATTACCTTAAAATCGATATTGCATTATGTATTTTAAATATCTTAACAGACAAATATTATGCTAAAAATTTTAAATGGAAGGAAAACAAATGATCAATCAAATACTTTACTTGAGTATAGACTTTTTATTTTAACAACTTTTGGTAAACACGGAAAGAATACAGCTTTAATAGCACAAAATAACATTCATGTTAATATATTTAAGTAATAATATTTTGCATAATGTATTATTCAAATTTTTCTGCTTTTCATTTCTTTAACAATTGTAATCGAAAAATTTTTAAGTTGTAAAATAAAACAATTTTTACTAGGTTTGTATTGTTTGCAAAATATTTGCACTCAACAGTAAGTTCCCCATAGGTTTATCACAGATTTTTTCATCTTTAAAAATAAATTGCCCCCTGAGAACAGTCGCGATTACTTTTCCATATAAAATCTTTCCTTGATACGGTGTTAACTGAAAAATTAAATATTCCTAGAAATTCCTTTGAAATTTTTACCACGTTTTTTTATATTCTTAATGTATGACGTATTCACTTACTTTGTTCTTGTGATATATATTTTCTATCTCGATCTAGAAACGAGACATTTTTTTATGATATACTACTAAAGATTATTTTCTCTATTTTTCAATATTTATGCAATAATTCCAACTGACCTTAACGGTGTCGTCTGGATCCCAAATAACGAAATCCGCATCCATACCTTCCAATAAACGGCCTTTGCGGTCTTCGAGACCGCACAATCTCGCCGGCTGGCTGCTTAATAGCTTCGAGACATCGGAAAATGATATATCTCTCGTTCTCGCGGCTGTCCACATCAGCGACAATCCTACATGTAATTAAAGAAAAATCTCTTTTTCTCTCATGTTATTTTTATTTCACATTTTGTATCGTTTGACAAATTAGATTTTGTATATACACGCACCAAATTGCAACGAAGAGATTCCACCCCAAGCAGTCAAAAAATCTCCGCGTGTTTTCAATTCTGGCACACATGGCGAATGATCCGAGACGACCATATCTAACGTTTTGTTTTTAATGCCGTGCCACAATTGTTCCTAAACACACGTATGTATATTTCAAGATATCGTGTTACCACATAAGAATCGCGTTGTCTCATCCAGTACGTTTGACTCTCAAACGTATTGATTCATTGTTAATTCCGATAAATGCACAGCAAACTTTTTTTGGACACTATTACAATACAATAATTTTTAAATATTAAAGGCAAAAAATATTACGATTGCACTTGAAATCATTAGACGGCAACAAATAACGTGCAACACAAAGTTCCATCTAATTACTCGATTAATTTTCTTCCTAATCGGCGGACAACACTTGAATTCAGTGGATTCTTTTGGTATTTCTTCCGCGGTGAGTATCAGGTAGTGATAGCATGTTTCCACGGTCAAAGGTGCTCCGTGCGCCTTAGCGTGATTTATCAATGCCAAACACTCCGCGCTTGACAAATGCACGATGTGGCACCGAAAGCTTGAAAATTTTATATAACATGAATCTTACATAAATATGGAAACAAACACCAAATCGTCTACTCACTTATACTTCATGCACCAGTCACAAATTAATTTTACGGCGTCTAGTTCCATGAGATCGGGTCGAGATTGTAAAAAAGTGTCGTACAATCTTGCGTCGTCTAAAAATTCGATATGATATGGCTAATAATCGCAATAGACTAACAGTAGAGATAAAAATACTTCTTTTATCTTTACCTACCAGTAGACGCATCCGTCTTCGTATGCTGCCCGTATTCTGCGTGAAACTGCAAGAGTATTTGCGATAAGTTATCGTAGAAGCACGAAGAAATTCGATAAGGATGCAAGAGAAAATGTAACAAGTACAGCTAACACAGTTTTTGTTGACAGTAACTCCATCAAAGTTTTTTCCACGTCGTCCGTAGAGACATGTGGAAATTCGTCGACTCCGCTCGGACATAGAAAGCACTTGAAACCAACTACGCCTGCGCGTATCAACGATAGTAGTTCATGCTAAAAATTGCAACAAATCAAAAAAGAAGTTAATCACGATCGCGGTAAGTATGATATATGTAGGACACTTGTTTTTTTTCTTCGCAGTCTCACCCTCTCAGTTGTCTGTTTGATATACTTCACCACGTCATGCGATACCTTTGGTGTATACAGGGTGATCCACAAAATTGTGAGGAATTTTCACTCAAAGAAACCTACTCATGCAAAAAAAATTCATATTTATATTTATATTAAATGAAGCATTAAATAAAGCATTAAATAAAAACATTTTATATTTATATTAAAAAAGATAAAATTGCACTATTTTAGTGCATTGTTACACTCACGACAAAAAATGACTTCATAGAAAAATTATTCATATTATGCCATTAAACTTTTTCCTCTACTATTTTTTTCTGCCTTCTACAAGTACTAGAGAACTCCAGTGAACCACCCTGTATATGCCACTTTGAATAAAATATTCATGAAATGCCACTTCAGACCTTGCTGATCGAAAGTAGTGATTTACCTCTGAGACATATATTCACTCAGCCCTCTTAAGCTAACAGGATTCAGCAAAATCAGCAAAATCGAATACAACCTAGTGGATTATTTAGTACTTATTTGTACCACTTATTTGTACCACAAAAAATAATTTTATACCTTGTGTTATTTAAGAAAAAATCGTGCTAACTGCTAACTTAACATAAAGATAGCAAGAACAAAAAAAAATAAAATAAAGCAGATATAATTAGTGCTGAATTTGTACCACTCAAAACAAATTGAAATATTTCTATTATTCTATTAAAACAACACCTATTTGCTTCAAGAACAAGAGCAAGAACAACTTTCTCCTCCGATCTCTTAAGAATCATCTAAATCAAAATTAAATTTATGGCATTACTTATTTTTCACCGTGTATCATTTTTGTACCATTTTGTAAAAATAATTTAATCGTTTAAACGTTATACAAATGTTACAAAATTAATCGAATAATTAGAAGAAATTCTGTGTCTGCATATTATGTTTATAAAAATATTTGATTGATTATTTACTTTCTTCCCATACAGCACACAAAGATTGCATACACATTGCATCAATCTTTCATCGCAATGTTGCAATATTGCAAATTCACTGCAAAATGTTGTTGCATCATTGCTGTGGGATTGCAGCAACTTAAAATGCTTTTAGAAAGATTGTAACGAAATATTACAATAATATTGCAATGTAATGAATTTGCAATAATGCATTATTATTGCAATCTTAGAATAATGTTGCATATATTTTTATTTATTCGGACATTTATCTGTTCGATTTTTAAACAATCAGTTCAATATCTGAATTCCCTGTGTTGAGGTCGCATCAGAAAAATAAACTGATAAAAATAATTACTATGTCTTTAATCTTACTAGCCACTCTTTGCAAGTTTCATATAATCATCATAACTAAAACTTAAATACGAGATAGATTTTGCAACGCGCGTCGCATAGCGGTAAACGAACAAACTAGCGATTACCAAATATTGCTATTGCAATGTTATTGGAATGTTGCTGTCACATTCTCATGAAATATTACAATTACAGGTTGCAATAATGTCTCAACAATATCACATTGCAACTTGCAAGATTGTAACATTGCTACAATGTAATTGCAATGTTCTGTGCTGTATGGGTTTGCACTTAAAATTTGTAGCGCCAAATTCGTCTGTTAAAGTACGCAAGTGCAATTGATTTTAATATAATTGTCGTGTTCAATAACGTCGATAAACACCGGATAATTTCACAGTAAATACGAACAGTAATACGAATCACTAGTATCTAATAAGACTGGTTTATAAAATATGCTAATTAATATAACGTAGTAACTTAGTAACTAAGAAATAGTATCTTTGAGTGATAAGAACGTCATGAAGTAAGATAAGGCCTTCCGTACCACCTGTAATCAAGTATATAAATTGTTTTGTATACAATACAAATCAGTTACAAATTTGCGTATTTACCAAACCATAAGTCTTTATTGACAACGGAATCATGTTACCAGCTGTTAAACCACAGGGTGCAGCACTTCTACAAAGAGTTATAATTAACAAAGATTTTAATCTCGGTGAGCAATTGTACCATTCCGCAGCATATCTGGAAGAAAAGTTTGAAACTTAGGGTTTACATAAAATTTTGCTTTAGAAAAAAATTTAAATAATTTTTTATACAGAATTTTAATAAATATATATAAATACTAAGTAAATTCGTCTATATATCAGAATTGAGTTTAATGCTTTCACTTTCTAAAAGATTTTATTGATATCATGCAAAACATTATACAAAAAAAATATGGCACATTAATTATATTTCTGGAAGAAGTTTTAAATCCATTTAATAAATTTCAGAATTTAATTTTGTAGAAATTTATACACAGATTGTAGATTGCTTTTTACTTATTTTGATTAAAAGATTGATATTAATTATTTTGTAGTTAATTTGTAGTTGTAGTTGAATAGAAGTCTACAACACATAATTATACATGCAAAAGTAATTAATAAAAAATTATTCTTACGCTCGGTAGAATACATTCTGACTTTCGTCTCTTAATTTTTGGCCAGAATAACATGAGATCATAAGTTGTGTTAATATGGCTATGATTACAAAGATATATCTTATTACACCTTCTAATTGATCTAATATATTTATGATCTACAATTCATTCGAAGTATTTAAGCTTTTATATAATAATTTATATAATAAATTTTAAATATAATTTGAAATTTAATAAATTTCTATGTAATAATGTAATTATTTGGATTAATAAAATTATATTTGAATACATTAAGATTTCGACGTCTTCGACTTGAAAGATAAATCGACAGCAAGTAAACGAGGAAAAGTGGACAATTTAAAATGTTCTACATAAAAAATAAATTTTTTTCTATAGAAACATTTATTTCCACTTTATATATTATAAATAAACGGGTAACGCTTACTTGCATTCCAAGAAAAGTTATAATTGCTCCGTACAACATTAATAAAAATAATGAAGTGATTTGATACGTTGAATTCAACATATCGACGAATCTGTGAAACAATAATAATATAGATATATATTACTTCTGTACACAGAATTATCGCGCAAACATCATTTAAAAGAACTTCTTACTCTAAAGCAAGCTGATATTTTTTTAAGCATATACTTAATGTATTCCTGATATATCATTCGTTCATTCTCAAATTCTAACTTCGTCTTTATGCAGCATTCGATCTTCCTAGTATCTTTGTTGACATGCAGTTTTGTTATTATCTCTTCTAATTGCCGACTGTGAAATAAGATTTGCAATCAGATATTTCACGAATAAATTAAAGTATCGTACGTATTATGTATACATACCTAATAATTGCGAATAAACTACAAGCGTGAATAGTACAGACAAGAAACGTAGTATCATTAGCAACCATACTGATAATGCTAACCATAATCAAACTCACAATGTAACAATAAAGCTGTGTGTAATATTTCTCCTCATCTATTCTGAATTTTGTAGTCATTGGCAGTAATCGCGGACGTGTTTCGTTAAGCGGACGTATTATATCGAGAAAAACCGGTGCTAGCGGTATTATTATAAAGATTATTGTAATGCAAAACATACTCCCTGTAATTTATTATGTTTTTCTGTATATTATATGTATTTACAGATAATGTAATTAAGTCGATAATTTCTTAACAAAAAATGTATTGTTTCTGTAGTAATATAACATACTCACTGAAGTAATAAATTGTCAATTTTTGCGATATATTAGAATAATCTTTGAGAGTTTGGACTTCCAATTTGCTAGTAAATATATTCCAATGATCATTTATGGCGGTGAACATACGTATAAACTGTTGCAACAAATACAAATTAGTACAATATAAAAAGTAAGATTTTATGAAAATTATAATTGAAAGTCAGTCAACATGAGAAAATAGTACTGTTGTGAGCTTACCATTTGGCGGTTCCAAATCAAGTTAAATGTTTTTCCAACCATAGAGTTTAATGCGGCAAATTGATAACAAATCTCAAAAACAACTTGCGAATTCTTCCAATAATCGTGCAACATTAATATCTAAATATCACAGTAATAATTATAATCCAAAAAGATTATTTAATAATTATGTTTAGAGTAATAAAACTTTTTAACTGACAATTAAAAAACTATGCAATATTGTTATGTGTACGCACGTATTACCTGGAATGGATAGTAAGCTATTTGGTACACAAAGCAAGTAATCGAAATCAAATTTCTTGAGAGTTTACTTTGGTGCGGCCACACGCCTGAGTAAAGCAAATATATTTTATTGACATTGTATTCCCGCTCAAAATGCTCTAGCATGACTTTAGCATCTGCTTGCTCTCTCTGCTTAAGCGTTGCAGTACGAATGGCGGGTGCAACTTTTTGCAGTTGAGTACGATACGCGTAATTTGTGCTATTTTATTAGGATTTGCAGCATAAGTACGAAATTGCAAGATGACAGAAATCGTCGACGTGCACCGATTACTCCCATCAATGGGAAGGGCATATTTATTTCAAATGCAAATTGCTACTTTCGATCAGCCAGATCTGAAGTAGCATTTCATGGATATTTCATTCAAAGTGGCATATATACACCGTCGTAAAGGTATCACACAACGGCATAGGGTCGGATGGACAATTGAGAAGGTACTATGAGAATAATGAGACTGCACGAACAAAAAGCGAGCGTGCTATGTCCTGTTCTTACGATAATCGCGATTAACTTCTTTCTGATTTGTTGCAATTTTTAGCAACTGAACTGCGATCGTTGATACGCGCAGGTATAGTTGATTACAAGTACCCCTTCTTATGCCCGAGTGGGGTCGACGAATTTCCACGGGACATAGAACAATTGCTTTTTGTTCGCGCAGTCTCATTATTCTCATAGTACCCTCTCAATTGTCCATTCGATATACTCCACCACGTCATGCGATACTTTTACCGCGACACATATAAATTATTTTGAAACGAACGAAATATCCATAAAATGCCACTTCAGATCTCGCTGGTCGAAAGTAGCGATTCACCTTTGGAACATACATCCCCTCCCCATTGAAGTGATTGGTGCACGCCGACGATTTTTGCCATCTTACAATTTCGTATCTATGCTAGAACTTCCAGCAAAATAGCACAGATTACGCGTGTCGCAGCAGCAAAAATTGCACGTGTCATTTGTGCCGCAATTCTTAAAAAGAAAGTAGATTGAAGAGTCATGCTGGTGAATTTCCAGCGGGAGTATAATATACATAAAATATTGTTGTCCAGCAGTGGCCTGTGGCCGTATCAGAGTAAGCTCATAAGTTGCCTGTTTCTGATTCCTTTGTTGGTGAACGCAATATTTTACAATCTGTTGGAGGTAATGCGTGCATACACTGATAAGCAATATTACTATTTTAATTTACATAGCTTTGAGATTAGCATTTAAAAAGAACTATTATTTCAAACATAATTATCGGTATATGATGTTTTTTTAATTGTAACTATTATTGTGACACTTAGATTTTAATGTTGTACGATTATTGGGAGGATATGAATATTGTTTTCGATGCTTGCTATCAGATTTTTGCATTAACCAGTATAGCAGGAAGAATATTCAACATGTTTTGGAACCGTGAACAGGTAAGTTTACGAAACAACATTATTTTCTCGACAACTTGCAATTATAATTTTAATAAAATTCTGTTCTTTTATTGCACTAAATTGTTTTCGTACTTGTTACAATGATCAGATAAAACGTATATGCGAAGCCATAGACAATCATTGGAATATATTTACAAGTAAATTGGAAGTTCAAATTCTTAACGATTATTCTATAATGTCGCGGAAATTAACAACAACTTACAGCAGTGAGTATGTCATATTGTTTTTACTACCTAAAAAATATGTGCTCCAATAAATGAATGTCATAGGGTTTGCTTTTTTTTTGGTAAAATATTGACTCATTTACATAACCTGTAAATATAATATATAAAAATACATATTAAATTACAGTGATAGTATACGCCATATTAATATTATTTATATTAACTCCGTTAACACCAGTTTTTCTCGATATGATACATCCACTTAACAAATCGCGATCGCGATTATTTCCATTGACTGCAAAATTTAGAATAGATGATGAGAAATATTACACACAGCTTTATTGTTGGATAGCCAGTATGGTTACGATTATGATATTCGCTATGGTTGCTGTTGACAACTTCTTTCTCGTCAGTATCATTCACGCTTATAGTTTATTCTCAATCATTAGGTACGTAGATAATACGGTATTTTAATCACTTCGTGAAATGTCTTATTGCAAATCTTATTTCACAGTCGGCAATTAGAAGAGATAATAACAAAATTGTATGTCAACAAAGATAGGAAATTCGGATGTTGCATGAATACGAAGTTAGAATTGGAAAATGAGCGAATATACCAGAAATACATTATATCCTTAAAAAAATATCAGCTTGCTTTAGAGTAAAAATTTTTAAAAAATAATTTTTGTGCGATTATCCTGTGTACAGGAGTAATATATATTTATATTATTATTGTTTCATAGATTTGTCGATATGTTGAATTCGGCGTATAAAATAATTTCATTATTCTCATTATTATTGAGCGGAGCAATTTTAATTTTTGCTGGAATACAGGTAAGCGTTACTCATTTATTTATAATAATAAAAAAGAAAATATTTATAATAATGAAAGAAAAAATAAATATTTCTATAGAAAAAAAATTTGTTTTACATGTAAAACATTTTAAATTGTCCACTTTTTCTTATATGCTATCGATTTATCTTTAAAGTCGAAGACTTTAAAATCTTAATGCATTCAAGTATGACACGCTCCATCAATCTTATTTATTCCGTCATTAAATGTAAATTATACAAAAATGCAATATTATATTTAACATAAAGGCTTAAATACTTCGAATGTATTGTAGGTCACAAATGTATTAGAGCAATTAGGAGAGGTAATGAGATACACCTTCGTAATTGTAGGTAATTTAATGCAACTCATGTTGTCATGTTATGCTGGTCAAAAGTTAAGAGACATAAGTCAAAATGTATTCTACCGAGCGTAAGAATAATTTTCTATTAATTACTTTTGCATGTATATTTATGTGTAAACTTCTATTAATCAAAATAATTTAAAAACAATCTACGATCTTTATAAGCTTCTATAATATTAAATTCTAAAATTTGTTAAACGGATTTCTTCGTGACAGAATTATAATTAATATACTATGTGTTTTGTGTTCTGCATAATATTAATAAAATCTTTTAAAAATCGAAAACATTAAACTCAATTCTGGTATATAAAAGAATTAACTTGCTATTTATATATATTTATTATGCTTCTGTAAAAAATTATTTAAATTTCTTTTTAAAACAAAATTTCATGTAAACTTTAATTTTCAAACTTATTCTTCCAGATATACTGCGAAATGGTACGAATTTCCACCGAAACTAAAATCTTTGTTAATTATTACTCTTTTTAGAAGTGCTGCACCGTGTAGTTTGACAGCAGGCAACATGATTCCGTTGTCAATAGAGACTTATGGTTTGGTAAGTACGCGAATTTGCAAGTGATTTGTATTGTATGCAAAACAATTTATATACTTGATTACAGGTAGTGCGGACGGCTGGATCTTACTTCATGACATTCTTATCACTCAAAAAATAGTTATTTCCTGGTCACCAGGGTCACGATGTTATATTAAGTATATTTTATAAAGCTATCTTATTAGATAGTAGTGGTTCGTATTATAAAACCATGAAATTAACCACCATTGATCGTCGTTATTTAAACATAAAAGTCACCTTAAAATCAATATTGCACTTGCGTGCTTTAACAGTCGAATTTCACGTTAAAAATTTTAAGTGCAAGGAAAGCAAATAATCAATCAAATATTTTTGCCAATAAAATACTTTATCTAAGTATAGACTTTGTATTTTAACAACTTTTGGTAAACACGGAAAGAATACAATACTTTAATGGCACAAAATAACATTCACGTGAATATATTTAAATAATAATATTTTGCATAATGTATTATTCAAATTTTCTGTTTTTTGTTTCTTTTTTGACAATTATAGTCAGAAGATTTTTTAGTTGTAAAATAAAACAACATTTATTACGTTTGTATTGTTTTCAAAATATTTGCATTCAACAATAAGTTTTCCATAGGTTTATTGCAGATTTTTTTCGTCTTTCGTAATAATATATTTTTTTTACATAAATCTGATAATTTAAAAAGTGTTTATTATTTTTCTGTCATATATAACGCATTTCAGATAATTATTATTTACAATTAACATTACGCACAGATTTTAATGTTATATGATAATTAGAAGAACAGCACACAAGTGATTGTCGAAAGCTGTTATCATTTCATCCTGTTAACTATTTTTGTCGTAAAAATATTGAATGAGTTTTGGCACCACGATAAGGTAAGTTTATGAAAGCACTAACTTATTTCCTGTTTTTTTACTATTATTTTAATTTAATACATTTGTGTTACTGTTAGATTCGATATTTATACGAAACCATGGAAGATCATTCAATATATGTATTTGCAAGTGAATTGAAAGTACCAATTCTTGAAAATTATTGTTATATCGCGAAAATTTACTATATATTACTCAAGTAAATAGATAATAAATCGAAACATTCTTTCATATTATTTTGTTCGAAAGAATAAATTTTCTCTTCAAAACAATTGTGTTAATAGATTAGATTGATTAGCTCGCTATCGACGATAATTTTTGGTTTGGTAAATACGTGAATCTATAATCAGTTTGCATTGTATATAAAACAATTTACATACTTGAGATTGCAAGTAGTGCGGACGGCCTTATCATATTTCATGACATTCCTATCGCTTAAAAACTAATTACTCCCGTAAATTGATTAGTACTAATAAATTCCCGAACTTAAACCCTTGCTTAATTCTCTAATGAAATCTTTACACGATCTTGAGTATGTTTCTGCTTAAGGCTGCTTTACATTCTGTTTGTTACACACACAGCGATACGCTTAGAAACCGACTATACTTGCATTTATAGAGGGTCGCGGTTGAAGCTGAAAATTATAAGCCTTAAGAAAGCGACTAATTAATAAAGCAACAAAATAGAAAAATATACCTATTTCCATTCACTATTATTACTAGCAGACATAGTGTCTTTACTATACATCACGCTGAAGAAAATATGCGACAAACTTGTTCGAGAAATGATAATGAAAGGGAACGTCAGTTTAATTTTAAGACAGTTATATTGCTACGATGGAAACAGTTAATCTGTGCTGACATTCCCTAACATTATACAATATCATATCTTTTGAGAAGACGAAGTTACAACAAAGGATCAAAGAAATGGCATATGTTATTTGTATGGCAACCCTCAGGCAGAATGCAGGATACCATGCTGGTGCATGTCACGCGAGAATATAATATTAATAAGATATTTTTGACATACTTGGGCATTTGGCCGTCCCAAAATAGACTTGTGAGAAATTTCTTACCTATCTTGTATATCGCGCTCGAAATAAGCTACGCTCCGTTCGAGGTAATGTCATGTCAGACTGATATCAAGTAATGCGGTTTTAACATGCCAATAGATATAATTGCTTTATCGTATGTGTTCTGCTTCACGATTCACGCCGTAGATGTTAATGTTGTACGATTATCGGCACGACGCGCAAATGGTTTTTGAAAGTTGCTATCAATTCGTCATAACAGTCGCCTTTATCGTAAGACTGTGGAATGCGTTTTGGAATCGCGACAAGGTAAGCTTTTAAAAGAACGATGCGTTATCACGCGCATTCCCTTCGATTAAATTCTTTTTACACAGACATTATTGTTCACGATCAGTTCCGAGTTTTGTACGAAGCTATAAACGATCATTGGAATATATTCACAAACAAATTAGAAGTTCAAACTCTGAAGGATTATTCCGCCATATCGCGGAACTTTACGATATTTTACTCGAGTGAGTACACGATGTTACGACAAAAATAATAATATGTCTCAAGGTACCAAATATTGATGAAAGAAATTTTTCATGATTTCTTGCAGCCATGATGTACCTTTTCGGTGGAATGTTTATCATTTCGCCGTTAACACCGATATTCTTAGATGTCGTTTTGCCTCTTAACGAGTCGCGCCCACGATTTTTCGCGATAGAGGTTGATTTTAGAGTAGATACGGATGAGTACTTTGTGCCAATTACTTGTTACATCACAGCTTTTTGTGTGGTGGGCGTAAGTATTATGGTGGCTGTCGACACGATGCATTTTTCATGCACCACTCATGCTTGCAGCTTATTTTCGATCATTGGGTAAGTGTGCGTAGGTGATGTGCGCGAAATTTGGATTTTAATTCGGGAAGTGTATCATGAGTGTTTCACAGTGAGCAAATTAAAAACATTACGTCAAAAATAAATACGAAGAAGTGCGAATATTGCCCAAATACAGAACTTGAATTGCCAAACGAGAAAACGATATACCAGGAATACATTATATGTTTAAAAAAATATCAGATTGCGTTGAAGTAAGCTGTTTTCCCGAGTTATTTTTCAAAATGACCATTTTATCTTATCTTGTACATCAAGTGTAGGTATGTTAGATTAATGCAAGATTATTGTTGCTAACATCGTGATTTTTAGATATGTAGATATATTAAATTCGACATCCCAAACGGTTGCAATATTTTTCTTATTATTGATTGGTGCGACTTTAAGTCTAATTGGAGTTCGTGTAAGTATTGGGTAATTATTTTTCAATAAGATTATGAAAAGCAACAATGATATAGATACTTTTTTAATTAATGCATTTCAGACGAAATAATTAAAATCTTTCTCGAGCTTATCTTTTTGTTATTTACTTTGATTTCGTGCGAGACATATTGAACGAAAAAGCGACATTTTAATAGATAATATATAATACATTTTTATTCTAGATTGTTTACGTGTTAAATGAAATGAAAGAAATGGCTAGATTTGCAACTATAATTATGGGAGCCTTATTGCAATTGATGATCATGTGTTACTCTGGTCAGAAATTAATAGATGAAAGTCAGAATATATTTTACCGAGCGTAATACTCATTTTATATTTTCTGTGTTTATGCAAATGTAAACACGTGCATTTCAGAACGTAACCTTGATAAAATTTTCATACACAATTCAATTTTAATTCAATAGTTTTTATTCTGTCTATATTATAAAAAGAAGCAGAGGGACAATCTAAATTAAAAATTCACGATTCATTTGAAAATCTTATCAATGTCGATTTTGGAATTGATTTCCTTTCAGATATGCAGCGGAATGGTACATGTTTTCACCGAGGCTGAAGACGCTACTGATTATAACTTTTTACAGAAGCATTACACCGTGCAGTTTAACTGCAGGCAAATTGCTTCCATTGTCGATGACGACTTATACCGCGGTGAGTGCACGATCTGCATTATAAAATGCAAGTGTAATGCGAGAAAACGACTTGTGCGTGTCCGCATATTTGATTTTAGGTGGTACGAGCGGGCATGTCTTACTTCACGGCGTTCTTGTCGATTAAGAATTAATTGATTTTGCGATCCAAACGTTTTATTTTAGCATGATCACCATCTATCTCTTGATCTTTATGTATTTGATATTTATCTATCTTTATGTACGCATAAATATTTTACGTGTAAATATATTTATTTAAAAACATATAATGCTCGCTGCATACCTGATTCCCGGGTATCACACCGCCCCAGAACGCGACGTCCACGAACGTTTTCGCGTACGCCGCCCTCGCTTTAACTTTCAGATTGTCCAAAGTTGTAGTGGGCGGAATAGAATTTCTGCAATTGTGACGTATATGTATATCAAAGCAATTTCAACGTTTAATGATCGATGTAAAAAAAAAAGCATTATTACAGAGGCATATCGGCGATCGTAGTGACACCGCCGGCCGCGGCCGCCCGTGTAGCGGTGTGGAATCCTTCCCATTCGGTTCTACCGGGCTCATTTACATGCACATGAGAGTCTATTATCCCAGGCATCAATACTGACGAGCCGCAATCGTGAAACAAAATGCCGGGATACTTCTGAAACGCACATCGATTCGCACATTTCGTTTCGAGCGACTCGTGCGAGACTCACCTCTGACAAATGTCGCGTGACGTTTTCATCGGCGTCGTACAATACTTCCTGTATTTTCTCACCGTTCACAACTAATGTGGCCGGTCGGACACAGCTTGCGAAGACCGTTCTTTGGGATACGAAAGCGCGGACCTGCGAATCTTCTTGAGAGCACATTTTGAAGCGTTTCCAATTCTGCAGTATGCAACTGCGTAGTCCGCAGCTCTATAAATAGTTTCAAGCACCTCTTATCAAGAGACACGGCAGTTAACGGAGGAATAAAGTGTGATTGGCGTGGATTGAATTACGAGAGGGCATGTAAAACAGCGATGACGTATTGATAAGTGCAGATAATTTGTAAGTGCAGGTGTTTTGCAAGTAATTATCTCCGCTCGAGCATTCCAATAGGATTTAAGATAAAAAAGAAAATGTTAAATTCTATGATCAAATCAAATCATATTTCAAACTTAGCGTACCACATTTGCAGGACTTAGTTGGATGAGGCACAGTTTTGGAAATGAAAATCGTAGGAAGCGCTTCAATGCTCATCCGCAGCATCTTCTTCGCCGCATTCGTCACTAAATCCGGCGCATTCAAATTTAGAATAAAACACTATTCCCTTGGACTGTATAATAATGCAAAAGATTGATTGTAAATAAATATGTAAAATAGCGATAACTAAGTACTGATGCACTTATAAGCGTAGACAAGTAAAATAAAATTATTTTCGTTTCAGCATACTTGTATTTTCATTCATTAACGTTTACGCCTTAAGTTTGGAATTTCAACTAAATGAAAAAATGTACTGATATATTTCAAAGAAGATAAAACATTCAGAATGTCCAATCATATTATTGTTATTCTCGCACCCTCAACTACATGTCACGCTGTGTCGCGATAGCGGATATTATTTCTGAAAAAAACTTCCAAGAAATTTTTTTCAAATAATAATGCAATTTCGACAGATAAACTAAGACGAAAATATTCTGTCTACATGATGGCGATACGTGACATCCTATAATTTTATAATTCTACCTCGTATAGCACACCAAAATCGATCGACACGCACATGTGTCATTCCTATCGCAGCTCCCCGACAAGTAAAAACGCATCATGCTAGTGAACATACTTCGAGAATACAATATCAATAAAATATTTCTATCGTGCTTAGGTCTGTGGCCGTTCCAATGTAAACTCGCGAAACGTTTCTTACCGATTTTTTGTTTTACACTTGAAATAAGTTACTTGCCGTTCGAGGTAATATAATATTCATTACTGTATCTTAATTTCCGCATGTCTGAGTAAAATCTTTAAAAATTTCCATTGCGCCGAATATCTCGTTTCTTCTATATAACATACGCAATAAATTATAATACAATTTATCCAGATATTAACATTGTACGTGCACAGACACAGTGGTCAAATGATTTTTGAATGCCTATATCAAATGGTTGTAACACTGGCTTTTCTTGTAAAGTTACTAAATCAGCTTTGGTACCGCGATAAAGTAAGTATCAAAAATATCTGCTCTTTAATTATTGTTCATAAGAGATATATATCATATATGCACACAGATTTAATTATTTTCGCACGTTTGTTTTCCGTGATTAGTTTCAGCGTTTGTACGAAATCATGGAATACCATTGGAATGTATTTACCAATGATATGGAAGTTGGTATCTTAAAAAATTATTCCAACATAGCGCAAAAATTTGCAATATCTTATTCGAGTGAGCACTTCACATATATATAAATAATAATTAATAAGATAATTATTTCGCATCGAGAAATATTACTGAAAACTCAATGTACATTTTACAAATTATAGTACTGATATATTTCATGATGTCAATGTTTATAACAATACCCTCATTGGGTCCGATGCTTCTCGATGTCATACTACCTCTTAATGAATCGCGTCCACGGCAGCTCGCCGTATATGCAGAATATGGAGTGGATCAGGATAAATATTTTTTCCCGATCTTTCTTTATATCAGTGTTATGATCACTGTCGGTATGACGATCATGGTGGCCGTCGACACCATGCATATAGCGTGTACCGCGCACGCATGCAGCTTATTTCAATTAATTGGGTAAGTGAAATAGAAGTGAAATATATGTAGAACAACTGCATCGCGAAATATAGCAAAAATCACATATTGTAGTCAACAAATTGAGAACATTATAAAGAATATACACGCTGGTAATGCAAATCAAGCTGGGTGCGCGAATGCTGAGTACGAATTGTTTAACGAAAAAATGATATATCAGGAATATATTGTGTGTTTGAAGAAGCATCAACTTGCTTTAGAGTAAGCGGTACTTTTTGTCTAATTTTTTGACCAATTATTCAAACGCAATAATACAAAATGTAATAAAAAAATAGTGTTTAAAATTATTATTACCTCATAGATATGTCGACATATTAAATGACACGCACAAAATTGTTGGAATTAGTTTCTCGTTATTCATTGCTGCAGTTTTCAGTCTGCTAGGAGTTCGAGTAAGCATTATACTATTATTTATCAAATATATCAAATGTATAATAAAAAATTGTCTTAAATTCCCGATTTTTTAGTATTCAAAAATTGTCATATTGTTAGGTAAATTTCGTCAAAAAATTATTATATTTCAGATGGCGTGGATATATATAATACCTTTGATGTATTATAGATCGTCTATGTATTAGACCAACTGGAAGAATTGATTAGATTTACATTTATAATCATGGGAGCATTGCTACAATTGATGATCGTGTGTTATTCTGGTCAAAAGTTAATGGATGAAAGCCAGAATATATTTCACCGAGCGTAATAATATATTATTTTATATTTTCACGCATATTTTTGCACTTACGTTATTACAATATTCCGAAATAGTCTAATAAATTTTTATTATTTCCAATATGTTTTGAAATTTTTATTTCAATTTAACAAATTTTTTTCACATAAAATAGTATTTTAAAATTTTTTTCGACATTTCTGGTACATGCAAACATGCGGAGTATTTTAAATATTAAAAATTATAGTTATTATATATATATAATAATATATATATATAATATATATAATATATATATAATTATATATATATTAAAAAAAGTAAAATTTAATTTATAATGTTCTATAGTTTGCGCCGAATTGACTGGCGAATAGATAAAAATGTCATAAAAAAATTTTTGTAAAATATCTTTGCAGGTACGCAGCAGAATGGTATAAATTCTCGCCAAGATTAAAATCGCTGCTAATTATAACTCTTTATAGAAGTGTCGTGCCGTGTAAACTGACAGCGGGTAATTTGTTTCCATTGTCAATGGCAATTTTCGCCACTGTAAGTGTAAAAATCGGTGGTTACATTATTTACAACATGCAAGAAAAGATATTTACATGTTCTATTTATCTACCTAACAATTAGGTAGTACGAACGGGCGTGTCTTACTTTACTGCATTTTTATCATTCCAAGATTAATGAAGACGCAAATGCTTAAGTAATTCTTCATTAACATGTCTTCAATTCAAACAGCAATAAACTGCAGATAAAAATTAGATATTAGCATACTTTACAAAAAGAGTATCAAGTATTAAAAGGAACAAACTTGCAAGGTAAGATGTCTAGTTACCAAAATCACATTTATCATGAAATCCACAGCTCGCATAATATCCACTGCTGCAACAATAATCAATCTTATAATATTTTGCAGATAAACATTCGCGTAATATCAATCTCGTAAAAAAAAACAAATTAATAAAGATTAATGATCAATGTAGTTGCGCAATCAGTGACTTTTATTCTCAAATAAAACCAACTAGCTCTTTAGTTTTTATGTAAATTTAGTTACAAAATAATATGTTTTTAAATAAAAAAAATATATATTAAATCTTCCGATACATTAAATCAAATCATATTCCAAGCTATTAGCGTACATCAAACAAAACTTGATTGGATAAAGCTGCACAATATTATTATCGCTCTTACTAGCAGCGGCAATAGCTTTGAAAGTAGAAGCAGTAAGAAACATAATTTCACCAGTGTTCGTCGTATCTGTTTCGCCGCGTTCCTCACTAGATTTACGCATCGAGTTCTAGAGAGAAATACGATCTCTTTTAGTTCAGTATTGCAGAGAATCGATTACGAATGAGCAGTAAAATAGTGATAACTAAGTATCGATACAGTTATAAGTGTAGACAAGTATGAAAATAAAATGATCTCCGTTTGAGCATTCCAAACTGATTGTATTTCCATTTCCACCTCAAGATGTTTGCATCTTAAGGTGGAAATTTCAACTAAATAAAAAAGTGTATTTTTATTAATAAATAAATACATTTCAAAGAAGATGAGACATTCGGGATATGCAATCGTATTATTGTTATCCTCGCACCCTCAACTACACGTCGCACTGCGTAGCAGTGACATGCAGATGTCATTTCCGAAAGGAGAATTCCAAGAAATTCTGTTCTCAATAATAATACAGGTGCAAAAGATGAATTAGAAAATAATCAGTATACATAATGGCGATACGTGACATCCTACAATTTTATAATTCTACATTGTATAGCATACCGAAATCGATCGACAAGCACGTGTGTCATTTCTATCGTAGTCCCCTAACAAAGTAAAAACGCATCATGCTGGTGCATATGCTCCGAGAGTACAATGTCAATAAAATATTTCTATCGTGCATAGGTGTCTGGCCGTTCCAAAGTGAACTCGTGAAATATTTCTTATCGATATTTTGCTTAATAGTTGAATTAAGTTACTTGAGATTCGAGGTAGTACGATATCGGTCAATATATTTTATTTTTTGCATGCGTTTTATTGGAATCTTTAGAAACTTCTGTTGCGTCTAATATTTCGTTTCCTTATGTAACGTATTTCATGTATGTAATGGATCACAATATAATTTATCCGTAGATAATAACATTGTACATGCACAGAGATGACCGACAGATAATTTTTGAATGCCTGAATCAAATGGCTGTAACGATTGCATTTCTTGTAAAATTATTGAATCAGTTTTGGTATCGCGATAAGGTAAGTATCCCATACGTTAATACATATTAATATTCTGTCGAGTGTTTATTTAATTAAGATATTGATATATACGTTCAATTTTTTCTATTCCATAATTAGTTTCGGCGTTTATACGAAATTATGGAATACCATTGGAATGTATTTACGAATGATACGGAAGTTCGTATCATGAAACATTATTCGAACATATCGTACAAATTTACACTATTTTATTCAAGTGAGTATATTTTTCTATGTACATACATGTATTTCATATTATTTTTGAATCTATTATTATTTTAATGATATTATAATATTGGGTTGTGTAATAAATAGTTTCGTATTTTTTAATAAATAATGTTACAGTTTTTAACCGCGCTTTTACGCAACGTGAAAAAATCGCAATACCGGCAAAATTTGAGCAAACAAATATTTAATTAAGAAAAAAGTAAACAAATTTATTTAAAAAATCAGAAATTGCTAAATGAGTCCAATTTGTTTTATTTTAATATTATTAAGAAAATAGATTTAAAAATATTGTAAAATATGCGTAGGATGTTTCAGACTGACCGTATCTCACCCGTTAATAACAAATTACTGAGTACATAAAAAAAGATATGTAATGATTGTATGTATAAAAATATTATTGAAAAAACAGTATACATTTCACAAATTTGCAGTATTGATATATGCCATGGTGTCAATGTTTATAACAATACCTTCATTCGGACCGCTGTTTCTCGATGTCATACTACCTCTCAATGAATCGCGTCCGCAACAATTGGTATTATTTGCTGAATACGGGATAGATCACAATAAATACTTTTATCCAATTTTGCTGTATCTTAGCGTTACGATCGTTGTGGGGCTAACCATCATGGTGGCTGTCGACACCATGCATATAGCGTGCACCGCGCACGCATGTGGTTTATTCGAATTAATTGGGTAAGTAAAATATGGAGTAATCAAAATATTCACGGTATTTTCTCGCTAAATATCTCGCGGGAATTATATTGCAGTACCCAAATCGAAAATATTATATCCAATGTAAATGCTGGCGATGTCAACAATCAAACCGAACATAGCGGAAATGCAAAGTGTGGGTTCTTTAACGAAGAAATGATATATCAGAAGTATATCGTATGTTTGAAGAAACATCAACTTGCTATAGAGTGAGTGATTTTTATGTAGACTTTCGATAAATTTTTCAAGAATAATGCAACGATGCAAAGTATGATAAAAATATATGATTAAAATTATTCTTATTTCATAGATTTGTCGATATATTAAATGACACGCACAAGATGGTTGGAATTAGTTTCGCATTTATCATTACTGTGCTTTTGAGTCTGTTTGGAGTTCGAGTAAGCATTAGAAGATTATTTATAATATATGTGAGATGTACGCATGTAATTGAAAAGTTTTCTTAAGTGCTTCGTTTTATGGGTAATCAAAAATTGCTATTGTAACGTAAATTTCGTGAAATTATTATTATATTTCAGGTGTGGATATATATAATACCTTTGATGTATTATAGATCTTCTATATATTAGACCAACTAGAAGAATTGATTAGATTTACATTTATAATCATGGGAGCGTTGGTACAATTGATGATTATATGTTATTCTGGCCAGAAATTAATGGACGAAAGCGAGAACATATTCCATCGAGCGTAATATATTATTGTTGAATTTTAAAATTCTAATTTATTACAGTAGCAAAGTTGCACAGTTTATCACAAAAAAACTTTAGAGAACGCGAGCCGAAGCGCGAGTGAACGAGCGAGGGAACTCTCAGTTTCCATTAGAAGCGTGTTTACTTCGCGTGTTTACTTCGCGCACAAATATGCGCTAACTATGCAGACGCTCGTTCACATACACACGTATTACAATTATATCACACATCATTATAATTTCTTTAACAATTATTTTATATTTTCACATATATTTTTGCACATACGACAAAAAAATTTTCGGGTGCGTTTGCGTCACGATATTTCAAAACATTGTCTTTTAAATTTTTATTATTTCCAATGTGTTTTAAAATTTGTGCATTAATTTAAAAAAATTTTCACACAGAATAGTAATTAAAATTTTTTTAGCCAGTTTTGGCGCATGGAACAAGCATGCGTAAAGTTTCTTAAATATTAAAAATTATAGATAAAACAAAATAAAACTTAATTTCTAATGTTCCGTAGTTTGCGCTAAATCAATCGGCAAATAGATGAAGATATAAAAAAAAGTTTTATAAAATATCTTTTCAGGTACGCAGCAGAATGGTATAAATTCTCGCAAAGACTAAAATCATTGCTAATTATAACTCTTTATAGAAGTATCGTGCCATGTAAATTGACAGCAGGTAATATTTTTCCGTTGTCAATGACAATTTTCGCCACGGTGAGTACGAAAATCTGCAAACATTTATACATTTATGGCATGCGAGAAAGATTTTCACGTTTCTATTCATTTAAGGTAATACGAACGAGCATGTCTTACTTTACCGCTTTTTTATCGTTGCAAGAATAGTTAAAACACAAATGTTTAAATAATTTTTCATTAATACGTCTTCGATTCAAATAATGATAGTGCACATAAAAACATAGATATTAGTATATTGTACTTTGTAAAAAAGAGTGTCAAGTATTTGAATAAAAGGAATAATCTTGCAAGGTAAGACGCTTTTATTTAACAAAATCACATTTATTATTAAGTCCATAATTTGCTTAATATCAGCTGATGCGACTATAATCAATATCACAGCATTTTGCAGGTAGACATTCGTAATGTCAGTCTCTTAACAAAATAAATTAAGGAGGATTAATTAATTATTGTAGTTGCGCGATCGATGACTTATACTTTTAAACAAAACCAGCTAGCTTTTTAGTTTTCGTGTAGGTCCAGTTACACAATATAATACGTTTTCAAACGAAAAGAACAATGTTAAATCCTACGATGCTGTTCAATCGAACCATATTCCAAGCTGTTAGCGTACCACATCTAACAGGACATGGTTGGATAAAGCTGCACAATATTGCTATCGCTAATTAATTCTATTTTCCTTACATAATATCTCTTTAACGTTACAGTATAACGTTCATATGCAATTAACCGTATGTTCCAGGTAAGAATGCAAATATCTTTTTCTTTTTTTTAGAACGTGACAAATGAACTAGATATAAAAAATATGTAAATGCAAATAAGTATGTATAATTATTATCTCTGAGAGATTGTTTAGAGATCTCAGCTTCAACTTTTATATAACATATAATGAAAAATATCCCCATTTATCAAGATCTGTTAGAAAAAGTAATCATTTCGAACACTATTTGTTTACTAATTTTAGCGAATTAATTTGTTAATGAATAAATAATTGGATTGGTATTATAATTATAATATAATTGCATACGACATATATACTTTTTCATACAAAATATTATTGCAGAGAGCGAAGCATACGATATTAATTGAAATTTGCGAAATATATTTAGAAACACTATCGATGGCTTCTCTTCATTTCTTTAATTATTAATTTAATTGACCCAAGAAACTTAGGAAGTCGTCCTATAAATAATTTCATAATTTCTCCAAATAATTCATTACGTCCCCAACAACAAGATTCAGTAACAACGATGTTGATATTAATTTCATTCGTCAGCGGACTTCGTTAATTTATCGAGACAATCGTACGATTTCGATTGCGTGACGTATCTGCAACATAGAAAAAAAGTTTCGTTAGATAGTTGAACAGTTGTAATAATTGATTAATGCAGCTGAAAGCAAGAAGCATATAAAAATCGGTGAAATCGGAATTGTTAATAGAGCGAAGCGCGAGAGAACTAACCCCGTGTTAATAGTTAATTATTACTCTAAACTGCATGGTTTGCGTGACACAACCGTTTATGCGCCGGATCTCTTCGGGCGACGTGCAGTATCAAGTTCCCGGCTTTGGCGGTCTTGAACATCTGCAACGCCTTAGTGTGCGTTAGGCCGTCTAACGAGGAGCCATTGATAGCTAGAATTTCGTCTCCACCTCTCAGTGTACCTTCAACATTACGGAGAAATAACAGTAGAAATTGCATTTTTTTCTCTCTAATTACTATCGTCGCATTCGTCCGCGTGTTATTTTATTTACTTTTCGTGCGAGTAGCTTTCAATGCGAGAAATACGATACCTTCCTCCGCCGCCTGTCCGCCGGGCATGATGTCTTTCACGAAGATACCCATGCGTCCCTTGTTGCTGTCCACTCCGCCGACGATGGAAAAGCCCAATTTCTTCGGCGCGCCTTTCTCCAGGACGATCGTCAGCAGATCCAGAGATAAACTGGACCCTCGTCGCAGGGCGGGAGCCTCGGCGCTTCGTTTCCTCACTATCTGGAACTTCTTCATTCCGGTCATCTTCTGAAGACTCGCAGCCGCCTCGTTGATGGCGCAGGAACTGCCAGCCTTCGTCAGAGGTGGCAAAGCGTCGTCGGACAAGGCTGGCAGTTTGGCTCGCCCGTGTTTCGAGACCCACGCGTCGGGATCGCTTCGCGTGCGCGTCAAGGCGCTGCCCCAGGTGTCGCCGATCTCCTCGCCGAACGCCGAGCTCGGTTCTCTCGCGATCTGCAGCTCGACCGTGCCGACGCAGCTCCGCAGGGCGTTCCGCGCCTCCGCCATCGACATGCCGCGTATCCTGCGTCCGCAGACGCGAACGATCTCGTCGCCCACGCGGAAGTGCTTCGATCTGGCCGCCTCGCCGTCGGGATCCATTTTCGCGATCACGTAGAACGGTCGGGCGGCCTCGCATCGCTCGACCTGGATGCCGAGACCAGCCGTGTGGTTCACCGTCAGCTTCACCGTTCTCAGCTCGCGTCGGATCAGGGTCTTGCTGGCGATTACGGCGCCCTTGGAAGCGGAAGCGGTAGGCGGCGCGGATCCGGCGGTGCTCATCGTCAGCATCTTCTTCGCCGCGTTCTTCGCCACATCCGGCGCGTCGAGTTCTAGAGTGGAACGCGATCTCTTTGGGTTGTAATATTGCAGAGGATTGCTCATCACCTCGGACAAAGGACGAATCTTGTTAGCCGGCGGACTGTCCTTGCACGGAGACGCGGCGTGTTCCAGCAGATTCAGTATACTCGGACTGGAGCATTTCCGATTCTTAGACTTTTTGTCCTTTAACAGATTCTGCAGTTTACCTATTTGAGATACGACGCCGTGATTTTCCGCCGTTGCGCAGGGCTTCCTCTCGCCAGACTCGATCTTCGTTTTGTCGTTATCGCCGCCACGTGCGTCAGCGTCGTTGGAAGCGTCGCACGGCGTCAGAGTAACATCGAGATCATTGTTGTCCGTCACTTGGAGCTTCGTTAAATCTTCGCCGAGCTGAATGGAAGTTGCGGACGCCGCCCTCATCAGATCCTCGCGACACTTGGGAAAGAATTTCGCGTCGGTTTTAGAATAAACCCTCGTCAAATCCGGCTGGTATTCCAGAAAATCGGCGAAGGTGTCTTCCTCGCAGCTATCCGTATCGTCGCCGTCATCCGGCATTAGCATCGTCAATTGCCTCGCCGTCGTGGCGTCGAGGAGAGCGTTGTAGGCCGCCGTGTCGACAGCGGCGTCCGCCGCGTTGATCTTGTCAGTTTTCGGAGCACACGTTTCCGCCGAACACGGCTCCGCGGCGTTCGCGTCCTTTTTACGCAGAGTACCGCCGTGCGGTAGCGACAGGTTGAAGCCGTGATAATCGGCCGACGTCACCGAGAAACTGCGCGGCTTCAGCAACGGCGGCGCCGTCGATTTTTCACTGTCCGGCGAGTCCGCGCCAGCTCGCGTGCTGTCCGAATCGTAACCGCTCTCGTCGCAGCCTATGCGCAAATTGTTCAACAGGTCCTCCAAGCCGGTCAGCACGCCGGAGCATCCGTGAGGATGAAGATTTCCCTTAACTTCGCCGGCGCTACGGGCGCCCTGGTGGCCGGACAGTCGCGTCGGCGCGCCGTTCTTCGTTTCCTCCGCGCGACCGTCGGAACACTTGGCGCTCGCGCCGATGTTCTCCAGCGTTTCCCTCGCGAACGTGCCACCCTGCCGCGTCGTCAGGATCTCCCGATTCTTGAGTAAGTAGTCCAAGACCCGCTGCTGCTCCTGCAGGTCCTGAATGCTGCGGCTCAACTGCAACTTCTTTTGACGAAGAACCGTTTCCCGACCGATACGAGCGTATTCGTCAAAGTTCTCGGCGCAGATATCGCGAAACGGAACTTTCCTGATCGCCCCTTCGCTGAGAGTCTTCCCCATCGGACAGTGAGCGACACTCACGACGTCCTCCTCCTGTATTGTCGCGCTTCTCGCGGAACTCTTGGAGGGACCGAGCGGCTGATCGCCGCTGGTCCTAAAGAGGTTTCGCAACGATTCCACCCTGGGGATTCTCTTTGGCCTCGGCAGCTCGCTATCGCCCTAAAAGCGTCGATTATTCAGAACAACGTCCGATTGCGTGTTAAGCTATGTGTTACGTGGTCATTACGTTTGCTTTCTCGCGCGTCGTTTCGTCGTGGTCGTTCTTGCGGTGCGGGCTCCACCGTCGTCGTCGCCGCGGCACCGAAAGCAACTCCGAGCTGTCCGATCTCTTCATTTGATCCCACCGCCGGCCCATTTTCCGTCCCCACGTGGAGATCCCTTTCGAGTGGCGGAAAAGGTGCAATCGATTTTAAGATACCGATCGAGATTAAACTTAATTCTTATCAAGCGAGGTTACAAACACGGATGCCGTGCGCATGCGCTGTAAATATAGATATTCTATTACACTCCTACCTTTACGAATCAGAATAGACGAGTCCATAGATTCTTTTTGAACGTCGGCGACTTCTCTGACTGGGAGAGTGCTTTCCAATCTGCCGTCTGTCTTGGATTTTTTTTCTGGTCTCTCAGACGCATTACTTTCGATATTACTCACAGCGGCGGCGTCCTGAGAGATCGGTACAGCCGAAACAAGCTGCGGGCTCGTATCGGCCGTGTAACGTTTGAAAAGACGCATTGTGCAAGTGTGCTGCAAGTAAAATTACTCACTTATGATAATGTAAATTGTAGTGCGACGAAGATGCGTTCGAGCAAATGAAGACGTGACCAACGAATTTTCTAGTTAAAGCGGGAAAATTCTTCATTTTTCTCCTTTGATCTTTTTTTTTCTAGTTTATTGTAAATATTCACAGCGCTGAAAATTTACACTGAGCGAGAAACGCCTCTCAAATTTAAAAAAACCTACGGTACCGACTACGGTAAATTCTACGGGTCACCCTATACGTATAAGAGTAAGAAAAGCAAAGAAAGAAGAGAAACGTGGAAGGGAAAGGTAAGTCGCTTCGCGAGACAGCCTCGGACTTCCTTGAAAGGTTTGTCGTCGGATGACGTCAGCCCTCGTCCACGAAACGGTCGCCATCGCGTATGTACATCTGTCGCGTGCATATGTGTATTTCACGTTTTTGAATAAAAAGAAGTAAAATGGACTGCGAGAAGAACAGCACAGGTAGGTAATCGGACAATGAACCTACCTACACGTGCGATCTCTTCCTATTCTTTATTTTCGATCGTATTGCACCGCGATTCCTCTTCCGCAGTTTATTTCTCTCAAAAATTGTCCCTCACGTTCTCTTTAAATAAGTAAAAATTATATTTATACATTTTGATATTTTGTAGTGGACTAACTAATAAAAAATGGGTAAGAATATTAATAATAACGTCTAAGAATTAACAAAATTCGCGTAAAGTACAATAAGTCTCAGTTAAGAGGCTACTATCGCACTATCATTTAACAGAAAATACATCTGTACAGTTTTTGCAACTGAGAGCATTGGTCAAGAGTATATCCGAGAGACAACAATACGATAGAGATATCTGAGATGCGATCTGTGTGATTGCAAATTCGATGAGTAGTGAAAGCAAGGATCTACTTGACTTTGCAATTAGTGAGAGAGCCGAGCGTAAAATATTTCATCTACTATAAAAATGTCGGTCAATTTTTCGATCGTTAAAATCGCGGAAAAGAAAAGACGGAATCGTCGCGTCTAGCATTTTAGCTTGCAATTTTCCGCAAGTGAAACAATTTAATTTCTTTTCCCAGAACTTTATTTACATAAAATTTGTATACTTATGCAACTGTTATCGGACAACAGTGGGCCGAAACTGTTAACGCAACCGAGTCACAACGAAGTCCTAATTTGGACTTGAGTTACGACACAGCCTCATTTTCCGATGAATTCAGAGCCGCCAAATATGGATTATAAAATTAATGTCGGAGATCTCTCGTTGATGAACGTGAAATAATTTTTTATACAAACTTTAATTGCGATTCTAAAAATACATTTCGATGTCGTAAGATTTGACTTTTCACATTATCATATTATAAAAGTTCACACTAACTGCTTATAGTTGTTTACAGAATGAATATATACAAATATATAAACAGAGAGACAAAGATGCGGGTCTGATGTGCTCTTCGCTGGGTTCGCGTTAGCCCTCGCGTTTTTACGTTTGCGCTGTTAGGCACACCTGACTCTCCACCAGCCATGGGAACCTGCCGTGCCTTTCGGGAAGCGCTATACGTGCCAGCGAGCAGATGTCCATTGTCCTTGCGAACAGAGGGATAACAGCTACCCATCACCCTCGTCTTTCCATCAATTAGGCGTACGGTTCTATATAATAACGTACAATTCTGCAATTTCTTTCATACAATTACGCGGATCTGGCCACAAAATCCGGGACGTAATGGTAAAATTTCCAATTAAAAGACGCGGTTCGACAAGTCGAAGAAATGAAATCGGTGCCAGCGCGGCGACGTGAAGTACGATAAATATCTCGGTCGCTCGACAGATTTCTTTCTCTCTTCTCTCTCTCCTCCTTAATTCCCGTATAAGCCACCTATATTTTTTACTCTTCACCGAACAGCGTCCCGTAGAAAGTAAAACTATCGGCCCCGAGGCTGCGTGTCCTCGAACGCAGTCTGGCACACATTCGTTACACGAGTAAGGCGAACAGGTCTTTTTCTGAAGAACACGCAGATTTCGATAGAAAATATTGAGAGCTAATTGACGACAATTCAATGTCAAATTACTTGATCGGCAGAGACGGATTTTTTAACAGATGAAAATTTTCCAGCAGAAACAACATTTGTAAATTCAACTGTAAATTTTTACCACGAATGTATTTATTTTTATATGCATTTCTGTTTTTCAGCGCTGCTCAAATTACAAGTAAGGAAAAGTTTATCCGAGAAGCCGGTACGCAAAGTTCAATTTCCCCTCGTGAAGCATGAAAATGATGAGGCATGAGTTGATGTAAATGTATGTAATCAGGTATGCCGCGTGAAGGGTAAAAATGTTTGCACCTGCACGCCCTTGCGTTTTAATGAGGAATAGAAAATTCGTTTAAAAGCGCTAGTAAATTCCTAAGTAAAATTTCATTAAAAATAACACATCAATATTCATTGCGGATGATATCAACGTTAAATTTCGTGACTAGTACGAATATATATATATATACACGACGTAGGAACGCCAATTTTTATAGATACTTGTATCAATATCGCGTCCTTTTCAGCCGTCCGTCAAGATGGCGTTGAAAGGGGCGTGTTTTAATCTCATAGAATAAAGCGGGCGCACTGCATAACTGTAATACATCTCGCGCATCGTTTAAGATCTTATACCGTTATCTCGAAATAGGTGAGTTCACGGTGTACACATAACCTGCTGTGCGTATATCCGACAGTTAATTACGTTATTTATAATATTCAACTATCGATACGATCGAACCGAATGGTTATGCATGACCCGCGACACTAGAACTCGCTGCAGACGGTGCGGTTATTCGCGAAATATTTATGCCACGTATCTTATTGCGCGATTATACGCGATTGGAACATTATCACATTGACGCGCGTTATTTGCATGATGCAACACTCAGTTCGGAGATTATTTATTCGTTTGAATACGCGTCGTTCGGAGACGCGGTATATAATATATTACACGTAGCGCATATCGTAAATGCAAGTGTGTGACGCGATTTATACCATATACGCGCCTCGTATATACCCGACATATCCTGGACATTCGAGATATCGCTTCTTCGTCACGGATCACTCGCCGCGGTGAGAGGGTCAACGTTTCTCAAGTATTCTAAGAAAAGTATAGTAATCGTTATTAATGATATCGCGCATACTTCAACCTTGATCGATAATACGATATTCATGCGAGCAAAATTAGATCAAATCGCACACTTTTTTATCGCTCGTACGTAATTTTATCTGCAAAAAATACATATGCATATATTTATGCACCGCGACACTCGTGGCGATCTGATGCAAATATATCGCCACGTTAATGTATTTCGGAAATAATTATCTGGAAAATCGAGTACGCAAAATATTTCTTTCGATCGTGCTTAGAAAACTAATGAAACCGGGTAAGAAATTAGCAATTGTAATTGACAAGCTGACTCTCTAATTCGTACATATTTCTCAAAAAGAAATTTTTAGAAATAACAGTATTTCAACGATATCTAGAAACACTGGAATTTAAAGTGCTCACAACATCAAATGGCAATCTTCAGAATGTTCCGTTACACAACAGCTACATAAAATGAGAACTGCATTCGAACATCTTGGATCTTCTCGCTTTGTGAATAGCACGCTATGAAATTTAAATATATAGATCACAAGATAATGGCAAAACTGTTCCATACAACATTGTTTTCTTTTTAAAACTATATTTGTATCGAAGCACTACATCTTAAAACATTATAATTTTGAACACTAAATATCTGCTTCGATAAATAAGAATAAGATAAATAACTTGTGTGTTTTTTTTCGCAAAAATAAATTCTATTGAGAGAAGATGATTTAACAAAGAGAAATTTATGCGTACTGATTTATTAATGATAAAAAGATTTAGTCAAAAATCGGTAACTCGCGCGTACAATATCGTTCGTGAGATTAACGTGTTGACGTTAAATTATGCGGAACTGACAGACATTTATTTACGTCACTGTCCTCTAAGAAACATGCGTCGATATCTAGTAAACATACGATTAGATGTAATCAAGTGTGAAGCAGTGTACACACGAAATGTTCCAATATTATAAGATTGTATCAATAAACAATTCAATTGTTTTCACCAGGATATTCTAATTATATTAAAAAAATATGAAATTATCCTACCAAGAATTAATCACAAAATTAAGAAGCGATATCGGAAACACAAAGGCAGTGCAGTGACCACAAGCGGATAACAAGCGGAGTGGAAAATGAGATAATAAGCGCTGCGACTTGCCTTCGAGATCAGAGGATGTTATTACTCCTCGACTGCAGAAACATACCCTTCCGGTCGGAGCGGTGCGTCATCGGCGATTCCGATCTAATTTTCGATTTTACCGCGCGCCTGCGAGCGCGGAGAAACGCACTAATAAACAATACGGTCAGTTGTACGCACGTCCGTGTCGCACGTTCCGTTTCGGAGGCAACTCGAGGCAGCCTCGAGAACAACGCACTGATATCTGCCACCGATCGACGAGAGGGAAGAAGCCCCGCTCGTTCGATGCGAACGTTCACCGGCAGGACTCGCTCGAAACTGCCGGCATCACAAGCGCACCGATTGCTCGTGGCGCTGGCTCTGCGCGGAAATACAATTCCTTTACCCCCTCCCGCTCTTTGCCCCGCGCTTGTTTTGCTTTTTCATTAATAATTACATCAATAACACTTTGCGATAATAATAAACGACAGCGATAATGATAGTACGTTTGATTCGGACGCTCTTTTCTCCTCTCTAATTAACCTTGAGAGACAATAAGATAAAACTGATAACGATTCCACGGCTACATAACTTTTAGAAATTAAAAGAAAGTTATCGCTTTCGAAAATTTCTAGAAAACAACAAACAATATGATATATCGCGACCAGTGTACCAAATCTGACCATCCGAATGCGGTAAAAAGCTAGTAATACTAGTTTCAATAAGATTATCGTCCGGCTCCGGTGTAAAGAAGTCGGGCAAGTGCGAGAAGAACCTGCGGGGAGAAACAGGTTCTAGATTCATTCACATCTCGCGCCGAGGCCTTGAGCCAAGCAACAAAAAGCGCTCTCTCTATGCGATTCCTACACCACAGGCTCATCTTGCAATCCACCGTGGCTACTGGCGAGGTATGAAAACGAGTAGACGTGCGCAAGAAGGGTGGCGCGGCGCGATACAGTCGGAAAAATCAGATTCTCCTCTTGCGCAAGGAGCCGGCCGTGTCGACGAGTCGAGCGTTTTGTACATTTGCGTTGTCCGGAGGCGCTAATCTAAAAAGACGCGGGTTGCGTGGGTAACGCACGAAACACCGGCGTTTAAGAAACAAGCTCGACGTGGCCTACGCCTTTCTCACTAATCTCACGATCGAGCGATGAATTAATATTGAAAGCACGGACGCCGTGTATGGTTCAGCGTTGATTTACAGTAAAAAAATGCTAATCTCTTACGACATAGACTAAATCGATTTAGGGAGACACGTGCCTTTTCAAAAATGTAGAAACCGAATGTTCCCATTTTCGTCCGCGAGCGTGTGCGGAATGAGGCTGCATGTCCTAATCGGAAAAGCGTGTGCGTATCGGATCCTACGATTCTCTCGATTAAAAATAATTGACAATAGTCCAGACATAGGCCGGCCGTATCGTAGGCTATCATCTTGAATTAATTCAAATCGATTGGGAAAAAAAAGTCCACGCCGACGTCGACGCCGACTTATTTAGCAATCGGCACACACGATAGGTAAAGTAAAACCAGTATCTATAAAGCAGCCATTCCCCTCCGCCGTAATGTCCAACAGCGATCATTACGTCTCGCTGTTACGCGCGGTTGTTGTTCCCATCGACTCGGCCACAAAGCTAATTAAATGTACCGTCGCGCCTTGCAATTAAGGAAAATGACCGGTCTTCGCCAAAACGTAAATAATTAAAACGAACGACAGGTAACCTTGGTCGTTAGGAAGGACGATTGCGTGAGGTCCTAATAGCCTCGTAATAAATCGTATTTCAGTAGAGAGCTTTAATCAATCGCTGCATCTTATCAGCGTAAAATGGAAAGTATACATCACATATGTTAAACATCTGTCTTAACCATTTATTGTCCGATACTTTCTACTTTAGTGATATGCCAATTACGCATTCCATCCTGATTTTTAATTTAACTAGAAATTTTTTTTAGAAATTGTACAATTATATAATTATACTATGTTAGGTTAGGTTATGTTATGGACATGTATAGATAATACTATTAAGTTGGTGCGAAAAGTTTGTTAGAGGTAAGATTGAAAACAGAATTGCAGGATTTTTAATAAATTTTTACAAACTAAAATGAAATTGAATTCAATACATTTTTTCATCTAGACAGAAATTTTTACACGCTTGAGTTAAAAAACTTGGAACTCTTAGAATACGAATCGATAACTCTATTCAAAATAGATCTTCGCGGAGAAGCGAGAAACCTTTTACACGAAGCTAATATTATCCTAATACGCTTTGCAAATGTTTGCAGAAAAATTAATCACATGTGCCTCGCGGATAATCAGCGTGTTAATAATAATTAGAACGATAAACTGCCTAAAAGAATTCGCGTTTCAAATTTACGAGCCGAAGCCCAAAGCGATATGTATATATGAGTCATAGTTAAAACCGCTTCATTAGCGTTTCCCGAGTGCTCGACTGAACGATTGCTTCAAGGAATAACTGTAACGGACTTTTGCTAACCCTTGACTGTGGGCCGTCCCCAACGAACTTCCACTCGCTCTCGACGATGCCCACAGTGGTAGTCATTTTACGGGCCAGTGACTTCGCGAATTATTTCGCCGGTGTGTGCGTATGTATGTGGACGATCTCGACTGCACGATCATCGACGGTCCTTATGCAAATAATCGATTAACTCCCGACGGGCGGGACAGATTCCGCGGTAGACGCAGGAAGTGGATTAAGCACGCGGAGATAATAAAAATTAAATTCACAATCTTGTGAGACTTTTATCTTCATCTTTATCTTAATTCCTCGCATGTCCATTAATCCAACGCCTCCGTCTTGTCTCTCCGAGCAATTATGTTCTTTTTTTTTCTTGCTTCAGCGCAGGAAGTCGGTGTGTGCTTATGACATGTGTCCGAGTTAATTGGGAGCTTCATTCGAACTTGATGGCACGTGCCGCGTGCCTTCGAGGGGCGCCTTCGGGCGCCCAGGGAGTCTTGCAGGGAAATAGGGTTCACGAACCGTGAAAATTTAATGTTCTTGATGGGCGCGGTATGTTATTGCCGTAATATCATACAATGTGTTTGTACACGAAGTACGCACGAAGAATAGACGGAGAGTTGCAATAAAAATGATATTGTATAGAGCGAAACTTGACGGCTTGCGGGGTGCATGACTTTCCGATATACCAACCGGCGGATGTTAACAGTCTGGTATACATATGCGGATGTCTATGCGCCGATCTCTCGCTCTAATGGTTCCACCTGGGTTCGGATACACGTATCCGTGGGTGGTCCGTCATGCGCTTGAGAAGCCAGGTGTAGATTGAAGGAAGAAAGGAAGCGAGCTTACTTCCTCGACCTCCCGGTGGCGATATCGACTCGCGAAGTTCATCCTGCCCTCTACATTCCACAATCAATATTCTTTTCGCGCGGCGCGCAGAGCGAAATCGTTTAAAACGAAAATCGGAATGCTCCCTTAAAATTTTCGCGGCTGCAAAGGTCTCGCGGAAACCCCAAAAATGGAAAGGGAATTGATTGGCGTAGTCTCTCGGGCGAGAGTGGGCAGAAATGGCGAGAACAATCCTCGCGCGTTCACAGTAAATTTGATTGTTCGGAGGCAGGACGGCCCACGCTGTCCGGTGCGCGAGTCCGCCACGGGGAAACGCCGCATTCTTATTGTCCGAGAAACTAGCGTAGCGCGGCGCAGACGGTGTGTACATACACGGCGTCGTGTATGTACCGACTAGTTGTCTCCTCCAACAATACAATAACGATGGAAGGCGTCGCTTACGGGCACGTCCGCCTAGTATAGTCGCTCAGCTATCGACGCGTTGCGCGCCGGTAAGATATCTCGCGCGTCTCTCTCTCTCTCTCTCTCGTGCGAAATGCCCTCTCGTGAAATATCGCTTCCGGGTCTCTTCGCCGAGTCTCTTCGCGTCTAACGTTGACCCGTAAACGCGCGTACTGTTATAACGTTTTCGATAAGTTGTATGGAGCCGTGAATCAGATGTATCTTCGCGATCAGCTTTGCGCCGTTTCAATGTCCCGTGTTGCAGTAATAGTTTTGCGCGGCGAATGCAAGTAAACGGGCTACATTTAATTGCACACTAAAACTGCGATCAGTCGACGCTCCTATCCTTTCCCTCAGGTGCATCACTTGAATTTTTAGCGCCGCCGTTATCCTCGCAACACGGCAAGCGGCGCATTAACGACGCACTTAACTCTGTTAGAAAGGGATCCATCCACGCCTCGGAATTGAGAGAAAGATGGGAGTAGGAGAAACAAGATGCTATTCCCACGCCGCGCCTGCTCGGGATGCTACATGCACTTTCGCTATCTAATTTTATCGGAGCTGGTGCATTGCGAAACGCACGTGATAGGTTCGCGACTGCAGGCATTTTTGTTTGGGCGGCGCGGATTCGCGCCGCGCGATCTCGTCTCGAAGCGAGCAAACGCGCGAATATGTAGTAACGGTAAAGCGATAGCTATCGCAAGCATGGATTACTTTGGCTCTACGGGAAGAGCGCTAAGTGATTTTTTGTTAGAATAAACTATAAAAATTTATCACTGCCATTTATTAATACTTGAGCGAAGCATTTATCGCACACTCCATTTAATCGAGACGTTATCCAGCATTTTGCCAAGCGCTGCTATCTTCTAAAGTAATATTCCTCATTTGAAAAAATTCGAAACATATCCGTATTAATTATCCCGCGGAAGATTTCTTTCAACGTGGCAGTTTTGATTCAGCGCGAATGAAAGACGCGACTCCGTTGATTTTGCTCAGCCTTCTTCTAAACGTCGCATTGTCACAGTCTTTCGCCACGGTGCACCTGAATATTGCGCCTCTGCGTTTCCAGCACCTGTTTCCACCTTGACACCTGACGGAGCCTTCTCGCGCGCGTGTTTGTCCGTAGGGGTTCGTGAGCGCATCGCTTATCCACGCGACGGAGTCGTTGCCAGCGCGGCAACGACCGTCAGTGCGTTACACCGTAAATAGCACAATGCAAACTCCGCAATCTCATTTGCGGTTTCGATCATTTTTACTTATCCTAACGCTATTTGTGGTTGGGCAAAAATAACAGATTCGTCGACATTTTTCTTGAATACCAAATACTCGCAAAAATGTTAAATAATAATGAGATGTGACGGATTTCCGTGAATTTTCCATGAATATTCACGCAAGAATACGTAATAATCTGATTTATTTGTAAATAATTTTTATTGCAATTATACTATTGCGATAGAAATTTCTTGTGTATCGCGCCAGTAACTTGACAACCGCATGCACACCGCTGCTTACGAATATACTTTCTCTCTTACTGCGAAACTGACCAACGATATTTCTCGTGAACGGTTAAACGCAGATAAAGTTTTTATAAAAGAAGAGTAATGTTGTCTTTATTTCATAAGCTTGGGAAACTGATTGTTACATAATCATTTCAGTGAGTAATACGTAAGAAATTGTGCTTCATGGTAAATCTAATCCTACATTTCATGGCTAATATTACGTTTACAATTTTTTGCTGAAAAATTGCCACAGTTAATACGAACGGATCCGAAAAATTGTGTGGAATCTGAAAAACACAATAGCACCAATCGCGTTCTCGTAACGCAAGCAGCTAGAATCAGAGATTACAGATGAAGAGAAGATTTGATTGAAACTAATTGGTAAATTAGCAGCAAATTCTCACCGTGAACTCTGAATTATTACAGAGACGATCAATTATTGTTGGTTACGTTGTTGTTAAATGCGTAGCATTTTACGTCGCATCTGTAGTGTAAAAGAGGATGGCCGCATCCGGAACAATCGGGTTGCTTTAAAGAATTCGCACATTAGAACATTTGACATGCGGAAGTAACATTTCGAAACGAGATATCTACCTGCACTACTTGAGCGCAAAGCCACTGACTGTACACACATCCTGTGTATGCATACGTGATTTGCGGCACCAGCGAGATTTGAGGTATTATTGGGAGCGACGGAAGCCCCCCCTCGGGGGGTATCATACCTCCTGTAAATCGAAAGTGAGCCTGAATCTGCGGCGATTAAAAATGTGAAATTATACACGAGAGAGTCGTGTTACGTACCGGGCGGGCGCATACCGGGCGGGCGCGCACCATTCGGGATGCAAGTGCCATTAACGCAAGGACGACCAGAAGGACAAATACCACCAGCGCCGCAAGTCGTGTTATCGAAAGTATTAATGACATTGTGAATGTCGATATTCGTTGTTATGTTGGTAGTTTTCAACCCATCGGACGGACTGCAGTTCCCCGACACGCATTCCGTCTCGTATTCCGTGATAATCTGATGCCGATGCCTGGTTCTCTTCGTGCAGTAGCTACACTTCTTTTCGCAATCGTGCTCCCTCTGGTGATCGCACTTTTTCAGACACGATTCCAAGCAAAAAGTGGGATCTGCGAAATTTTATTGCTTATCGCTTACGGTCAGAATTTCATTCTCGCGCGAACAACGGCGTTTAACGTAACGGATAATTAATCGGAAATTTATGCAACGATAAAAGCCGCCGTGCGCGCGGATGCTGTTTGCGCAACAGCTCGCGCTAATGATCAAGCATGTTGCGCAACCGCACATGTTACACTGAAAAAAAGAGATCCAGTAATTTGAATTTAATACGACGGTGTGTCTATCTCTCAAAAGTGATCGTGTAACAGCTGCAGTTGCATAATATGTTTGAGCGAAGGCAGCACGCGAATTCCCGCGTTTATCTCGATTGTTATAGCGATTGGTGGTCTACCGGATTCATGAATTCCGTCTCCGTGGTTCGTATGATGTTGCCTCTTCGGTCGCATTAAGCACTTCACGTATTTCTTGTAATCCGGATTCCGGCATTCGTCGTGCACCTTTTGCTGCTCCTCGGTGATCGCCCCTTCGGTAATATCGAGCTCCTCGTTCCCGCGTACCAGCAGCGCGTGCACGCTCAAAACAGCGAGGAGATGCACGACGAATAGATGCGTGAGTTCCATAGTAACGAGATTTCTCGACGAAGTAATCGCACGGGATGAGCGACGCAACCCTTTATACCTTAAGCCGCTTACCGGAGACGACGGGGTTAACGACCGTCCGCAACGTTTGCGCTGTCAAAGTCTTAGTTGGAAGTGTTTGCGCCGCTCTCGTAAAGATACGTCGTCGCACCTTCGCTAATATATTAACGCGTAAATTGTTATCTGCCTCTCGGCAACAGAGTGCAACGTCAAATTTGCACTGCTTATCGCGCGCGCCGTCCGCGCAAAGAAGCTTCCCCGAAACTTGCACTTTTACGCCGCCCAGCTGTATGCGCGCGGCGTAACGAAGGCGAAGGGTGCAAAGTGTTAACTTCCATAATGACAATATTGGTTTTAAGCGCGTCCCGGATGCGACGCGCCATCGTAGATATTGAAAATCTCTTCGGCGATACGAGAAAAATTACGACGGCAGAGATTAGATTTTCTTTCGCGACGATGCATTCTGGATGATATGTCTTTTAACAATTTTCCATTCTCGACGCTGAAGCGTCTTAAATTTACCACCTGCAGTACTCTTTCTCATAATGTACTTTGCGCGCTATCTCGTTTGTTCCGTAAACACATTTATTCAAAACGTGTCACCGCATCCTGCGTGTGCGTACTACCGCGCGAAATTTTTTCGTGCGTGCTCAAAGAAATTATGTTGGCTAATTAAATATGGCGCAACGAAGCGTCTCGATGTTCGCAAGACGTTCACTTTTACTGCGATCAAATAAAACTGTAATAATTTTGGAAATAAATCGCATTTAAAATATTGACTTTAGTATTTTGTAATAACAATTTCATCGCATCAAACGATAAAATCACTATTTCGAATAGGTCAGCGACACTCGCTCTTATCATAATCTAGATTATAGACCAGGAAATGCGCTATCGCTTCCTTTATTTGTACGATCGTCGATAACGAAAGTGCGAGCAAATAAATGCAGCTTGAGATTTTCAGTTTATCCTCATTCAAAGAATATTATTATTTGAATGGTTTCATTGCGGCTAAAAAATTACACTATCAATTTGATTTTTTCGAGATATCCTTTTATATTTTTCGCCTCAGTACAGTTATTTACTGGTATTCGAGACGATCATCGCGAGCTGCTTTAATAGGTCAGATAATTATAAAATCTTTCACGCTCGTGTCCCGCGTGCGTTCGCAATTCATAAGGTCCCTTCCGGTCATGAGAGTCCCCATTCAAGGGAGAATACCGCTGCTAGACTACGTAAACGGAATCACAACCGAAAAAAGACGGTGATCAAAGAGTGACATTAAAGTAGAGATCGACGGATTCGATTTCTGACATGTACCGATTTGTTTTAATTATCAGATAACATCATTGTTATGGCAACGCCTCAAATGGACGCGTCGACTATAACTTTCAAGCTCGGAAAGCGTAAAGATGCGGCATTATTTATTAATATAAAAATGCAGATTCCACTCAACGGTAGTTCAAAATCAAACCGAAGGCAGGTAGGTGAGTTCGATGCGTACTTTCTAAACGCCCTGTATACGAACGACTTCTCGATGGTAGGGGGACCACCGGTCTCGCTCTCTCTCGCGCGCGCTGGCCCCATCCGTGTGCCCGAGAGACGTACAATGGCTGCCATGAGTCGACGTGCTGCGCGCCTTAAGTATCAACCGTCCTCAATTTTCCCGTCTTAATTTGCCGGCTAGGAAACGCCCACGAAAAAAAAAATAGCATGCACGATGCCGCGCCGTGGCGGTGCCATTCGACGCGAGTCCGCGCGACGGCGAGTGCCGATGAATGACGCTCCGCGTCATCCCGACGATCCATCGTCGTGTACACCGTCGATTCCGCTCCGCGAAAACACAGTGACTGACAGCACGCGGCCGATCGGGTGTATTACGTCGTCGCGGCGTAATTGCTGAAACTTTTGCGAAGACTTCAACGCGAGGCGAACACGGTTCTTGCATTGTGTACCTGCACCTTGATCTTCAGTGCGCGTCGTGAGATATATTACACGTCGGATCAGCGCACGGTGTTGTTATGTGTTCTGTGTATACGCTCGCTGGTTTGAGGAAGGTAATCAAACGCTTCTGCAGTACTTTTAATAATGTTAAGTCTAAAAAATTAAGAATCGAAATCTTGCGTCAAATGTATCTACGAAAGAGCTGTCATGTATTTTTTTGTATATCTATTTAAAAAATTTGCCGTATCTTTGAACAAAATTATTATATCGAAACTTAATGTGATATAAGTGTGTATTAATTACGGAAAATTTTCGAAGCATGACGAATAACTACGCGGGAACGTTCATTCAACCTCCTCCCACGTAGGTAATTCGCCCAATTTATTCGGATTAACACACTCCGGTGCTGATGATATCCTCATTACATTTTATTCTTTGCCGTTGAAGCTTTTAAGAGAGACGACAACTGTTAAAAGAAAATAAAACCTGTTTCTCGCAAGAAAAAAAAAGCGAAATCGAATTAATGCGTGCTATACGCTTCACCGCTATACTTTTCCTGGTGCAAACTAAATGTGAGATTCTTCTGATAGATAAATTACACTTACGTCGCTGCAAAAGAATGCAATCGCTATCTGATTCTGGAAGCTCAGATGTTGACGCGCGTATTTTTTGTGTGTTTGAAATTCTGTTATCAAAAGAACTACAATCTACTTCTCGCTTTAAAAAAATCAAGCTGAAACTTGTACGCGAAAAATTCGCATGGATATCGCGCTTAGAACGTAATATGCTTCCGAGGTCGTTTCGAATTATTCGAGCGTGGAAACAGCTTTCGTTTTTCGCGGGGAAATCTCGTTGCCCGAACGCAAGGAACATATGAAAAGCGTTGCAAGTCTAGAAAGTTATTCTTTGCGTAATAAAAACTCGCCGATTTACAACTATAACATTGGCGATGCGAAGAAGATGTGTAATGCGTGGCATTTGAAGTTAATTATAGTAATTTTATCTAATAATTTCTTTATGCAACATTATTAATAATTATCTATGATTATTAATTTATGAGAAAATGTCGATTTTTTCCCAACTGGAATGAGCCATTGAATTAAAATAGTTTTTGCATGTTCATGCAGATGAGATAATGTTTCGTTGAGTCATAAATAATTTCCACCGCGATACTTATCTAAGAAACGGAAGTTATTCGTGACTCAGTCTAGAATGCGAGAAAAATTATATGAGGAAAGAATGCGAGAAATTTTAATTCTTATTTGGAGAGAGTCCTTTAGAAAAATAAAATCGATGTTTACTTTCATTAAATACTCATTTCGTAGGGAGAAATCTAGAAAATGTATGCCGCAGTCGTGGCATGTATTTCGCGGTCGATGCTTGGAAATCAACTGTTTTGATGCATTAAGAAGATACGATGGCAACGAAGGTAGAGGAGGCTCCCGCGCCTCCAACGGGGTCTCCTTGGTACGGCAAGGTTTTCGAGTGTTTGAGGAATCGGAATCGAGTGAGCCCCGGCAGGATCGAGCTGCCCGACTGCGACTTCTTCATCGTGGCGCCACGTCGCACGCTGCGCGTTCTCAGGCCGTCCCTGAAGAGCGGCTGGTACTACGAGAGCACGACGGTCGACCGACCGGAGTCGGTCAACGACAATTTCTTCGCTCGCTGGACCAGAAGGCCGCATCCGTCCGGAAATTGCAGGTGCTCCTTCCGCCAGTCCGCCGGCGCGCTAAGCACCAACGAGGAGCGGATCATATCAGCGGAGCTGAATCGCATCCGAACGAGTCTCTGCGAGGGCGAGAAAAACGCGCGCGACCTCGAGGAGCTGGAGAAGAGGGTCTCGGTGAATCTGCAGAAGTTGCGGGACAGTTCGGCGGCTGATTGTACGGACGGAACGACGGCGTCTTCGATAACGGCGGATCAACAGCCGCTCGAGCAAAGCGCGAAGCAGCAAATCGTCAAAGATTTGGAAAGGTGAGTTTGTTGATGAAAATTTCAGCAATCGCTCCCGGTGATGTAATAAATAAAAACCAATGAATTTCTATTAGGTACATCAATACGCTTCTGGAAGAAGTGCTTGATGACACCGTTAAGCATATAACTGATGTCGAAAAGAATGATAATCAGCATCCCGAGGCATCCTGGCAACGAACGAGGAGTGATTCGAAGAAATCGCAGCTCGATAAAGCCGAAAAGGAGATTTCGTTAAAAAGAGATGAGCAATGGAGTGTAGAAAATGATTGTAAACAACAATTCAGCAGAGTTTCGATGGGCGAGGGTTACGTGAATCCCGCTTTCGTCGGTTCGACCGACGAACTGACTTCCCTAGAGTTCAATCGTTCTGCGGGCAAACACGGTAAGCGATTTATTTACAAAAAATGAAATTATTATAGATATTGCATTTTTTCTTGAACCTTTCCTTGCACAATACAAAAATTTTTGTATTTTTTTTTTCGTGCAACAGCCAACATGTATCTTGCGAATACGGAAAACGTCGCGCTGGAGCAAATGGACTGCGTGGATTCCGGAATAAATAGCGTGGAGACCATCGAGTTTCAGCCTCCAGATCAAGAACCCAGCTTCGAGCAATCCCTTTTACGAATCATCGACGAGAAATTGGGAAGAGGCTCTTCGGCAAATAATTCGGAGGAGGACAGTCCCGAGAAAAATTCGCAGAAAGTAATTTCGGGCGAGGAAGAACGTAAAACCGCCCCCCAGAAGATTGCGCGAGCTTCGTCCGAACACGAGACATCGTCAACCGATCTCGAGTCCTGGAAAGTCGAGCGACTGGAGGATGCCGTCAACACCGAAGCTGATTTCAAGAAACTACGCTTGGAATTCCAGAACAACGGCACGGATTTCTCTTTGAATAGCGGAACGAGGATCAATGCGAAATTAACGGAAACTCCTATCGAGCTCAAAGATTATAAGAAAAAATGGGCAGAGTTGGAGGAAGTCACTTCGCAGGAAAATACGCGGCAAAGTTTTCGCGATCCAGTGATCCAGCTTCGAAGAAACAAAAAACCGATCATAGTTTTTCTACACGGCTTCGGTTCTTCGGCGGAGATCTTTGAGCATCAATTGCAGTACTTTTCTTCCCTCGGCTATCCTTGCATCGCTCCTGACATGCTCGGGCACGGTATGAGCTCGGCGCCCAGTCGATCTAGAGATTATCATTTCGGCAAATTGCTCAAGGATCTGGACGCACTTTTACAGCATTACGCTTTTAAACCCGGAGAGAAATGCGTACTGGTGGCGCATAATTACGGGTAAATTGTTTGTTTAAGAATTCGTTGTAAATAGCTATTTTACAATAAGCGAATTTTTTCCACTTTAGCTTATGAATATTCAATGAAAATTTCAGGTGCAGCTTCGCCACAGCGCTTGCTTGCAAATATGACAGCAATATCCATCAGCTCGTGCTAATATCGGGCGGCGGCCCGACCCCTCTGGCCCCGCCGAGCGCTGAATGCGCGGGACATTGCTGTCTCAGGGCGATTCTCGCGCCTCTTCTAATGTGCGGTCTTCACCGAGATATTCTTTATTCCGCGCGAGGTCGTCAGCATCCTTACTGCGGTCAAGAATCGATGGAACAGTGGCCTTCGCACATGAAATACGTATTGGATGGTATGACCTGGCCGCAAGGCGACTACACTTTTCACAGGAAAATATGCACACCGACGCTTTTAGTACACGGGCTTAGAGATAACAAAGTGTCGCTGGTGCAGGAGTGTCAAATGGAAAGAGTGAGTTTATATACTGTGATTAGTCCTTTCTTTATCCGGGAGACGAATATTATGTATTGCGTAATTCACGTTATGGATTACGTAAATACACAAACTAAATTTTTATATATCTCAATTATGTTTGTTTTTTTTTTTAAATAAAACTATGAGATTAACTTATTTCCTTCATTTTCAGACAATGATGAAAGCTTTTCTGGAAGCTATTCCAATGGCTGGTCATAATCCAATGACCGAGTGTCCTCAACAGTTGAACCACATGATACATTGTTTTATAGATTTGTGGAAAAACAAAAAGTGGCAGCAATAAAATTGCTGCGTGTAATTTGAATCTAGAAATAATCGCCTAAAAGTATTGCTCCAAAATTATATCGATTGAAATCGATCAGTAGATAGTTTATTAATTAGCATAATATCAAACTCGTACAATCTTACACTGAAAAAAAACTGTTTTATGATTCAAGAAGAATCAATTCGATCGGACGATAAATAGAATTTGCACGGCCTCATAAATGTGTGTGCCAAGATTTGTACAGGCAAAAAAATATGTAAATACAAAATGTATCATTTGTTTTGATCACTTGAAATAATTTTTATATATTTCGAAATTTTGTTTTTAATATGCATTGCCATGTGCATATTTTATTGTATTTAAAATTTTTCATTTACCTTCATTGTTATCAATCTGAACATTATAACAGAAATAAGCTGCAAAATTTCGTGTCCTGCTATTTTTATTCGAAATTTATTCTGCTCGTGTATGAGATAAAAGTTATTCAAAGTGATCTAACAAATACTGATCAGAGGCTATATGGAACAACATATAGATTTTACCAAAGAACATTTATATATCGTTATTTTATATATAGTATTTTTTAATATAAGTTATTCACTTTACAAATAAAATTGTATACAGCTGATTATATCGTTGCAATAATTATTTAACCAAATTCGACAGAATTAAACAATTAATCAGTCTGACGCGAATACACGAATATCGCGCGCATAGATATTATTATATTAGCGATTCAGTAGCGTTTGGTTAAGCGGATTTTCAGTCGATTTCATCCATTCCTTTCTAAGTATTTGTTTCAATTGACTCAGCCTCAAGGTAGGATTTTGATCTTTGATCAGCGGCATCATTCTTTCCTCGAAGTTCGCGTACGCTGCTTTCATCCGTTTTTCAGGATGCCGGTCGACTTCAGGATCCTTTGCGCTGGAAGTGGAATAATAAAGCTCTTAGTAACAAATAAAATTAAATATACCATTGTAATTGCGTAGACGACGAGTAAAAAATTCTATAAACAGCACTCCAACGTTCCAAAAATAATTACCTTAAAATGGATATAGCTTCGTCTACATTGTGAGCTGTTTCACCTTCCAAAGTTAATCTGTTCAAATTTTCTTCGATCGGTTTCTCGTCTTCTTTCTTCTTCATGGCCACTTGATTTCGTTTCTCGGTAACAGCAACAATTTCAGCTCTCGTAATTTTGGAGGCTGGCTGTTTACCACCAGTTTTTATATTTGACATTTCCATTTCAAGCAGAGCTTTCGCTTCCGCCTTTTTCTCTAATTGCTGTTGACGTTTTTTCTCGACTTCTTCCTGCATACATAATAAAATTTGTAGTATAATAACTCCTATTCCAGACATGGATGCATTTATTTCTCGTTAAATGAACATCCGTCCCTCGAATGCCTGTCGATAACAATTTTGGACGTACTTGTTTTTGTTTTTTCTTCAACAATTGTTTATCATTATCTTGCCAGGCCCTGTCCTCAGCTTCTATCGCTTTCTTTATAGTTTCGGCTTCTTTAACCGCCGCTTTTCTAGCTCGGGCGGCAACCGCCTTGCTATTCTCACCCACGAATTTCTTCGGCATGTTGATCTATACGCAAATCTTGAAATTTATTCGTAATTTTTATAATACGTATTATATCATATTCCCGTGTATTTTAAATTAGCGGGCAAATTATTGTGTTTGAGTTGGCAATAGTCGCACATGCGTGGATTTACTCTATGGAAGCTGTTAAGATTCAGGTTAAGACTACGAAATAACTCACGGCTCGGAAGTATAAAGCAAAAATATATATATATATATATATGGTGCATTCTGTTTTAGTAAGTAAACGATATACGATAAACAACACGTGTGCATCGGAAGCACATGGTTACGCGGTTGAAAAATAGCTACAGACATTTAATTGTCACGCGTGAAATGTCGAAACAACGATCGGGGAAGAACGAGAAGACGCGGAAGGCAGCTGCTATCGATGTGAGTAATTATCCCCATATTCTCACTCACCGATCCCTCGCCTACAGGATACTCGATCACCTATCGCGAAAATAATGTGACATTTTCTATTAAACGCTTTACCAGTCACTAACACTCCACAATATACTCGCTGTGGTATACTTGCCCACGTCTACCAACTTAGTAACCAGATCTTACCAATGTAGTGGTTCGAGCAGCAAATTGATTGGACAAAACGCCGCGTGTGGGCGGAATCTGCGTATTGCACATGGCAACACGTTGCGCGGCAAGAAACGGCGCGATAATCAATGACGTTCCGTTACACATCCTGTTCCTAATCGTGTATTAATTGCGGTATCCTGTGACAGGAGTTAACATGATTATGTAGACTATTCCGGATATCTCAATTAATATTTTAATGACAGATTATACTGAAGTTAATTGGAAACACAAAAATTTGAATAAAACGATGACTTTGCAACTGAAAGCTGCAGACTTGCTTCATTAACTTGCTGAATGTTGAGTGATATTTGAACATAAGACGCAGTAGTTAGAGAATAATATGTGATTCGCATATCAAACATTCTCGCTTTTAAATAATAGAATGAAAAGTTGACTGATTAGCACATCGCTTTCATCGCGCTTTATTTGTTAACACGTTATTTGCAGAATCAATCTACAGGACCTCTGACCTTAAATAAAGATGGAAATGTAGCGATCAAAATTCAAGCTAAACCTGGAGCGAAATGTAACAACGTAACCGGTAATAAAAAAAATATTTATTCAACACATTTTATATATGCTTGTCGATTTTTCTTATTTTGTAAAAGGGAGTGCTGGCATTATAATTTTTTCTTTGTCAAATTATATTTTTGCGCACGATAATTGTTAAAAATGCAAATAAATATTTGTAGATATTTCCGATGAAGCAGTGGGCATTGCGATTTCCGCTCCGCCAACGGAAGGCGAAGCAAATGCGGAACTCGTCAAGTATCTAGCTTCGATTTTCGGACTCAGAAAATCCGACGTATCTTTGGATCGGGTTAGTGTTTAGATAAGCTCTATCGTTATTAATTTGCTTATCAAAATCATATTTTTACTTTCTTTTCTCGCAGGGATCTCGCAGTCGGCAAAAGGTAGTCGTAGTATCGGGAATTACGACAGATCAAGTTTTGGAAAAATTGCGAAAAGAAATGGAGAATTAAAAAATTCTTTTTTACTGTGTAAAAAGTGTGTGACTTTTTTATCATTAGACTATATGCCCAAATTTACACGTACGTGTAATTTTTCCTTAGAAATACATTTTAATTTGTCTTATGCTAATATTATTCATTTTCTACATATCTCTTTTAAATGTCAATTAATTTATACAGTATTGTACAATTTATACATCTGTTTCTCTGAAGATAATTGACGGAATTAGCGTATTGTCAGTATTCATAAAATTTAATGTGTACATGAAAATCTCTTAGAACACCTATATATAATTGCACCAAATTCGATATTTCCAAAAATCGCCATCGATTCTTCGATATTCTTCACGACTATTGCTAGTAATACAAGAATCGATGAAAATTTTTGGCAGAATAATCAGAAGCGTACGCTCTGCGATAACATGTCTATGATCATAGAAAATTAATACCTTTTTAAGGTATCATTTGTTCATTCGATAATCATTCATAATTCACAATGATTCGATGTGTCTATAATAGATATGTCAATGCATATTTCATTCTTGTATCTCGAAAGCCTTGTCGTCGAGCCAAGGTCGGAAAATAGGTAACGTCGACGGATAATGGGCGCCCCGCTTCGACGGCGCCGTACCAGCTGGTGCACCCTCCGGCCTCAACGGGTACGTAGCCAGTACGATCGGTATTTGCAATTTGATTTCCTTGTCCAAGCTCTTCGGACTTATGACGAACTGCGAGAAATATTTATTGTGCCGGATAAATTTCCAGAGTCTTCTGCGCACTTGCGAAGACTTGGTCTTAAAATTATCGCGCTTGATAATAAAAATATGTATCTTCTCCCAACACTCACATAAACGTGGTAAAGAACGTTGATCAGATGACACCCTCTCAGATTCGTCGGTGGCAGAGGAGGGACGTACATTTGTTCATTCAGCCATTCCTCGCCTTCGCCCGGCCGAATTTTTCCCCTCGAGACACTAGCCAACTCCCGAGTCTCGCTGGCCAGCACTTTACCGCGACATAAATATTGTATCGTTTCGGTGAGTGACGCCTTGGTCGATTTCATAGTTACCTGTCGATCAACCTGAGTTCTCATACCTTTCGTGCCGGATATAACTTAAAATATGTCGATTCAACGTGTCTGCGTACCTTACTGCGATTGCTGACGGTCGCGGAAATGCCGATCGTTTCCCCAGGCACGTATCCACCCCGATCCAGACTCACCCTGCAGAAGACGGGACCACCCGACACGCAAGAGACACCCACACGCTGTTCGATCTCTTGTCGCGCAGGTTGCTGTTTGTTACGAAAATGTTTTATTCACATTCCTCATAATTTCCACCGTGCGATTTAAGCGTGAAATCAGAACGATATCTCACAAAGCAGAATGCATTTGAATTATTGAGCGCTACTATTCGCTAAGCGATACGTCTGTAATTAAAACAATGCCCGTCGCAGAATGTTGCCCGCCCACGTGAAAATTTCCTTACGTGGTTTTCTAAGAATGCGAGTGCACCGTTGCCGCGGAACATGGGCGGCGCTTCGATTGCGATCTAACGAATACTATTATGTTGCAAGTAGCGCGATACAAATCACATGCGCACGGAAAGCTTCGCGTTCTTCTATTATTTGTGAGGCTTGACGTGTCGGTATTTTGAGCATATGTTTACTTCAAATTCCTCCCGTCTTGCATCAAGATCATTTGCAACGCTTTCCATACGGGTCGATGACCAGTATTTGGAACTCGGTTATGGTAATGCATGGAATATTCATTTAATCGCACGCACGAAAAACTTTCTTTAGTCTTAATCGACACTGTGAAGCTTGCATGTTTACATCAATTTTTCATAATTGCTTCGCAATTTTTTATAATTAATATAATTACAGACGAAAGCATCTAGCTAAATATCTAGCTGAAATGTCTAGGTAACGATCGAAATTCAAATTCGTACTTAATTTGCAAATGTTAATTCGTCATGATGCAGACGCTCACCGCTAATATCGGAGGTTCCAGATTCAAGTCGATCGGGTTCATGACGATGAAGACCTGTTGATTTTTATGCGTGAGCCCACCTGGCTCGCGGAGAGCCGCTTTACAATAATATTGCACCCATCCGTGCTTTCCGAGGAAAGTCGAGGGTAGGCCCAGCGGCAAACCCAATTTGAAGGGAAAGCTGTGTATCCCCGGAGATAGCAATGACGGCCCTTCGCCTATTTGCAATCGAATCGCCGTCGGAAAGACAAGTTATTAAATTTTCCATTATAGAATAAAAGTATAAATGTACTGTATCTTTAATTTTATGTATATAGCGCACGCAGGTTAAGGATGGAAGTTGTTTCACTTTAAAATGCCGAATGATGCGTGGAGTCGTGCGACATAATTCGAAATAATAAATTCACCTGGTTCGCCCAGCAGTCGCATGCGAAAATCGATGTAATTCTCTTTGTCGTAAACTCTCTCGGCACGTTGACTGCGCACCCGAACTACTCCTTCCCCCACAACATGGAAATGTAGTCCTGAGACACTACGGTAACGTACCCCACATTATTAATTTGTGTTAAGCGGTCGGCATACCGCTTCAGCGCGTCGCACCGCGAGAAAAATTCTTTCCAACGCGTGCTTAGCGCATCAAAATAATTTTTTAAATTATGAACTTCTTATCTTTTGGATTACTTTTGTAAAATTTTACTTACTAGGCCTCATCGTCCAACTCTATGAGAACTCGACCGGACAAGAAGTGGCCCGGGAAATACAGTAGATTTGTGTTATCGAAAAGTATCAAGAACTTGCTCAGCTTCCTCGTCATCCTGCCACCGCGCTACTTCGAATACTATACGTTTTATTTACGGAGAATGACGGCTCGTGCGAATGTTTACGTCACCGCAGCTTCACGCTCACTGAATGCACATCGAGGAGCGCGCAGGAGTAACCTTGTTCCATCACTATCTCATGCTGCTAGGTGAGAATCACTGGCTTGCATCGCATCAGCACGATCGTAACGCGGCACGCGTCTCTCCCTCTCTTTCTCTCTTTCGCAATGTCTTTTCCTGTGCGCGCTAGCGAACTGGTACCAGCAATGCCACGATGCACCTCATCATCGCATTTTTTTTCTGCAGCTGATGGCGGCACGTTCCCGCGCGCGCAATTTCCGCACTTTTCACGATCCAAGGAAGACCGATGGGCAGCGATTCGCCGGTACGGATCTCGTCGTCGCCCACTGTGCAACTTTCTGTCACCGTTTCGCGCTAGTCCGATCCTTCTTGTCCATTCTTGGAGACGCGCTCACTTTCGCTCCCTACCTTCCATATGCCTGCTTCTTCCACCTCCAATCCAGTCTGGTACCGACTAGTCTCTCACACCTGGTTTCGTACTGCCCGATACTTAGCCAATGGCAGTATTCTAGTCAACGTTGCTGTTTTTGGCATTGTGTATTTCAATCACGTTACATTGTTTTCGCTATCGCGAGGTTCGAGATTGCTGAGGTTGCACTTATTGATAAATATGAAAGAATGGAATACGATACCTAAGCGCTCGAATAGAAGGCGCATTTATTCTCGAAGAAGTTTATTAAAATTGAGTTTTGCAAAGAATTTAGTAGGCATCTGATGGATATCCATAAATCTATGCAAATCTAAATATTATGCAATAGATATCTAGATGTGAAAGAAGTGGAAAACTGAAGAATATAAACCTCATTTATTTTATATTTATAATTTTTACGATACGTATATAAAGATCTCAAAATCACAATTGCCTCAATTTTACTTCTTTTTTTCTTCACTAATTTTATTTCAATAATTTTCTGTTTAGACATTGACATAGTAAGAAATCTTTAACAGGTGAATCTTATTTATTTATTTATTCATCTATATTGCGATTATTTTATTTTAATTTATTTGCTACAGGCATCTCAATAAATATCCTTTCATAAAAAATAAAAATGGAAATTCGAGAAAACGCACTTGCGAAATATCCTGTTTAATATTATTTGCACGTGCAATTGCATATGCAGACAGTCCTGGCAACTCTTACACTTGATTCGTCCCAACTAGAACTCCACACGAGTCATCGATTCTCTCTTCACACTCGCAAGTGTCAATGCTATACAGTGATATATTTTGTTATTATTTTCTTTATTATTAATAAAAACGTGAGTAACTTTATCTCGATGTGAATTTAATGATTCGTTACACTGTACATCTAATTTTCTTGCAGTTTGAAACTCCGTGACGATGGAAAACAAAGTGATTAATCAGAAGGAATACTTGAAAAAATATATGCGCAATAATGATGAGAAGAAGAAGAAAAAGAAGAAGAAACAAAAAACAGGAATCAAAACGTAAGAATCAATCTGTGGGTATTTTAATTTGTGTCAACAATGAATGTTTTGAGGTTAAGTTAGGTTATGTTATTGACTGCATCATATGACGCTTCAGGAAGGAATGCAAAAAAGGCAGAAGGAATTAACAATATCAAAGTAATAATGTCAATATATAACTACATTCATGTCATTATCCTTATTGTTGCAGATTATTTTTTTTATAAAATTGTATATTATTTTCTGAATAAAACTACTCAAATATCGATGCATTTTTGACACACAATGTTGCTGAAAATGATCATGAGCAATTTCCAAATATTAAAATATAACTATTCAGAACTCATCTTTTTATTTTTATTATATATATTTTCATTTAGATTAATTAATTGCGGAATGTGCAAAATTATATTATCTAATTTGGAAAGAATCACTTCATATCTATAAAGTATTATTTTAAAGAATATATAACTTAATCTCGATAAAAACATTCAAATTTAAAATAATAGGATGTATTTTTTTCAGAGTAAAAATTATAGACGATGATGTAGATTTGAAGAATATGAGGCCCATTGAAGAGGGTGAATTCGATATTCTTTTAGAAGGAGAAGATGCTCCTCAAATTGCTGGAATAGTTGACGAACGTGGACCGATTGATTTCTCAGACAAGAAAAGGTGGAAAATTATAACCGAGAATGAAGAAGGGGATTTAACTATTATTAATCGTACAGATAATACAAATCGAGATGACACAACAAATACCGAACAACATGAGAATGAGGATTTCGACTTGAGTCCACTTAGGCATTCTAAAAATAAACAGAGAAAGCAATCTAAAAATGACGACTCGGATTTAAGTCCATCTAGGCATTCTAAAAATAAACATAAAAAGCAATCTAAAAATGACGACTCGGATTTAAGTCCACCTAGGCATTCTAAAAATAAACATAAAAAGCAATCTAAAAATGACGACTCGGATTTAAGTCCACCTAGGCATTCTAAAGATAAACACGTAAATTCAAGTCGACATGGACGATTTAGAGATGATGATTCGGATTTGAGTCCACCTAGGCATTCTAGAAATAATCATTCTGACTTAAGTCCGCCTCGAAAATCTAAAAATAATGACGATTCAGACTTGAGTCCACCCAGACGATCTAAAAATTCTGACTCAGACTTAAGTCCACCTAGAAAAGACACGAAACATCGGACTTCAGCACACAGTTCATCTAAACGAAATCATCGGAGTTTAAATCACAGAGACAGTGATTCGGATATAAGTCCACCCAGAAAACACAAGCAGAATCCAGATACAGATTTGTATGAAAGTAGAAGGAGTAAAAAGGACTCGGATTCGAGTGCGTCTCGGCACAAAGAGCATCGGTCTCGGAGAGACGATTCACCACGTTCCAGTTTGCGGAAAAGCGACAGAGGACATCATGATTATCGCGATAAATATTCATCCAGATCGAGTAAACAAGATATGTCGAGGTAAATTGATATAATTTCGCGGAAAAAAAACGACAAGGCTTTGATAAGGATTATTGCGATTAAATAATTAAATATTAATTGACGAGATGGTAAACAAGCTATTACTTTTTAACAGGTCAAACAGGGATAAACGGGAGAGAGAATATGAAGATCGAGATCGTAAATCTCGATCGTATTCGGACACGAGAGAGAAGAGAAGAAAAAAGTCTCGCTGGGATGAAGAAACGGACGATTTCGAACATGGACGAGCGGAAAGTCATTCGAAGGATAGTAGCGGTAGAATGACAAAAACGTTGGACGGAAAAACGGCAGGACTTCAAGATGCGAGAGCATTACGAGAGGAAACCGAGTCCCATAAACGACGAGAAGTAGAACAGTTTAACAAGGTAACGTTCTTTATATAGAGTATATTTATAGCAGTAAGAAAGAGTTTTATTTGTGGAAGTGATTGTTTATTTATGGAGACAGAGACAAACAGCGCGAGAGCGAGAGACAGGCCATAAGTGACCGTTTCAAATTGTTTCAGCTAAGCAAAGCAGTCAGCGGAATAGGGCAAGCTCCGATCATGCGTGACAAAACGGGAAAAAAGCGCAATTTAGAAGCGGAAGCAGCGGAGAAACGCGAACAGGAAATACAGCAGCAGGAGATGAATGAGAAGTACACCAAGTGGGGCAAAGGGTGAGCGATATTTCCTTTCAATCTTTATCAGTTTTTTCTTATTAATATTTCTTTTTTTTCATTTGGAATATATTTTCACATTATTTTATTACTATTGAAATAAATGTCACCTTTAGACGATAATATGCAGCTGTTCGTATTTTATTCTAGGTTGAAACAAGTTGAGGATCGAGAGGAAAAATTAAAGAGCGATTTATATGAGATGAATAAACCTCTGGCGAGATATGCCGATGATGCAGATTTAGATAAAGAGTTGAGGGAACAAGAGAGAGAAGGTGATCCTATGTTGGAATATATAAAACAAAAACAGATAAAAGAGGGGAAGAGAAAGCAAGGTAATAACAAAAATATATCCACGTTTCTTCGTGTCGTATACCTTAAGAAGAACCATCATTCAATAACGCTTTAATTTTAGATCCACCGCAATATCAAGGTTCGTTCGCGCCAAATCGATTCGGTATCAAACCCGGCCATCGATGGGACGGCGTCGACAGAAGCAACGGATACGAAAAGAAATGGTTCGAATCACAAAATGCGAAGGTGGCGCGGCAGGAAGAAGCCTATAAGTGGAGTACAGCTGATATGTGATCGCACATGTATTTCTATAGCAGAACTTTCCAATTCTATTTCCATTTATTGTTAATAAAAAGTAAAGTTTTAAAACTTTCCGATGATGTAAATTTCTTTTACTCTCGATATATATATATAACCGCGCAATGCCGCTTCGAGATCGATATAAAAATCGTATAATTTATCTATAATCTTTATCTTCATGCTTACGTTCGTCACTAAGTCGCCCTAATGTCGCGTAACGACCGAGATATATCAGCGAGCTACGTGCGTGCACACCGTGAAGACCGCGAGATCGATATTCGTTCCAGAAAACAAGAAGAACGGAGAGGCTGGCGCCGGTCTGGCAACGGTCTGCCAACAATGGTCTAGGCGAGCGAAATGCCACCGTCTGCGAAATCGATCATGCGCTTTTAAGGTCGCGAGAAGCCGCGAGGATAGCGAGCAGTATGAGAGTATTGGGGAGTGGCGGGCGCGTTTGACACAGTCATCCGCGAAGGGACGTAGTTTCATATCGGATCGAAGCGGTTCAATCGCGCCGCTGCAATTTACATAGATCGAGCCCCGGCGCCGAATCCTTACGGAAGGACACACTCGCCATACATTGGTAAACGCCGAGGCTTGCGCTTTGAGCTCCTGCCGCCAGCGTGCCGCTACGCGCCGGCCGAAGCGTGGCTAGAAACGTGGCGATCTCTTCCGCGTGCGTGCCGCCGCCGCCGCCGCCGCCTCCACGCTCCTCCGCGAGAGAAAACGGGGGTTTTGCGTGGCGCGAATATCTATATATCGGCGATATACATAGAGCGCGACTGGTACTACAATCGCTCGGTCGCCACGCGAGCAAGGGCAGGGTCGTAAGTGAGCGACGCCAGTACGGCTCGCGACGTCGACGGGTTTTCTCGCTTGCGTGCTTAGCTCGTGATGCTCGGCTTTCGACGAGCCACGATCGCCCGGTAGAATTCTTCGTCGGAGAAGTGGACGCAACAGGACGCCGGGCGTCGCGTGACAACGACGAGACGCATGAGGTAGCTTGGATTGCTTTCGAGTGTGAAGGATTGTCTCGCAGGTGCCGGCGCCACGCGACGTGTCAGTAACCCCCGAATAACGGAAGGAAGCGAGGGGTGGAGGCGCAGGAGGAACGTGTGTGCTGGCGAAACGCACACATAGATACAGAGTGGGAAAGAGAAGGAGAGAAAGGTGGAAGGTAACTCTGAATCAAAATCGCCGAATTTTAGTCAATTAAAGCGAGCGGAGAGCTTGCGAGTAATACTTAGCAGCTTAGAAGTTTTCACTAAAAAAAGATAACTATTTCATTATTAAACGGATATAACGGCAATAAAAGGACCTCAGGCGTAGCTCAATATTTTATACATATAGGATTCTTGGACGGTAAGAGATAGAGAGAAAAGTCGCGGAGGGCGGAAAGGCGGAGGGGTGGAACAAATAAAGGGAAGAGTGAGTGCAAGAGAGAGAGAGAGAGAGAGGAGAATAAGTTAGAAGGACCGCGAAGAAAATTTATATTTTTCTCGGCCTCCCGATAAAACGTAAAACGTGACTACCATATTTGTTACCGAGACTATTGCCGCATTGAGACACTCTAGTGATAACTCGATGCTACTTTTTTTACTGGGTAACGCAATGTTAATGAGGGAATTCCAATAATACGCTTCTCGACGACGTGATTTAAGTCTTACGTAAGAAAAAAAAAAAACTAAGAAAAAAAAGAAGAAACGGACGAAGACAAACATGGGATGCAACACTAGCAAGGAGAGCGTTCAGCCAGCGGTGGACGAGGCGAAAGAAGGCGATTCCGTCAAGAACGGGGGTGAGCGATCGTCCCTTCTAAATTTGCTAATTGTACCAAGCGTCATTGGGGCGATCATGTGAACTTTACAAAGCCGCACAATAAACGCAATCTTGTTTTTCGCAAATTTTCGCTAATGCAGTCTGCATGACGTTTTACATTTTTGTACGATGACGATTAAATTGTGTGACGCTTTTTGTCGCTTCGTGCTTTGTGCCATTAGAAGTTTTAATCTCTATAGACTGCGAGCACCGCAGAACTTCGGCGTTGTTTATCTTGACAATGACAGAGCCTGCTTTGTTTCACGGGTGACAAATGTACCTCTGTTCACTTCGTTAGATCTTTCGAGCTGATTGCGCGCACGCTTCAGTAATATCAATGCAATCAGTAGGGGTCGGCAGGACGAACGACTATTTGCTGCGTAATGAATGCATTTGGTGTGTGCAATGATGAATGTAGAAATTTTTAGCATTCAACTAAAATTTTCCTCTTTATGTTCCGCGAGATTAATATCAGAGAATCGGTCTTGATTGTCCTTTTCATAGAAGTGGATTAAAAATAGTTTGTTAGCCAAATTGAACAGAAATTCTTAAAACCCTGTTTTCTTTAAGTAATGAATTGCTTTTTTAGATTAGTTGAATATCTAAATTCTTTTAGCGGCTAAGAGAGAGAATAAATTTGGATTTTGTCTAAAAATAATATCCAAGACGAGATCAAATGTGTAGAATATAAAATATTTTTATTTAATAACAAAACGTACTTTAATAAAATAAAAATTCAAACTTTTCAAATCCCTATTTAAATGTTACACATATAAATTGTGCTTTCTCTGTTTTAAATTAAATTTCCGAGAAATGCAGAGCCATCGTATTTATTCAAAATTTTCTCAATAAATTGCGGTAATGCAATTCTCAGTAATAGTGTGCCAAACTTCACTATCTTGGCGAGCGAAAAATAGGACGCCTGTGGAATCTGATGGGGGTGTATCAAAATACCGATAGAAGCACTGATCGCGTGATGTATGTCAAGGTTCAACTCTTCTACGAAAATTTCCTTTTATAAACGTCAGACATGGCGAGACGATTGTGCCGAATTAAAATGAACAACAGAAAAATATTCGTAAAAAGTCTTATTATATTATTAAAGAAGAAATTTTTACGAGAACGTTTGTGACACATCGTTTTTTTTCCCTCATTAATATAGCAGTATTAATACAGTAATATTACACGATTGCGTGAAAAAGATCGAGCGCTCTATTGATAAATTTTGAATGTCCAATAAAATTTATTCAGATCTGTATCTAGCACAATTTTTAGATCTTTCAGTAAAAATGTGTATTAATGAAATAACGATACATTGTAAAGGTGTCCTTTCGCAAGTATTAATGTACTACATTGCAATGTAGGGAATTTTTTGTAATAAGAATAATAAAATAGAAAGAGAGCGAACTCTGAAAATATTGATTTACCGCATATTGCAGAAGTGCATTCCTATTTGTTTGATAAACTGATAATATCTAAATTACGTTCTTATTTGTCTGACGAAGCGATAATATCTTTTCATACGTAACTTCCGCACTGTGTGTTGCACAAGACACTAATTAGTAATTAGTAATTGAGAAAATTAGCTTATCACAAGCTGATACAATCTTGGAAATTTTGTTAATCAATTTTAGCACGTTCTACTTTACTGGCTGTAGTGAAAACCATGCAATGCAGCTTGCTTCGAGCAGAATCAATTACTCGGAGTTTCAACGAATTTCTGCATGCGAGATATTGGGTTTCATCAGTACCGACGTAGTTGCATAGATGGATTCTATGTGGCTCGCATAAAACGCGATCGAACAAGAATTGTATCATAGAATGATGAATAAATGAATATCGATATATAAAAGTCTTGCAAAGATAGGATGTTGATTTATTTTAAAAATATTGCAGTTTCGAATGTATCTTTCTCGATACAAACAAAAAGCTCTAAGCCACAGAAATTAAATATAAAAAAAAATACCGTTAAACAATGTTGCTTTTCTTTAAAAAAAAAACAATATTTTCTCGGATAAACAAATATTTAAAGTATTTGGAAGATTTTTTTTTTTGGAAAATTTTTTTCAAGTTTTTTGCAAAATTTTAACAGATCGTGTATTTTTACATGACTAAATGGTTACTCTAATTATAACAATCTATACATAAAAAGAATAACGCGTCTGACCTAGTTCTGCAGGCCACAATTGCGGATCGTTATCATTTCTCAAAATGGCGATCGTTTTAGTTGTGCAAAAAGATTATTTCACGATTCGTGCGATGATAACGGTAGATTACGTTGAGGAAAGCTGATTATATAGCAAAGAATAAATGGTAGAACGTATATAAGTGTATTTTTTCGTTAGTATAAGTCGGATGTAGAATGAAATATTACGTTTCAATTGTGCAGTACTTATTTTCAATATTCCTGACTGGCGCACAGTAATATGAGCAGTTCATTAGCGAATAAGCGGCTTAAACGTAATACTATATAGTCTATCACTCATCGACGCCAATTTCAATTGAGTTTGTAAACTGTGTACGCCAGCTTTTTCTTTAATCCTCTTTGCTGCCGTCACCGGCTTCTTCGCGATTTAGATGCCGTGACAGTACTACCGCTACCGAGCTTAAAGCGTTCAGAAAACATACTCTTTGAGATTTCTAACGGGATAACATGAGAAATAATATTTCTAAAAAGAGAAATAGGACACTACCATTAAAGAATTTTCCTTCGCATTTGTCGTAATTTTTCCAATATTCGTAAATTAATTGAGAATGAAAAGAAAAAAAAAGGATTACGTATCACAGAACAAGAAAGAAAAAAATCTAAATGCAATCGCAGGTGTATAATTAACCACGCTGATTGTGGGTATCGTGAAAAGCACAAGAGACGTCAAACATTTTGCTTTGCTTTGAATCACTTTATGAATGAATAAAGAAGAGCAAAATAAAAACGTCTATTTTTTGGAACTCACCGAGAAGAAGATGGCTCAGTCCACCGAAATGGACCAAGCCATTTGGTAGTTTTTTGCAAATTAACGGAACGCGGAGGGAAATTATTCTGGGGCAAGTGAGTGTGCTTGGACAGGTTATCGATAGTAAAAGCAAACAAAAGAATAAGCAAAATAAATAGAGCACGGAGGTTTAAGCGACACCTGCGACGGCCCTGTTTCGCGGTGTTCCTCATCGCGGGGTGAGAATCGGAGAACTGCGACTGCGAACGGGCGGCGCGGCAGGGCCGTGATCGGCCGCTATTATAAACGGGGTCGCCGGTGCCCGGGAACAGTCAGTTGCACGTCAGACCGAGCCGCGCGTGGATGTGCAGGTGAGAAAGCCGAGCGAGCGAGCAAGCGGCGACGCGCTCCTCCGACGCAGGTGAGTCGCGGCGCGAGTGCGACCCGAAAAGCCGCCTCGCGGATTCAACGATCCTCGCGTGCATGTATCGCCGGGAGTAAAACGGGGTTAAAAGCGGCGGACGTGCGCGGGCGGGGGCTGAAGTGATATTGTCCCGAGGCACGCGAATCGCGCGCTCGTCACACCATTAGCATCGCGTATTGAGCGCACAAAAATTGATGATCGACGACGCGATTGTTAGGCGTGCGAGGGACGCGATTCGCTTCCTTCACTTCTTGCCTGCACATCCGAGAGGACACGTATCGAGCGCGAGCGCTCCGTGAGCGCCGGGTAAAAAGAGATCGTTATCGTTAGCGATAAGCGGCGGAAGTAATTGCACACTCGAAAGCTCGAAAGCGATTTTAGATCAGCTGTTTGTGGCTGACAGTTATTTCGCAGGGAGCCGACGAGCGTAAACCGATAGATAAATGCGCGAAATAAATTCTCTCGGACGTTCACGAAAAAGAACTACCTCCATCGTAGAGTAAACCTCAAGATTTGTAGGTCTTCCCACCTCGTATACGCTCGAGTTTATCGTTATCGCACCCTTTTATCGCTCAAAGGCAATAATCGAATGTTTCGCAAATAATTATTAAACCGTGATCCGTTTTTATCGGATAAAAATGTTTCGAAACTGATTAACACACTTTGTCAATTAATATTGGTAGCTTGAAATTAAAATAGCTGTTTTTTTATTTTTAAATAAAAAATAAAACTGTGCACCGCAAGGTATTAATGGATAAATTGCTAAAAATATTAGCCAAGAATTACTCCCGCGGGGTTTTTCACACGATTAAAATTACCTCTAGAGAGAAACTCGTGTGCCATACATTTTTGTAGAAAAAAAATAAAGCAATTAACAACGCAGCCGAGTTTATGTTAGTTTCAGCGATAAAATGAAATTCCTCCATTTAGGACTGCATGGTTGCATAATCAAGGTAACGATGTTTCTCTAATGGGAAGTTTGATTTCCTTGAGGGTAGTAACAAGGTCTGGGATGGATCAATGACGGGGAACATCCTTGCGTGATGTCAAGAAAGAAATGAGAGCGACAAGCTATTCGCGAAACATTGTCGTTGTAAAAACGTTGTGACAGAGATGCTCGAAGATGAAATTGCGGTTCCAAATAGCTGAGCACCCAGATAAGCACTTTAGCTTTCAACTGAAATTTAATACGCGCTTCGCACACGCGTGTAAAATGCGCTCCCGCTTTTATCCTTTCTCTTTGCGCACAATTTTTGCTCACTTTGTAAGCTTTACTGTATACATAAACATAAACGTCGATAAAATTACCGCCAACTTGCACGGTCGATCCGCCAAGCTTTGCACAACGTAGTAAAACAACCGGAAGGTGCATAACTGAAGAAAAAAATTCATTGCTCGTCGCGAAAGTGCCGGGGCATTCCTTGAATTCCCACTTGCTTCGTCGAGTGGTAACCTAGGGAAACCGTGTCGCGCAAAATCGCTCAATAGTTGAAGTATTCCCTGCTTTTCCAAACAAAAAAAAAAAAAAAAAAAAAAATTCATTTTCCAATACTGTCACGTTTCGTCCTTGCACCTGTAATTTTTGCATTTGCTTGAGCTTACAGAATTTCATGAATTAATAATGCATGATTAAACCAGATCACGTCCTTCGAGTCAGATCGATGAAGACGCGTTATCCTATTTGTGAAAAATCAAGGATGCCAGTAATGGACTTGAGACTTCTGAGAACATTTAATGAAATCTGGAAGATCTTTGTATAAAAGACGCTAAGATCAATCTTTATTATATCCACTCGCTTGACGGAACAAATGAAGCAAAATGATGAACAGGAACATTGATTGAAATCTCTCGCGATTTCTACGGAAAAATCGCGCCGCGTGAATTAATTGCCTAAGAACGTGACGGAACATCATGCCGATATATCGATGATATAACATCGATTGATCAGTGAGGACACGCAAAAGTTTAATTTGACGCGATTTAACCGATTAATTAGACGAAATTGGAAGTATCAATCGATATTTGTGTGCATCATTCTATCAGAGCGTGAAATATTAAAAATGTATATTAGGCGCCGCAATCTCGAACATGCAGCGCGAAAATAGAAACGCTAATCGATACTTGTCGCTCTGGACGTGTCTGTGGAAGGTGAAATGTTCGGAATAAATGTAGGTGAACTGTGGCTAACACGGCGGCCATTTCTAATATACGGGATGTATCAGAAGCCGCGCCCTTTCTCCAGTCAGTTGCGGGTTTTCCGGACAATTTAGGGTCGCTTCCCTTAGGAAAATTTATTGGAGGCTTATATAAGCTTATGTCTTACAGCAAGTAATTTGTGTCCGCGTCATTATATTTCATTATTCATTATTTATAGTCGGATTTTTTTAGGTCTTTATTATTCCACGAAAGAGACATTTATTAAACTCGACGTGTCTTTGAATTTAAGTTTTACATAAAAACCCGACTGGCAGGAAAATGATTTTAATCACTCTTGTTCGAAGATATCTCAAAACCGGCGGAAGACAGTGCAACGAAAGAGGAGTCCTCGGACAAGGAGAAAGAAAAAGAGGACGTAGAGGACGAAAAGGAGAAGGAAGAGGCGGCGGCCACGAAAATACAAGCGGTATTCCGCGGCCATCACGCCAGGAAAAGTCTAAAAGTGTCGGAAACAACGTCGGGGCCAACGAAAACCGAGGAGGCGCCCTCGGAACCGACGGAGGCACAGCTGCAGGAGGAATTCCCTCCCGGCGATAAGGGTGAGCTGACTGTACGCTTGGAAATGAGAATTTCCGAGTCTCGGCGAGAGATCGTTTCTGAAACGGCTTTCTGTTCCGTAGAGCTCTGTCACGCGGTGACGAAGATACAGGCGACCTTCCGGGGCCACATGTCGAGAAAGGAACAGACCACTGCGGCTGTCAAGTCGGCGGTCGAGAGCGCGACTGCCAAGATAGAAGAAAAGGTAAGTTAATTCGTCAATCTCTCGTACTGGATGTATAGACTCGCTAACTATTGATCAAAGAGCGCGTTAGATAGGCGGCAAACTGTTCTATCTAGCATCCGCGTACGGCCCTCTCCGCAGAGCTTAATACGAGCTATTGACCCTCCGCGGAACCTCACCTGACCTGACGCTATACCCGATTGTCTAGGAAAATGTTATACCCGGTTATTCTCCGTTGTCCATTATGCAATAAACCACTGCGTCTGATTGAGTCAATTTACCGAGATTAACAGAGTTGCGTTTGCCAGAATATATATATATATTTCGACGTTACGAAATTTTCTCAGCAATTTTACGCAGTGCAAATTAATTAGTCCCCTCTAATGAGAATTAAGTTTCTAAGAAAACTTTATCACAAAGACACATAGTGTCTCGGTTCGCCGGCGGAACAAACGATTACGGGACTGGTGGAGCAAACACAACTAATTATGATAGAGTAAAGTGCCCCTGTAGAGTAGTAACCCCTCCTGCTGCTGATTTAAGCCCCCTAAGTGTTGCGAGAGGTCATTTCGTTGATAGGCTATTTTATTAATGCATAATGAATCAGTTTCATATTTTCCCCGCTGCAGCGCGCTTATGAGATAATGTGAGCTCGTAGCCTCAGCGAATTCATTAATTACGGTGGCACATTTTTTTTTCCAAATTATCTTTCTGAAAAGCGCGCGTCACGATCGCCGGTTTGCATTGCCCGCATTGCGTATTATTATTTAAAAAACGCTAAGCGTCTTGTCTTTTTTTAAATACATTGTAATCAAAGTATTTTTTTTCTTTTTTTTTTTCTTTATCCGATACACCGATGTTCGATCCGATCGATGAAGCAGTAGTGACAGGTTTTGATGCACAAGGTCGCCGTGATCGATCATTTCTGTGCCGAGGTTCGTGAGAGAAGGCTATTGTTAGATCCTTTGACATTATGCTGATCCACACTCGGCGAGTAATCGACAGCTGCCTTCCAAGCTGAAGATGATCATCTGCGTACCGAAGCGCTACTAAAGCTCGTCCCGAGACCAGTAGACCGGCATGGCCTACAAAGTTTAAGTTACTTTCGTGTCGTATCGATTAATTACGTACGGGCTAGTTGATGCACAGCGGGATCACGTGCAGTCTAAGTTTCTCATTTAGGGCATAATTTTGGCAGCGCGACGCCGGCCGTGCGGATTCCGTTTAGAAAATTGTACTTTTCGTCGAGGAAAAGAATTTAGAATGACTTTAAGAAACGACTACCACGCTCCACGTTTCACGGCTCTTTTCTCAAACTCTGCTGCAGATGCAAGACGCTGTGCAGGAGTTAGAAGGGATCGATTTGGCCGATCCGGACTTGCATAAAGCAGCGACTAAGATCCAAGCGAGTTTCCGCGGTCACAAGGTCCGTCAGGAGGTCAACATTCATACTACTGCCGACGAAACTAAAAAATAAGACGCTTACTCGAACGCAGGGATGTCGGGAGATAGATTACTACCTATTACAGCCAGTGCCATTCTTAACAGGTTGAACGCCATCCCCTATTTCTTGTACCTTATAATATAGCATTCGCGAATTAGTAAGTTATGTGCGTAAATATACGAGACATTCCAGTAAGGCCGAACAACGGACAACTCTGATTATTAGTTCGCTTCGGACCGCAAATTGTAAACAACGATACCGTTTATTTTACGTTGATAATTAATCCAGCCTTCGCCCGGGACCAGTGAGACTTTAAACGCTTTCTACTTTGGCTAGAACGAGGACCTTTCGGACAAAGTATATTACAGGCCGAGGCATACACACGTGGGAACATTTAAATATTTCTCTATTGTTTATGAAAGAAAAAAGGTATGAGAAAAAAATTTTTCTGGAACGAAGCTGCATTGTGTAAAGGGAAGGAATATAATGGTGAATAAAAGAAAATTGTTCCTTAAGCCGATTCCTATAGATCGATTTTGAGTACATTTCACACGATTCGCTACACCACACACACACACACACACACACACACACACCCACACCCACACACGTACACGCGATTCGCTGACCATTCTCGACCTATTCTTGTACTATCGACTTGTACCTACAATTTTTATGAGTTACGACTGCCACAGTGCAGATAGGCGGATTTTTTAAAGGCAGCCTTCTCCTAAAGGTGGTATAATATAAGTTACATAAAGCCAATGATAAGGAGGAAAAAAAAAAAATTAGAAAGACGTAGAGGAGGAAAAGAGAAAAGAAAAAAAAATTCCCCTCTCTCTCTATAATTACCCGATATAAATTGTGATCTATGAGAACAAGTGTGCGCGATTCTCCTACCTGGTAGGTATATTAAGCGGCACACGGCAAACAATAGAATATAACTTTGACGTCCTGCGCATGTTAAACGGAGCATACATTAAGATATGTACCAATACAAATAATGTGCATGTTAACTTTTATAAGTTCCTGTATTTATGTAAAATAAACGGTATGGTTGTAGTTTCCAATTTTAAAATCCAATTTTAAAATTAAACATGAACGATGAAAGTCTGTTTTTCGAATACTCTTTATAATGACACACAGATATACACACGACATTTTTAATTTTTCTTTCAACGTTCCTGAGTTATTGAATAGCGTTGAAACGGAATGTGATAATTCAAGCATTTCTTCATTGCACTTTCTACATTTTTCCAACATTTTCTTCTTTGCTCTCTTTTTCTGTCTTTCTCTCCTTCCAAAGTTAAATGTATATCCGTTTCATTTTTAATGTGGAAAGTGTAAAAATGTGTACGATTGTTTCTGTCTCTCTCTATCTCTCTATCTCACTCTCTCTCTCCCTCTCTCTCCCCCTTGAAAGTTTGGAAAGAAAGCATTAATCCTAAGCCGAAGTGAATTAGAGATTAGTCTTTCTTCTTCGTCATAGTATTCAACCTGTTAACTTTAGAAGGACTGTAAATTTAGGAAAATCTTTCCCATTCCGTGGGTATAAAAAGGGCTAAGACATTCCAAACTTTCAAATAATTTTGCAAATGTTGGAAGGCGAAAAAAGTTTCATTGTACTTTACGTTACTAATGCAGTAGAATCTCTATTTAACGAAGAGTAATATGGAATATTTGAACTTTAAAGTAAAACTTAGATCATTATAGATATATTAATCTATGAAAACTTCTTAAGATTCTTCGATATCATTTGTCCTGTTCAGACGACTTTTCTCAGATGCTTTGCACGCGTCGAAAAACATCTAAAATAATGTACTTAAAAAATCGCATGTACGACTCACCGGCCTATTGCCAATAATGCATTAATTAAAGTAAACATTAAAACAAGGTTCTACTGCATCGTTTGAAAACGTGCGTAATATACAGGATTTATGGCTGCTTAAAAGAGATAAGCTGAAAGAGGCCCGTCGAAATAACGAGTTCGGTCCTTCCAGTAATGATATCTACGAGCTTACTTGCTCAAAATCTTCATGTATGAATGTTAAAACTCCGTTATAATTTCTACGCTTCTGTATTAATGTTTAATTTCGCGTAATAACGGATTCTTTTCGGAATATCGATAGCCATCTCCAACTTTGTTGCGATCTAGTCCATTTTGCATGTGAATTAGCATATCGATGTACCTTGAAATGGAAATTTATTTTACCAGGCCTAAAAAAAGTTCACTTATGTACGCCATATCGACCAGATCTTGTGTGTGATTACAGCAACAATCGATCAGTAAACGATTTGAAAGTGCGTAAATGCGCGAAACAGCGAGCCAGAACAATTTTGCTGAACTGAACTGTCGTTCGAACAATCGTTTACTCTTCAACGCCAGCTTTATTCGTCCACAAAGCAGGGTGCTGCGAATTTGTTACGTTTCACTTCCTCATGTTCGTCCACGTGTTTTTCTACTGAGCGATTATTATTTCCATCTCTTCTATACTTGTAATTTATACCGATATTTATACCGATTTGCTGAAGACACCGGCGAGTTGCGTATCGAACAATATTACGCGACATTCCTGTATTAACACGTTCAACATTGACCGTGAGCAATAATTGCACGCATTTATTGTGATAAAATTATGTAGTCTACTCGTTAAACAAATAAACGTGTTGAGATAATATTGCAATGTGAGCAACCTCCTCAAATATAATATGTTCTGTTTCACGCAATATTTCCGCGCGATTCGTATTGATTGCAATAGAGTACGTGCAGCTATTGTTCAGCAAGCAGACATAAAACAGATACGTGCATTCGAACACCATTATTCAATTCCCAATATGCAATATTTTATTTTCAATTCCTAAATTTTATATCCCGCATATCCCAACTCTTAGCTTTTAAAATCAAGTTTTTGAATCCACAGTAGCGGCTCCAAATTTCCAATTAGAAATTGTATACGAGTTTTCGATTTCCACTTCGTAATTACATCTACCCGGATTTTTACTACCCTGTTTCTAATTCTTCATTTGTAAACATATACTGTCTTGGATGACACGATTTACGTATTACTCATAAGTTACTTGCGATTGTCGCTTGTAGAAAATTAAAGCGAAGCTTTGGTATCGCTGAAAATGATCTATCATCGAGTAACGTTGTCTCGGTTTACGTCGGGGTGAGCATCGTGAGTGTGACGAATATTTGTTGTATCGAATTAATATAGAAAGGAACGTTGCGACGAATAATAGACATTCTTGTCGATACGTTACTTTGTCACGTATGAATAGTTTTAGCGGTGCACAAGACAAGTTGTGGTAAAATATATTGTAAGAATGTAATAAAAAAAAACGACTGGTGTATTGCTGAAACGAGCGGTACGCTACATGTAATCCATTTGTTTAAAATACATACCTGCTAAATGTACGAACTAAAATTTTAATACCAGGATGTCATCGTTGCAAACACCATTAATTGGCTTTAATCCGGATACGGTGACGGAATAACATATATTCGTATTACGAAAGATTCCATTAAAATGTCTGATAGCGTAATAACAATTTATCTTTCTTTTTACCGTCAGCGACGGCAGCTTTTTATATATATATATATATACGCTGTGTCATAAAATTAAATTGCACATCAAACCTTAAATTAAAAGTAATTTAGATTTTCTGATAAATATGTAACTTTTATGAAACTTTTTACAAAAGAATTGTCCGAAAGTCGCTAAACTAATTTAATCTAAACTTGTCCAAGTGAAGTTTTTCGCATATAATTATCCATTCATTTTTATCATCTAATGTGCATTTAAAGAAAATAATGAGGACTAATATAGTTATCTTTCTTATTACCAGATGTCACTCCACAGTTCTCTCTTGCCTGTTCATTGTATTGTTTACACCAGCTGCGTTTGTCACGATGATTTGTTCCTAACCTTGTTCAGTGTGTTCATTCGACTATTGCAGCACAGCACAATTTATTAATGGCATTCTCACTACGCTAGTCAAGTACGTCAATGGGCAAGATATATTATTGCGACTATTGCGACAGATCTTTTAAGGACGATGTCGAGGCTCGTAAAAAACATCTGTCCAGCCTGCAGCACGCGAAAAATCGAACGGATCACTATAATATGTTCAAGGGTAAGTTCTAAATAATGTTTTCTTATTGAATATTTTTATTCTCGTGCTTAATTTCTCTTGTGCCTGTTTATAACCTCTCTCGCAACTCCTAAGTTGTGTAAATCAATAAATATATTCATAATCGTAGACCCAGAGACGATATTAAAAGAAGAATGTAGTAAAATTCCTTGTAAACGCTATATGACCGTCGGAGATTGCGCTTTCGGCACGAGCTGTCGATTTTCACATTACACGCCGCCAATGATATGGGAACTTCAACGACTCGGTAATCATTCCACTGACCATTTCGTCATTATCGCAGAGAAAACACGTTAACCTACAGCAGATAAAATTTTTACTTGCAGCTGCAATGAAAAACTTTAAGAATTCGACAAATCAGCCCAAGAATGGCTGGCCAAATCCAGAAGACATTGTCAAGGAGTATTTCGAGAATGTGACAGATTTGAGCGGCACCGAGGATCGTAATTCAGCGTGGAACATGCCATCGAGATTGGTCAATTATTCTTATCTACCACCGTCCTTGCAACCTGTTACTTCAGAAAGCATGGCAGACTGTAATTTTGACAAATGGGGCTGAACTTTATTTACTTAAAAAATAAAACGAAAAAATAATTTACAATTTTGTCGCACTTTGTCAATTTTGTTGGATGTAGACAGCAAATTTCCCGCCAAACCGAACGACGCTCGCTACCATCGGAACAAAGTCTCCTCCGTTCTCCCTTCCCATGTCGTTTACACCAATCGCCAAGCGAATCCGCCTTTACACAGCGATGTTGCTATGGAACACAGTGGCAGAGTGCCCGTTGCCACGACAGTATAGCGTAAGGCGGCACGTGACGCGACGCAACGCGACGCGACGTGCTACGTCTGTCGAATTGTCGGTTTTCCCGGAAAAAAAAGAGCTCCTTTCTCGCGGGGAGACAAAAAAGTACGAGCCGACCTCGCGGGTGTGCGTTCACGCGGAAAAATAATGAGTGTTCGCGAGCGTCGGTCACTCGGATCACTTATGAAAGCTTGGTGGACGCGTTAAAAAAATCAGAGTGCCACCTGGAGGGGCCTTCGCCGATTTAGCGGGATTGGAATTCGAGTCTGGACCCTTCCAGGTCGCATCGGTGAGTAAGCTCTTGATAAATTCCTTTCCACTGCGGCGTAAGCGCATACGAACGATCAAGATCGTAGGAGTCCATAAATCAAAGCGTGAGAAAAAAAAGCTGTTAAACGTACTTGGAAAATACGACTGTGTTAAGTGCTCAAAATGAATCGTACAATTCTGTCTCTGTATGTTAAACTGTAAAAATTTGAAAAGACAATAAGATAATATTCTATAAAGAGTTTTGAACTCATTTATTCATAAATTTTAAATAAGAACGTTATTTAAATAAGTTTTAAATTAAATAAGAACATTATTAAATTTAAATAATTCTATAATTCTTATTTAAAAAAATTTTAAATAAATTTTAAATAAAAATTATAGAATTATTTCAATTCACCAATGTAATATTCAGAATAAAAATAAAAAGATAAAATCTTATTCTTTATATAATGTTGCATAGGCTGCAATTTAACGATCTATAATTCAAGAACTAATTACAGAGCATGTAAAGAATATAAGTTTACAATTCCGATATTTAGGCGAATACTTTGTATAGTGTGGAAACTGAAAGTTTCCCGCACGCTATCAACTCATTGCAATGTACGCTCCGTTTGTCGCATACGTGACATCACGTTCTGAATAAAAAATTTCTGGTTGTTGGATAGGCCAAGGACGAACTCGCCCGGCCACCATTGTTACTATAGATATAATTTCCGCTATTTAGAAAGTTGATTACGAAGCGAGAAATTTTATTTAATACAGTGAAAATTTCTGTGCAAGTCTCAACTCACACATATGTATTTCTATGTGAAACTAAAATGACAAATGCGCAGGATTTCCGATCACTTATATTTTGGTCGACGCCGACAATGCCGAGACGAACATAGCATGAAATAGAATATTGCCTTACATCCTGTGCTCGACAAATGGAATGCACATTGAAGCGTGGAAAATTTAAATCGACTTTCTTGTCTATAAAGAGTATCTCGGAATTATCAATCGATTTGATCTGGAAACTCTTTTGCCGGGGCTAAATTGATTTTTGCTTGTAAAATAAACGATTTATAATTAGTTGCTGTATTAATTTTATTTGCTCGCTCAATTTATTCTAAATTTATTGAGACAAACCACTCTCAACTCTTTTTCGACTATGCCTGAAAACCCATGAAATAGACGAAAGATAAACGGGGCAAGGATGGTAAGCGCGGCGTGACGGCGTGATGATGGCAACGACCTGACGAGCTCTGTGCACAATCCAGTCACGATTCTCGGTGGAGGTCGTGACCTTGCCAATATGCAAGGATATGGAGAACACGGAGAATATTGCCGATAATCCTGTGTTCGTCAGGAATTTCGATTGAGTTAATATCAGAAAGCATTCGTTAGACAATCTCGCGAGCAGACACAAGTGCATTAGACATAGGAAGCATCAGAAATTTATCTTGGTTGAATTGAAGAAATAAATAAGAGAGATAAAAGATTTGTTATCAATTGATTTCGTGGATTGAGAATCCAATTTCTTAAGAGATAATTTGTTGTTTTATCAATTTCAAGACACTTAACGAAAATACTATTCCAAGATGAATTTCGTCTCGCTAACGGAACAAAACTCGTTACAAACTGATGAGCGCAACCCTGGATCGATTTGATGAGTCGTTCTCGTCCATTGTTGCACCCTACGAGTCGTCTGTGCGAAGCAGCTGCCTATAGTTTGCGGAGCGTATGTCCCTACAACGTCGAACAATGTCTCCAACAATGCATCGCGAAGCGTGCACGCGGCCGCCCTGAAATAAATCTCCCTTTTCGCAGATTTCGCCATTCAAGGGACAATTGAGTTTGAGTTCTCGGGTTTACCGCGAAAAACTACAGCGGGATGTATTACGTATCGCACGAAGTATGCCGCATGTAAAATAAACGGAAAGTAATCTGCGCTGTGAGCAGTTGCTTACGTTTCTAATTCTAAACCAGCTGTCATTTAAGTCTGTGTAAATACGCGAGCTTCGTCTCGATCTCGTCTTCGCCAATGTTGCCAGTGGAACTCGTTAAAAAAAAAAAAAAAAAAAACCACCTAACAATTTAATGTCATTTGTTTCTATTGACTTTATGCGGGCCCGTTACGTCACGTCGATTTCTCCGCCCTTCATCGCTATTTCTCGTCGCGACAACGCGAGGCGAACTTCTCATTTTCACCGCACGAAAAAAATTTCTCCGACGACCGCGCGTTGTCAAGTATTTCGGGCATAAAGGAAGGAATGAGAAATGCGAACAGAAATGGATCGATAATCGACGTAGCGAACGAGTTACGAATACCAAGTCGGCAAACTTGTTACGCGTTGTTAAACACGCCTCGCCGTGTTTTTTCAAAAGACTCGTGACGCCGGTAGATCGACCTTGAGAATAAAGACCGTCTAAACTTATGATTTAATGCATTATATGCTCGTTTCACGATTCGCCTTCCTGCGCGACTTTTGTTTTGATCGCTGTGCCGCGTAATATCGCGGATAGGCGGGACTTTCCTCGCTAGTTTTATCTAATATTCTAATAACCGATCTAATGCGTATGATTTAAATTTCCGAGAGGCGTGGTGTAATCGGCATCGATTATAAAGCGCGTGCAGCGCAGAACGTGTATTCCATCTCTGCCCACGTAATTTCTTTGGTAGAAACGTGTGGGAATTTGTTTGGGTGTTGGAAAGTTGGGAAAAAAAGAGCCTACGCGCGCTTCTCGTCTTTGCGTAGGCGCAATTTTTAGAAAGAGGGAGAAAGACAAGAGAAATAATTCGAAGGAGAGAAGTGCGATAAAAGTTGACAAAATAAGACGCTTGCGCAAAATGTAAACAGAGATGCAATGATACAGATCTAACGTAATAGATGTTCACTGTCACTGTCTGAAAGCTATTCACACTCTCTATTACATCGTCTGCGAAGCAAGTGAGAGTGATTACTTCGCACTATATTACTATTCCGTAATTCCACGGTATTCGATAGACATCCCGCACGCCATACATCAGCGTTAGTGCGGCCGACGGGAAGCTGCTTAAAGGGTCCGCGTATATGAAGCGGTAAAAAAATAAAGATGAAGAAACAGACGGAGAGGAAGATGCGGTTGCCAGGCAGATGTCGCCGGCAGACGAGCGTGACCAGTGATTCGTGAAACGTTCGCACGCACGATCGTCAACGATAGCTATGATATTATGTCGCCTCGTTTCGGTTTCTCTTATCTCGGGATATAGCATTCCGTGGCGCCGGTCGAGGAGGGCGCCTCCCCCCGCCACACTAGATCGCTTTCCTTTTCGTCGTGAATGTTAGACGCGCGTCAGATTTTACACACTTACACACTCAATTGCCTTAGATTCAGACAATTACCCACGCCTCTAGATCGGTATGGAATGACCGGCAGTTAACGGACGAGCTGCCTTCGTTCAATGACAAACTCGTCGGTTCGATCCGTATCGGGTGATGGCCGTTTACAGCGAAACCGATTACGCCTCTCGTAGCTGCCGCCCCCCCTCCGCGTCGCGATACAGATCGACAAATACCGGCGATATTTTTCGTCCGCTCTCATCCGCATGCAATTTCTTCGGATCGTAATCGCGGCAAATTATTCACGAAATTGAATCCTTTATAGCGCGATATGAGTGCCGTCGGGATGCTCCGTGCCGCGAAGCTCGCACGTACGCGAGCTGCCGCAACGGATGTTCTATATGCGGCAGAACGGAACGGAGCGGACAGGACCGGACGCGCGGAGCGCTTACAGTCGACGTACCTGACACGAACGTGCTTCTTCCTGCTAAAACGGTTTCTGTAAATAAACCCGCGTCCGTCGGGAGCGAGAAAAGAGGGCGGCTTAGTGTCTTTGCGCGATGTTCTTTCAATTCGGGATTTCGTAACAAATTCGCCAGTCGCTCGCGTCCATCCGCGCACCGAACTTTCGCGAAAGCAATCCCGCCGATGAAACTGTTTTTCATCGCGAAAAGGAATGCCGGATTCCGTTTATCGGAAGTGGTGCGCTCGTGGCAAAGATTAATATATTTTTTATTCGCCTCTTTGACACCATTACGCCAATCTTCTCTAAGCCGCTCTCCTCGATAACGCCGGAGATAAAAAAAAAAATTCAAGCGGGAATTAAGCCGGTCCACTCTGCATATCTCGCGAACGTTCGAGATAAAACTCATATCTCCGCGAGAAGATGCGCGGCGAGAGGCGTCATTGTAAATCATTCCGCGTGCGGCACAACTGACGTCATCGGTAAACGTTTGTGCTGCCGCGTTAACTGTCGCTAATGGAGAACGAGAGCCGTTGACCCATTGAGAAAAGTCGCGAGTCGAAAAAATGTGTACCGGTGACGGCGTCCCGATTAATGGACTTACATCATTTCTTATTGCATTCGCCGGGCGAGAGCGAAATCCTTCCCTCCGCTTCCTTCGCGAGGACTCTATAAATGACTAATCTAATCTAATATTAGATACGCGCCGAGCTGCAATTTGCACAACAGAGGTGTGTAGCTATGTGTTTTCTTTAAAAGCGTGCTATCATTGTGTGCTATCGTCTTGCGCGCGGGCAAACATTTGCGTTCGCCATTTGCCCGCTGTCTCTCTTGCTTTCTTCACGCTTCTCCTCACCTTCAAGTGCGCGGGATCTTACGCTCTTACGCGTTCGTGGCTATATGCGCGCGATGAAAAAATATTTTCGATCCAGACGGAGGACCGACGGCGCGGCGGAAAAAGATTATTATCGCGAAATGAGGTGTCCAAGGCTGTCGGTACCAACTGTATTTGCGCGATAACATGTTGTCAGAAGCTGGACGCTGACTCGTAAAGAATTTGCTCCCCAGTTATTTTTGATCCGCCTCATTTATTCGCCGTGAAATTATTCAATGATATTTTGCGAAATGCGAATCGAGAATTATCTCTCTCCTTTTCGCAATCGGTTGAAATATTTTTCTCCGATAAATATTGGAGCTCAGTTACCAATTAAATTTTATTGATTACATTTAATCTCTTTATCAATTTTCCCTAGTTGCCCGGTCGCCGGCTCACCTGGACGCGGACAGGTGTCTATTATTCAAACGGAGTCACGCGAGAGGGGTGCGTAAGACCGACAACACCTGCTTTTTCAATACCTCGACGATTCTAATTAAGCGTCACGGAGAATTTACAGTGTACTTATTTTATTTTTAACCTGAAAGAACAAGATAGCGATCGATAATACGTTTTCTTCAAATTACAGCATTTCTCTCGCGACCGTTAGCGCTTAAAATTCTCGAACAAGATACGCGTTGAACCTTCATCGATTTCACGCACTCCATTTCCTCGCAATAAGCATGTGTATGCGCGCGCTGTTTATTATCGGGTATCTTATCAAACGCCCCGGCCTGGTATCCCGAGCACGAGAGACAGCGAGAGTATCGATCCGACTACGATTTCCAAGAGCGCTGGTTCGCGCGCGTCTGTATTCGCGCGATGAGATTGAACTGCGCAATAAACCGATGACCTACCAGATTTCCAGCGTTGACCTATCAGGCTGCGCTCGTGCAAACCAAGTGACGATATCGCGATATTCAGCGTACGCAGAGCGGGATAACGATAAGATTTCTGCCTCCTCGCAAAGATCCCAGCGTCAACGAAGAAATTCAACGAAACCCGACATCTTAATCGTCGGCTTTAAATTACTCGTCGATGAAATCCGAGGAGGTGTAATTTAAGCAGATTGTGGGTGCCCCGCACGATAGCGACTTGGCCGTTTAATCGTTAATCGCAAGGGTGAACCGCTAAAATTTCAGGTATGAAAGTATTATCCCTCGAATCTCGTTTTATTTATCGCGCAACTCGGCGACTCGAAATTATTCTATTATTTTGTTATTCCGCCGCTCGCTCCGCATTTCTGTGCGCGTTCCCGCTGCGCGAGCCGCTCAATATAGAAATTGCAAGTGGAATACATTACTTCCTCGTGGCCAGACGCGTTAGCAAAGTTCAACGGGACGGCCTAGCGTAATGCGCTTAATTAAAGTTGTTTCAACTCGTTAAGATCATTCACATGAGATGAACAACCCTATAAAACCGCATGCAAGCTTGGCGTCAAATGCAACGGCAGTTTTCAGCTCGGCGCCGAAACCGCGTCCAATTCCTTTTACGCCCGAATTTAATAAGCGCAAGCGTGAACAAAGCGCGAGCATTTGTCACGCGCGAGGAGAAAGGAAAAAAAAGTCAAGTAACGATGAAGCAAAATATTGTAATACAAACGCGGAATCGCCATAAATCTCCGCGCGATGCAGTAGGTCGCAAAAAGGTTAAGGAACCCCTGGCGTTAGACTAAGTTTATGACGGGGAGGAGCGAGGAAAAAAAGATGGAAAGATCTCCGCGCTCGTCTCGGGAGGACCGGTTTTTCGTCCCCGCTTTCTTTTTTAGCAACCCTCTCCATTCTTATCCGCCAGCGTGAAGCTCCGCTCGTACAACTCATCCGGATCGATCTCTCGTGAAACGATAGCCATAATCTTCGACGAGGTCGTTCGTCGTAAGCTAATAATAAGGCTCGATAAACGTTCTTCCCCCCCTCGATGGTGTATGTCTGACATCAAGCAGCGCGCGCGTAACTTTAATGATGACCCCCCCCCCCCCCCCGCCCCCTCCGGTGGGGATGCAAATTCTCACAGCTATCAACTATCGCGATGTCTGTAGAACCAATGCACTTTTTTCCGTAATCTAATAGGACTCTCGATACGACCGCAGTATAAAGCTCGTTAGAAACTGTTTCCTTTTCTTTTTTTTACACCGCATCGCGAATTATTATTACTTCGCTATTAAATCCGCGGTCGTTCGCGCTGTAATGAGAAATGGCAGCGGGATCGTTCGCGGGAATCAATGGAATCGCGTCACGTTCCCACCGCCGGTTTCCTCCCCGCTCATTCACCACGCATTTATTACGAATGCTTTTGTTTTGCAGGCATGGCGGGCATAGCGGCCGCCGGTCTCGAGGTGCACGAGGCGGGCCGGGCGTTGCGCGTGCAAACGGAAGCACCGCATCTCGTCTCCATGGGAAGCGGACGACTGTCGACGGCCGTGACTTTGCATCCTCTGCCCGAAGGTTAGATACAATGCTGCGAGCCCGTCCCTTTACTTCATCTTTGCCCCGCACAGCTGCATACAGCTCTCTCGCAGAGATCGGCGTCATTCAATCGACTCACCCAACGTGTATTTAATCGCGCTAAATTTCGGACGCGCATCCGCATTGAAAAGCGGAAAAGATAAAGAGCGCGCTGAGCGTAGTTAATTCGCTCCTATTCACGCCGCGTTTTCCTCTCGTTTGTGTGAAACGAACGAAACTGAGCCGGTGGCAGATAAGCTCATCGCCACGTAACCGTCGGTGATTCATCCGGTGTTTTAATCCGAGGCTTGAATTGCGTTGTCCAAACTGATAAAGCGTCACGGCGCCAGCGAGATTCGCCGATGAACGCTCTGCTGCAACATTACGCGTGGCAGTGAGGAAAAAAACTCGGGAGAGAAGAAAGCCGAGCGACGTTATATTCATGCTGTGAAAAAAGTGCGGGAGGAGAATCGGTGATAAAATTTGTCTACCGTCAAACGGCTTTGCGTATACATGCGTCGTTTATCAACGAGAAACGACAGACGTCATATCCAGCTAGATTGAAATACCGAGCTGAATGCCTACGGATACAAGAAGTATCGAGACTGTAATATCCGTGACTGGACGAACCCTTCGGTCTCCGTTTTAGTCTTTTATACGCGCCGTACATATGCGAAGGAACGTACACGTGCGGGCGTACGCGGTATATAAATGGTATATAAACGCGCACGCAGGATACATAAACGGCGTAAAGGCTGTTCTCCCGGCGAGCAGGGCCGTTTTAAGAACCCCGCCGGCCCTACATTTCCGTTCGGTAAGAACACGCGACGGCAGCCCTGAAACAATATCGCGGTTCGTAAAAACGGCGAACAGATCAAACAAACGCCGGCGTTAAAGCGTAGCCAGAGTTACTAATCGCGTATCGAAGTTGAAAAAGAAAGAAAAAAAAGAAACGATTCTGAGATACAGTCCGTATGATAATTTGGTTTAGTTTCCAGAGTTCCCTTAAATATAGAGTCGGTGCGTCATGCAACCGAGCGTATTAAAATTATATTGCGTGAGTCAAACTTCTCAGTGCTCCACTTTCGAATGACCCTTACGCTGTTTGGGAAAGCTTCTAAGATTCGAGTTTGATGAAACGAAAAAATAAACAAATGGATTTACACGATCGAGAGGGATGAACAAAGAGGGAGAGAACAATGTGAGGCTGTACACATCTCCGCAGCTGACGCAAATAAACCGCAGGCGAGCGTATATACCTTTTCGTATGTATTACCTGCGTAACGCCAGCACGAAGATAGAACGCGTAGGATGGGATTTGATCGACAGGAAGCTATCTTCCGTTCGCTGTGACAGCCGCGTGTAACGCGACTCCGGCGAAAAGAAAATTTTCTTATAAATCCGTTACATAACTTTAACAAAGTCTATTCAACTTTTTAGAAAGATGGAATAATAAACTGAAGTTGAAAAGAATCTTTTCATGAATTTGAAACGAGCTCGGACGGAAACTTAGCGTCGGACTTAATTGTCGAGGGACTTAATCAACGGTACCGAAGTCGCGTATCAATTTTTGAAGCATATTTCCTTCGCGTGAAATAGGATTGCCATAATCTTCCTCCGCGCACCTGTCTGCCCGCTCGCCTGCATACACGCCGGAAATACGGCGTCTCCTTGGATTTATGGTCGTGTTTCGTTTTGAAATCACAGTGAACTTTCTCCGATGCGGGACAATGCGCTTACGTAGAAGAATTCGATCTTCGAGACCTCAGTCTCGTAGCTCGCTCGTGACTCAAGCGAATATCCAAAAATTCTCTTGAAAAACATTAGTGATATATCTTGCTTTTCGATCGTCAATTAATTTCATGTGTCCATAATTAATTAACGATGTTGTTCGAGTAATCTCGAAATGGCTGCATCTAATTTAGCCGATGAATAAATATATTGTGGATATTTATTTAACTTGGAATATCGTGAATATTGAGCGTATTTGGAGAAAGAGAGAATTAGTTCACGCTTAAATTGTGCGTCTGGATACCGTCGGACATTTCTATATTTCCACACAACGCGCGCGTTGCGGCCAACTCATTTCCAAAAAGACCGAAAATGCAAGAGAGACAGAGTGCACGACCGCGCTAAAACTAAATATAACTGCAGTCCTTCGTAGAATGCACCACGATTTACCCGCGTCGCGCAGAACGGGGCACGCCTAGTATTATTTTACGGAAACCAGTGCGTGCTATCTGTTGATCTATCGAGAGTCGATTCTCCAGGGCGGTGGAAAGTCGTGCCCGCTCCGTACGCATTTACGATTCTTGTATTAGAATTTTTCTAGGCCGTTACAAAATTTAGACGGTTCTGCTAAATTTATCGTGCGAGCGAGACCGCCGAAGCCGTGCGTTTGATTCAAAGTGCATATTAGTTCGATAATATCTCGCTTTAATTGTTAATCGCTTTAATTTCCGCGTTCGTGCCACCGAAGTTTTCTATCCGCCGAAGAATACATCCGGCCGTTATTTCGCCGGCCGCCGTCCGGTCGTTGACATTCCCAGAAGGCTGAAATTAATATTGTAGACCCGCGGAGCTCCATTGCGCCCATCGGAATCGAAGCTTCCGCGAGGCGGTTTCGCGGATGAACTCGAGAATTCAATTATGTCGATACATGTATCCCGATACTCGTGGGAGTTGCTGCCAAAATAAACGTATTTCGGCGCGCGTTACATCGGGAAGTGCGTTACTAAGCCCGCGAGAATTTTGATCGGAATGCATGCGTGTACGTTTCTCCATTCAACCGTGAGACACGCGCGAAATATGTTTAGTCACGCTTCCTGATCTTCGCAGAATTTTTTTTTTTTTTATTTTAGATATTATGTTCGAATAACACAGACTTTTTCAGAAGCGAGCCACCTTCAGCTGTGAATGATTTTAAGCGCAAAATTTTCGCAGCGCTCGATACTTCTCAAATATTTCCCGTCTTCCGAAAGCTCTCTTGTAACAAATAAATTAATTTGTTTCTTTTTTTTTCTCTTGTGCAGGTAAGATCACATTGGGATCAAACCGAGATGCGGATATTTTGGTGGCCGGCACCGGCGTCGAGCCCGTACATTGCGCGATCGAGAACAATAGCGGCGTGGTCACTCTTCATCCCATAAATGGAAACACGTCTGTCGATGGTGTATTGATAAATTCGCCGGTGAAACTCGCGCAAGGTAAGACCTTGGCCTAAATACGAATAACGTAGCCAGTGCATGAACGTTCCTAAAAAGGGCGACGGAGGAGAAGATATTATTTTCATATCAAAAAATAATATTTCGCGAAACGAGTCTAAATGGCGCAACATTATTCCGTTATGAGAGTAAATAACACAATTATCGTGTGAAAATCCGTTTGCTCCAATAAAATAAATTTACGCGGATTATTCTCGTAAGTCGTTAAAAAAAAAAATGTCCGCGAGTTTTGGAGCATCCTGTATGAATACATCTTGCTTATCGATAAACAGAAAAATGTGCTGAATGTTTCAGGTTGCATGCTATCAATAGGTCGATCGACCTACATGCGCTTCAATCATCCGGCCGAAGCGAAACATCTACGATCCGTCTTTCCCCACTCGAGAATCTCAATGGCGCCGATAAGCTTCGCCCTGCCTGACAACCAGCCGCAGGAGAATCATCACTTGGAGAGAAAGCCGCCGGTCGCGCCGCGGAAATCACCCAGGAACTCTTGCTCCGACGATGAGATTGGTTTTCTAGGCAAGCTGACCAAGTTCGAAATGCTGTCGAAGCAGAACAGAACCAACTGCGTCTCGCCGAAGGTCTTCCCCGCCGGTGCTCTCACGACAAACGTGCCGGCCGACCAGATCCTTGGTCACTCGCGATCGTCGAGTCTCGTGTCCTTGACGAAATGTTCGGCGAACGGTGGCAGCGCCGGCAACAACGGAAATATCGACTGCGCCTCGCAAAACTCGACGGCTCACCACGACGAGGCTCGCCAACGATCGGACGCGCGACTCGGAACGCCGACTCGGTTGAACGCGACCGATTTGCAGTGCCAGAATCACAATCAGATCAGAATGTACACGGCGGAAACGTACCTGAAGGCGTGCAAGCCGTATTATCGCGAAAGCAACAATAGAAACGCGAGATCGCCGTCTTTTGGAATGGCGGCTCCGAAAATCGTCGCCGCGCAGAGCGGCGATCTAATGTCTCAAAGTATGATCTGCCAGAGTTCGAACGAGTTCGATCATCTTGCCGACCAGAGTTTCGATATGAGCCAGAGTCTGATCGTCACGAAAACCACCACCACGGAGTTTCTACAGCTGGAGAAGTACGGATCGAATCCCAGTATCGACGGAGACGCTAACGCTGGCGTCGCGAGGGGGCCCATCGCTTACGGTTTCGGCTCGAATCCGAATATCAAGCGAATCCAGCCACCGAGCCCGGCGTTCAATCGCAATCCGAGATACAGCGAACAAAAGAGAGTTTACGCGAGGGTTAAGAGCCCTACGCCGAGCGTCGGCAGCAATTGCTCCCTCGAGGAGTTGCGGGAAAGGCAGGCCGACGCGGAGAACAAACGCAGGGAGGCGGAGACGAAGCGGAAACAAGCACAGGAAGAGAGGTTGAGGGAGCAAGAGGTCGAGAGGCAGGAGAAAATGAGACTCGAGGAGATCTTGGCGATGTGCGCTGAATACGAAAGACAAAGCACTGTCGAAAAGCCGAGGCAGCCCAACCGGTGAATATTATATTTAATTCTTCTTCCTTTTATTTATTCAGTCAATCTTCTAATCAATTTTCCTTTTTTTTTTTTTCAATGAATTTCCTATTTCTTCGGTAATCTTTGTAATCATGCAAAGTAGGTGATTTGAAAAGAAATATGCAGAAATTTATTTCACAAAAGTATGCTCGAGAATTTTTGTCGATCCGTTTGCTTCTTGCAGAGAAAATGCATCAGTGATTGCATAATGAAATATTTTACAGGATTATAACAAACGGATCTCTTCCACGGGACAAGAGAATTCTCGGCTACACCTCTCCTTTCGACAGTCCGAAAAGCCCGTCGAAAAACCAACCGCATTTTTCCTTCGACGCCGGCAAGCAGTGGGGCGGTGCTTCGTACGAGAACGTGTGTGCGCAAAATTCGAAAATCACTTTCCAAAATGGCAGCTCGCCCGTCACTCGCAAGGATCAGTCCGCTCAAGTCGAAAATCATTCGCATGCCGTTCCCGTGGGATCGCCACGCGCCACCACGCCGAACGGTAATAAATCGGCAAAGTACTCTAATGCTCACGGTAGCAGCCACAGTTTCTCGGGCTCGATCTCGCAGGCCCGTAGCGACAATTACGAGAACGTTATCGTCGGCGACAGGAGCAACGGAGGCCACCACGCCGACAGAACGGAGAATTACATGCAGACTGATGACGATACCAAAGGCTCACCGTCCACATACGGCACGATTCGACTGAACGGTACGAAAATTGAATCGAAACGACAAGCGGCGCAGAATGGGAGCGCGAGTATTTACGAAAACATCGTCGTGCTGTCGCCGACGCGGAACAACAGCCAGAATCATTCCATGCCAAAGAAGAACGGCCAATTGTCGAACTCGTGCGAGATGATAGAGAACAAGCTGGCCATATCGAACGATGATCTCCTCGAAGCGATCGAACAGCTGTCCATGCTCTCCAAGTCCAAAGATGTCTGCGTGACGCCTAAGCGAAACAATTCCGAGAAGGACAACGCCAAGTCCAACGAGGCGAAGGCCGACAAGGAGAGGAAGCAGCTGGAGGAGGAAGACAGGAAGAAGTACATAGAGTTCCTGCAGAACGAGAAGCTGCACATTCTCGGCAACATGGACGTTCTGAAAAGGAGCGTCGCCGAAATTGAAATCCAAGAGGAAGAGATCAATAGAGAGGTGATTGCTAATTCTATTGCTTTTGAAATCAATATCGAGCAGATAAATATACAAATTGTGTCGTCGTTATCTCATATACGTCGCATTGCATATTAAATAAATTATTCTCTTTCTTTATCTCCTTCTGGGAATGGAATGCTAAGACGGCCGATTGTAAGTATATCGCCCTATTAGATAATAAGTTATATTTTTCAACATTAAGCACAGTGTCATAATAATGGCGAACTCCAGGATCTCCGTTATCTATGTTTATACTGTCGAGCTAATATTTGGATCCGCTTGTCTCTTCCTGTAGAATCTTTTTAATTTTACAGTATCGGGTTCTCTTGCGATTTCTAATCAGTCTGCGTTCCGCGCGCGATGCTCACGTTATAATCAGTCTCGCGTTTTTATAAACAAAATGATTTTATATATCGCGCGTTTCGCGATCGATCACGCTGCTGATTCTTTTTCTTTTAATATAAATTTGAAAAAAATCGCACAATTGTTCAGAAGATTAAAAATCAACTGCTCGTTTGTTTGGCAGCTCGAATTGGAGAAAGCGCTTTTATCCGCGGAATATGAATCGGAATCCCTGAAGCTCTCGCAGGATGAAGGCGAGAAGATAAGGGTGCAAATGCGAATAAACGATCTGGAGAGAGAAATGGCAGAGGACAACGCGACTCATTCGAATTTACAAGCTGAGGCAAAGCAACGCGTGCAAAGAGCGCAGCAAATTTGCGCTCGATTGGACGAACAATTGAACAGTTGCGCGGATGAGACCGCGCAGCAGGATATTGCCAACAAATTAGCAGCGCAGCAAGACGTCCTCGAGAGCGAAAGGAAATCTTTCGAAGACTTGGAGTTTCATCATCTCGAGGAAGAGGCGAGCAAATTGGCCACGAGAGAAGAGCTGCAGAGGTATACTATAAACGCGCTTATATATTAAAAACGCTAACTTTTCATTGATTTTTCATATCTCCTGAACAATCGTACAACTTTATTCAAGCTTTTACTTCAGATATATCATACATTCGATTGATATTTCGCAGATATTTGAGCGAGCTTACGAGCAAGATCGAAAGCAGAAAATTGCAAATGAGTCACTTGGAATCGCAGCGGTCCGAGGCGAAGAATACGGCGACCAAAGAAGCTAGATGTCTCGAGAGACAGAAACTGGGACATTTGAAGCGATTGGAAGAAGTTAGTGGAATAATATTACTGTGAAAACATTAACTCATTAAAGTCTAATATGAGGTCAAGTGAATGATAAATCGGATTACAAATATAATTCTTATCTTGCAATATATCTGACTTAGTGAGCTAATGTATCGCAACGGTTAATAATTATTCAAACGGTTTTCTCAATGATCACGATAATGACAGGCTCGAAATCGGGTACGAGAAATAAACGAGGAGCTCGACTATCTAGCGCAAAATTCTGCCGAGTGTTCCGACGAGAAACGCTCTCCGAGCAGAGAGGACTTTGACAGAATCTCTAGAGTGACCACTGATTCCCCTATTGTAAACAATCAAGGTAGTTTGGGAAGGAAGACGATTGAGTCCTTGAAAGAAATCGAGAGAAACCGGCAGCTTCACTTAGCCAAACAAGGTACGAATAACCTCGACCTATAGATTTCGCGACACACGGAGTTGAAGGAATAAAAATAAAAATATTAACGCTCTCTAGGGAGTCAAGTAATCTCGGAGGAAAGGCGCAGAGTCGAAGAATTAAAGAGGCGCGTGCAGGATGAAGTCCGCTCGCAGTGGGAAGAGAGAAAAATGAACTGTGCGTCTTTCAACAGCATTGAATCCGGCGAAGAGTCTTCCAGTTATTCCACCGGACCGACAGAATGGTGAGTGAAATTAATTTTTTTCATGTTACAGTTTGTGCAATCGAGAAGCATTATTATTATTTTGCAACACTTTAACCTTATGTACGAAATTCGACAAAGAATTCTGTCGGTACAATTCGCAAAATTTTTATCCACAGTTTTTTCATCGATTTTATCTATGATTTTTTATTGGAAAAAAAAATGCTTAGATACATACAGCGTATATTTTGTATTTGTATTGCACAAACGAATGTTTACTATATCAGGTTTAAATATATGTCATGTAAAAACCGATGCAGACCAGCAAGCGCGATTCGCATCACGAAATATATAGCATATGAGTCGTGCATTATCGCGCAGTATCGCGATGGTCTCCAACGTTGATTGAAGCTTATTACGAAACGTTCCTCATCGGCACGCCTCGGGCATTATATACACTAGCGTATCGTAATTCGAGTGCACCCTACATATTGTGTGAATATCGATGTGAAATCCAAGTTTTGCCAATCAGTGGCACAAGTAGATGAGCGAGCACGCAAGGCGTTCGATGATTAAATGTACTCTCTTGTCTCCCCCCCCCCTTTCCTCCCATTTTTCCGGTGATACAAAAGATCTTACAATGTTGCAAAAAAAAAAAAAAAATTAAATTAAGAGAAATTAATTCCCTTTTAAAAAATTCGGTACAGCGATCCATGCGTTAATCTTATCGTCTTTCATTAGCGTTATTATCGAAAGCACTAAGAGGAATTACTAATCGCGCGTGAGGGCCGCGTATCATGTTGGTTTGATCGGTACACGACTCGAGTCTTCGCTCTCGTGGTAGTAGGCAAGGTAGGCGGGGCGTTATCGCGCGATACGATATCTGCGTGTAGCTGTATGTCTTTCCGTGGCTCTACTTCGCGTTAGCCTGTCGTTTTACGGAAAATTAACCGAAAAATTTACGAGCGTCCGAAACGTCGCAATGATTGTGAAGAAAAAAATAGTGATTCACTCCTGACAAAAGAATTAAAATGTCCATTCGGTGTCTATATCGGAGATGAGTCGAAAATGAACCCGAAAGAAGTGAGCGATATGGTATTGAACGGGGCCAGAGTTACGGGGTGCAATCTGATCACCTTGCTCACTAGTAATCGCTGCTACATCTGCACTAAAGATTGGATCTGCGACAACTGTTATCGTCCTCTGGAAGCTCACACCCGCGATATTCGTCAACGTTATTTGTAAGTTATCTTTCGAGGAAATGTATCGTTTTTTTCTTTTCTTTAAAGCGACGCCGGATAATTTACGATGCAAAAACGACTCATCAAAGGACTACGAGAATTTTGATTCTAAAAATTCAAGCTTACTCAATTTTCTTTAATTCGCTTATATTTTTCGCAGAGAATAAAGTTTAAACCACAAGTCACTTGATATAAATGAGAGATAACGTCTATTTAATCAAACTTAGAGACCGAAATATAATATTGTATTAATTATTACACGTTAGTTATTGCAACATATAATGTTTGCGCTTCGCATTAGAATCAAAACGCGATGAGTCTAATAGCGTGACACGCTGCTAAAAGTAGAGCAACATTCACCTTTTGACCCCTTCACAATACGTCACAATATATCATCGCGTGCGATGCACAGAAACGGTTGCATTCGAAGCTCGCACTGTCTGCGCATACAAAAACTGTCGGTGTATAAAAAATTGACAACTCAGATGAATTATTGCAATGTGCTTAGATCTTACTTTCTTGTTTACATTTTTATATTATCTTCACCTTGTTGGAATCTTTCAATCGTGATTCGATAATTTAACAATTAAAAACCGATGTTCAAATTTCTAGTGAGAAAATTTTGCCCATAAATTCGTAAAAAAAAAATATCTTTCCATCGTGTTTATCTTTTCAAACATATTTTATACTCGCCAGGTTGCCGCACGACCAGACTGTTTACGTCAGATCACGATAAACTTTACTCTAATGTAATACGACCACCATAAAAGACCACCATAAACATTTCTTTAAGTAGAATTGTCTTAACTACGGCGGACTGGATCGTTTAAAGTTAATTCGCGACAGCGTACACGCGATGTGGAATGATCTCGTTAAAGTTGAGCTAAAATCTAAAGTCAAACTAGACATTCTTCTGAATGAGAAGCGTACAATGCCGCGTGGAGTTTCATTAGCTCGAGAGCCTCTTCCCCCCCCCCCCCCCCCCCCCGCCGCAACCCCTATTGAATAATAAGAGATAGAGATAAATATTCAGCGAACAGGCTATTAAAATCGGAGGTCACTTATTGGGAACAAGGGAATGTTTCTAGCCGACCAAGGCCGAGGTTGGCATGGCAACGAGATCGGAATGTTCGGGTATCGTTCGCGCTGCATTTAACATTGTAGAAGAATTAAATGCTATGCCGGTGGTATCGTCGAACCGGTCTACCGAGTCACTTTGTACTTGTTAGGTTTTAATAATACCTGCCTTTCGCTGTAGTCGGCTATAAGGCTCGTCCTCAGTCTCGCGATGGTCCGAAGCTAGGACCGTGCTTTTCGAAGTGCACCGCGCTTCCTTTACGACGATGTCGAAGAAGTCTAATAAAATTCGCGAGATTCACTGTTCACGTTTCAGTTAATAATAGCGCTCACCAAACGCGTCCATGAGAAGTTTCATCCGAAGCGTAAATAAAGTGTAAACACCAATATTCGACAATACCGAAAAAGCTACGCGAAATAACGCGACAAGGAATATCAGATTGCTTCTTTCATTTCCTATATTTTTAAATCCATAATTATTTTAGAGTACGCTTTCAACATTAATTTATTGTTGTTATAACTTTTCACTGAAAAAGACAATGGTGAAATAAAATTTTATAAAGTTTGCTTTCAACAGATTTAATTAAAATTTTGCTGCGATTAAAAAATCATGTGAAAGTGTGATTGCAATTATTAATCAATTTCTAGTGGTAGCGGAAGCAGCGACGGCGCGGAAGGCGGAAACGGCGAAAAATTATCCCCCAGCAAGTTTTCGGAAGTTACTTCACCCAGCCCGGGACCATCAAATCATTCTTATAGTTTGCTTCAAAATGATAACGTAAGTATAGCAGAGATATTTGTGTCAAATTAAATTTAACATATTTTTAAGATAATGCTTCAATTTTTTTTTAATACCGTGCAAATAAGCACAACCATGCATATTCTTATAAAATGCAAAAAATGCATAATTTATTTACGAAAAAATAACTCACATTTTGCATGTGTAACTTTAATCTCTAAAAAAAAAAAAAAAAGAAAACGTGTTCATTGTCGAGTTCAAATACTACTAAACATGGTCACATGCACATGTGTATACTGCAAGATGTTACGACAAGTAAGCGAGAATCTATCTTCCAGTCTATTTCTGCCTGTGTGGATTTTATCGCGCACCTGTTCAAAGAAACGTCTCCCTCGTCTGATTCTCCTCTCCTAACATTTTTCAGTGTTCACGTAAGCGGGATTTCTCTTACTTCGAAACGCATTTGTGTCGCGGATTTATACATTGTGCGAATTTATGCGCTATTGATCGCAGAAAATAAATTTCAATATAACTTTCTGGAAATGTGACATTTATATGTTCTCTTCAAACTGTAGAACGAGAATACTATAAAAATTATAGAAATAGCAACCTTTTGTTATACTTTTCTCTCTGGCTCTTGATTTCTATTTTACAATCTTTGACGATCGGCGACGTAAAATCATATTTTTCTTCAGCATATTATTATCCATTCACTTTATCTTATTTATTCCGGCATAATTCCAAAAAAATTTCACGCTCGTGCGAATCAGAGGTGAAGAATAGCCGTGTTACGTCTGCGGGCAATTCTGTGGGCGAGTACTATACAAGGCGGCTCATGAAGTGTGAATCAATCGAGAAATGTGAATCAATCGAAAGACTCGAAATGAATGCAGCTATGTCAAATAGTTGGAAAATAACTCGAGTTATCTAGAATAGCGCAAAGAAACAAATTTTCTCATATAAAATAAATCCGTTCAATTGCGCTAAATGTGAGATATACGCGCGACGGGATACGTACTTTCTTTTTGTCCCGCGCGTGTTATTTTTTTTTTTTTTTTTTTTTTTTTTTTTTTTCTTATACAAGTGTTTTGGCAGTTGAAACAGATCATCTTAAAGTATACTTTACGCGTTCACCGAAAACAACACATTTGTAGCCGCCGGAAGTTCGTGCGTCGTTTTGGCTCGCCGTCGTTCCATTCGTGGTAGCGCGTGCTTTTCAACATTGGCGTTTCGCAAGTACGCATATCCATTTGCATTCTGGAGCAAACGTTTTCGTCATTACGCACGTGTTTTCGCATAGCGTGCATCTGGGCCTCCACGGTATGCCGACCATTGGACAGCATTCAGAGTAGCCTATGTCCCGATAAATGAGCGTTTGTAAAATCTTGATTAAGCTTACAGCGATAATTTATAATGACAGAATTGGTGGGTTTCGCGAGTCTCTTTTGCAATTGACCCCCTTTCTTGTTAGATATTTATAGACGCAAGTTGAACTTCTCGCGACGTTTTTTAGGCGTTTGACCAAATCAACAGTCACTCAAACTTTTACCGTTCTCGAAAACAACGATAGAAACAAATTTTTCGACTCTTAATTACGTTTCAGATTTAATTTTTCAGAAGAAATTTTTGCCGTACTGTATATTTTCTTACATTCTCGCCACTTAACATGCAGTTAAACTAAAATGAAATGTCGACGGTAAATTAGTGTTTGTGATGAGTCACACCGTTTGTCGAGCTGACGGAATTTCTCATCTCGTTCGGACCACTCAAGAAGTACTAACAGCAATTGTTTGAACGAGCTTTAGAACGTTAATGCTGTATAATAATATTGATCTATTGATTAATCATTTAAAATATAATGACAGTATTACTGCAATAATAATGACGTCATTCGATCAATTTTCATTGATTTTCATAAATCAGTTACTCGTTAAAATCTTGCAGATAGCAAAGCTATTTGTTAAATCTGGATTTATTATTATTACTAATATTTGACAGTTCTAATTATATTCGAAATAATATTATATTTTGTTTTTTTTTTTATAAAGAGCAATATGTTGCTTGTTATCGTATATTTTAACGATCCACATGATACGCATAACATGCCATGACGTTTTATGAATGAATAATCGAAGGTTAATGTGCGAGCGAATTTGGTGCGCGAAAAGCTCGCGTCGTCATCTCTGAGTGAGTGGGTGGGAGTGTGGTCACATTTTACGGCGGCAATCACACCGTTGGTCCACCGAGCATCAGTCTTTCTTCGTCATCTGTCCGGATCGTGTAAACGAAAGGACAGACGTCTCGACATAGTTGTCGCAGTTTTTCGTAAATTTATTTTAATTCACGCCGATTGTACTGCAATGTCGCTTATGTGGATGAACCTCGTGAAAAACAGAACGAAAAAACGATGCAACAGACGAAGACGCGAAGTTTGCAGACATGTATGCAAAAATCTTTTGTGCAAGAATGTGATTGATTTTCACGAATCGAATTCCTTTTATTTTTTTTCCCCGCAAAATATTAAAGACTAGACGCATAGCAAAATTTATTTTCGGGGCACCGGTAAAAGTTGTTAAAATAAAATTCACGAACTATTTCCAGATGAGAGACGACAGGAGAACATCGATGGAAGGTGAGAGACTTAGCGACAATAGCGGCGGGGGCGGAGGCGGTGGTATCATCGATGGAAACAGTAGTCGCCCCCTTTCTCAGACATCCAGCGAGATGGACACTCTTGGACCACTGCAACCTGTTAAACATCGCGAAAAGGCAAAACTCCAGGTAACTTCCCGAAACCTTTCGATCAGTTACCCGCGTAAAAAAAAGGCTGTAAATGACAGTCAGTATTAAAAAAAAAAAAAAAAAAAAAAAAAAAAGGACGAGTCTTTAAGACTTCTACTCGAAGAAACTTTAATTTTTGATAATTTCCTTAATATTTCGATTTTGCTTTGTCCGAAGAAAGCTTTAGTTGCTCGACTTATTAAATTAACGAATAAAAAACGAATTTTCCAGAGGCCACTCACGAGATATCTTCCCATCAAATCGGAATCTCTAGATCTAAGGCATCACATAGAAACTGCCGGGCATCAGTTGCCTCTGATTTATGATGTTACGGTCGACACGACAAGTTGCAGTGGCTATTTATCGAAGATGAGCAAAAAATTCCACCATTGGAACAAGCGATGGTTCGTATTTGATCGCAAGCGGAAGACGCTGTCTTATTACAGCGACAACACGTCCAGAAAGGCCCGCGGCGTAATTTATTTCCAGGTAACTATTGTTCACAAATTTTTACAAATTTAATTAAATTTTTGATTGCTGTCGTATTAAATTAATTGTCATTAATGCATTCTAGTCAATCGAAGAAGTTTATTTGGACCATATGAATACCGTCCGATCGCCGCACCCTTCTCTCACCTTCATCGTCAAGACTTCATCTAGACTCTACCATCTCATGGCACCCAGCCCAGAAGCTATGCGTGTTTGGGTCGACGTTGTATTCACAGGAGCAGAAGGATATCACGAATTCGACCACGGTGTTTGATAACAAATCATTTATGAAGCGAACCGAATTTATTGTCCACAATCGAATTCTCGAATTCGATGAACAAGGATATAGCGATTTCTGGTCCTTGACAATTTTAATGAGATTGTTATATGAAGAAGTACATCTAAAATAAGGACAGTTTTTCGACTAAAAACGAAATAGGAATCGAGAATAGATTATTTTTCTGGATTCTAATATATCTTGAGGGGAGAAGTTTAAATAATTTTGCTGTAATATAGGAAACTTGTCTCCGTATTAGGCATGTCTTTATATTAAAAAGCATTTTTACGTATGATATCTTACGTATGATATCTCGTGAGGGACATGCATACTTTAACTTGAAGAAGAAAGAAGAAGAAAATTTGAGGATTGAACCGCTTTTGAAATAAGAAAAGCAGCTGAGTTCGAAAAAGTGCGTAAGCTATTTATATAATAAGAAATACTTTAGTAAATATTGGATATTGTAAATTTCAAAGTTTAAACTAATCAATACTTTATACAATTTATGCAATAACGAATTAAAATTATTTTTTATTTCTGGCCTATTTTGTATTTTCGGCCGATATTTTAATCCGGGATCACTTTTGCGAGAATGCCATACGCTTATCCGCGATAGCGAAAGAACTCTGCAAGAAAGAATTGAATGAAAAGATACTGGCAGTTATTCATTCTGTTAATTATCTTATCTTAATAATCATAGAGATCAAAATTCTCAAGATTAATTTTGCAGGATGAAGTGTTTTAATTCGTCAATACTTTGCAGAAAAGCGGCGGATCTCGACACAAGATATTTGAAAAATTATTTCAATTTTCAGTATTTGAAGTGTGTATAAGTTAAAATAACTTGTAGTATTTAGCAGATATTTTTCAAAATTATTAAACTATTGCAATCATCTTTGTTTTACATCTTGAAAAATATACAAATTTTCTGAATTGTAAAAATATATATAATATAGAATGTATATTTTTGATAAAATAAATAGATGAGAAAGATAATTTATAAAAGAAATACGAACGGGAAGGCTTGGGAATTTTAATCTTGTTGAAAGAAAACGTTGTATTTTTGGAGTGTTCAAGACATAAATCTTAATCTTTTAATGTCACTTCAAACACTGAACTCTTTAAGCTATTTAAAGGAGTGGGCATTAATAGTATGTCATACGCAAGTATTATTCATTAACATCTAGATTAATTATAGACGGATTTTTACCAGTCTAAGTAGATAAGTGTTATTAGGGTTTGTTAAATTTTATAAATACTTCTAATCTAGTCTTCCAGCCTATAAATATACAAGATTTGTGGAAAGTTACAGAATAGTAACCGAATTATAAGGAACTTTTACTTTTAAAAATCTGTATGCGTTTCAAGAATGCAGGAAAAATGCCAATGCTTGTAAATATAACAAGTAATTATGTCAGTATATTATGATGTGTGAAATTCATATTTTGATATCATGCCATAAATATACCAAGGATTTTAAATGAAATAAGACTTTTTACAATTTTATAAAGTCGATATCTGTCTTATACTGATAATCTTATTTGACGTAAGTATTAAAAACATAGATATTCTTATTACATTTATGCAATGCACATATTGAAATAAATGCGCACCTGATCTGGCATGGATTTACAAATATGTATATCGCTAGAACATTACTTCGTCTATATATCACGTAAAATTTTTGTTTAAAAAATTATGTAAAAAAATAAACAATCAACAATTAGATAGTAACAGTTCAAGAATTTTAATAAAGCCTGTTACACTTTTTAAGTGAAAAATTATATGAAATATATATATTTAAACTGATATAAAAACATTTTAATCTTTTTTTTTATCCTGTTCACTCTATTGATAATTCAAAGATATATAATTTACTGCAATAAAATTCTCCTTTTGTTTGCGAATTTCTATTTCAACTGAATTAAGTGTGCGACAGAGAGCCTGTGAATTACGTCACTGGACTCAAACATATCAGAGAGGTTACCATGTGTTCATCGCATTGATTTTCGTGGAAGAAGTTATTAAATGAATACTAGATGCATGAGAATGCTTCACCAGAAGTGTAGGCAGGGTTTATATCCGTTCAGTAATATAAATAGATTTGCGGTACCGGACGAAAAAGTTCCGTGGACGGTCGAATATCCCGAGTATAAACCGGTCGCGTACACCGCTGCCGCTCTTCAGGGTAAACCTTGGGCCGATCCGGAGATCAACGAACCCATCTTCAAACCAAAGTGGAATGCGGTGGATGGTAACTATCTTTTTCTTTTGTTCAGTCAAATTTAAAACAACTCAAAAGTTAAAAAATTAATGGAACAGAGAAAATGTGATGTTTATGAGGTTAATAAATTCATCGCGATGTAAACCAAGACTATAGTTCGTACGCGAGACAAAATACTGTCGTGTTATATATTCAAAGTATAAAAATTGTAACAGGCAAGGTGAATCGAAGGAGTTTTACGGGTGACTACGTTGTGAGAGCGGGTGGTTACCCTTTAAATCCAGTTGGACGAACCGGTATCGTCGGACGAGGACTTCTGGGCCGATGGGGACCGAATCACGCCGCCGATCCGATCGTTACACGATGGAAACGCGATAATACGGGAGCTGTGGAGGTGGACAGGCACACGGGTAAACGTGTATTACAATTCGTCGCGATACAGAGGCGAGATTCCGGAGAATGGGCTATACCGGGAGGTATGATTGACCCGGGCGAGACGGTCTCTACTACTTTAATGAGGGAGTTCATGGAAGAAGCGCTCAACTTCTTGGAAAAAAATGACACCGAGAGAGAGGGCCTTGAAAATTCCATCACGGAATTTTTCACGAAAGGCGATGAGATTTACAAAGGGTATGTGGATGATCCGCGAAATACGGACAACGCTTGGATGGAGACGGTGGCTATAAATTTTCACGACGAGGACAGCAGCGTCGTCGGGAAACTTGCATTGCAAGCCGGCGACGATGCGTGTAATGTAAGGTGGATGGACGTGAATCATGAAATAAATTTATACGCTAATCATAGTGAGTTTGTAAAGAAAACTGTATCGCAACGTAATGCACACTGGTGAAGTGCAATTGGAATTGGAATGAGAGAAGGATATCGTTGTTAAAGAATTTATGAAATTATAAAAAGATTTTATTTTTGTACTAATGTACCATGTAGACTATTCGCACACACGCATTTTGTACACTGCGCAGTATACAAACAAATGGCTAATCGTTACTGTCGTTTGTGTCAGAATCTTAAATCTAAAACATCTTAATCGATAAAATGAGATTGTTATGTAAGAGTCAATAAAATATATTTGTAATAAAAATATCGATTGCGATCTATTAGATATTAATAGAACTTGGAAGTTTGTGTACAACGCTAAAACTTCTCAATGTCGTATCACGTCTGCTTTTACATGTTTATGCATCACAATCACGTTCCAACTCAATTATGAGTTAAGTAATATTGTTACATTAATACTAAGCAGTTGCGTAAAATCCTTAAATCAATTATTGATACACTTGTAGTGTGTCATAATAATTTTGCCCATGCTTATAACTTCAAGATAATGAGTATGTTAAATAATATACACATGTTTGCTCTTCAACAGAAATGAAAAATATGAAGATAAAAATAATGTTTGCGAACATATATATATAACATTTTACAAATTGAGCAAGCACTTGCACTTTCTCTTAGGAATATAATACGTAATTTCGTAAATATACTACACACACGTACACGGAAAATACTTTTATATAACAACTATTTAAGATGACTCAACTTTGGTGAATCTTACTCTGGCATAATAAAAGTATTTTGGTATTTCTTAACATGGCACACTATAATCGTTAAGCATAAGGATCCCTTGACTAGCTTCTTTTAAGCTGAGAAAGTTTAAAATTTTCTGGGTAGAATCTTTGATTGGTTGTTCGTTATATTCTGGCGTATCGCGCGTGGATTTTTCAACCAAATTTGCATTTAATATGTCAGCAATGTTTTCTCTTAACATGTAATTACTTAATTTAACGCATGCATCATCTATTTTATTTTTCTGCAAGTTTGTATGGGTAAATTTGATATTCTGTACAGTAGAGGTATTGCTTTTCTTTGATTGAGTCTTAGCTTTTTCTAAATCAAGCGCTTGTTGCGCTTGTGTCTGACCTAATTTTGCTGCTTTAATAAAACAAATACGCGCAAGATCAATGCTAACTGGTAAGCCACCTTTCCCTTGAGCATGGAAAACTCCCAAATTATATAATGCATCGGCATGATCGTGTGCTGCGGCGTCATTGTAACATTCTGCAGCCTGGAGAAAAATTTTGTATGTATTTTCATCAAAAAATAAAAAAATTCACAATTTAAAATCTCTCATTTTTCGTAATTTAGAACTCTCGTTTACTCACTGCAACTCTGTTTCAATATTACTGCAGTGAACAATTGAGAGTTTTAATATAATATCGAATTCCTTTTTCTATCTTTGTATACAAATTTTAAAAAATTTTCATAATTAATCAGGTAAGTAATCAGCTGATTTTATGCAGCTCTAAATGATAGGATGATACCTTCTTTTGATCCACTACAGTTCCAATGCCTAATTCATGACAAAGACCTAAGTTGAACATACTTCCGGGGGAAGATTGTTTGGCACCCATTGAAAAATGCATCAAAGCATCTTCATGACGCTTTTCTTTCAAAGCTTTTATACCGTAACAGAGTTCGTATTGCCCTACAACTACTTTGTGGGTCTTGGAAAATTCATCAGCAGCCTCTTCGAATGCCTAAAGAGATAGACAATCTATAGGAACGTACAATTTCATAGGTGGCCCTATACTTACAAGGAATAAGTTCATTAACTTAGGAAGAAATTTCTAGAAAATAAATATAAATAAAAAATAATAAATGTACTTTTCATTTATTGTGCAATTAGTTCTCACAGCATGCTCTCACAATTGCAAGTTTTTATTTAATTTGATTCTTTCTTTGAATTTCAGATATATAAAATTACAGAGCATAATGTCTACAAAGCAACATCCTCACCTCTTCAATGGTGACAGGACCGAATGCTTTTTCTGATGTCCATTGTAAATCTGAATCTTGCAAGTTAGAATTGTTATTGCCAACACTGTTGACATTTGTTATTGCCAACACAGTGACTGGAAAGATATTCCTTGGTTCTAAATTTGCTATTTGTGAAAATATAAATGGAACCTTAGCACAATTATATAATTTGCTTTTGAAGTTTTGACGTCTGTCTTTCTCATCGATTCTTTTACGCAAACCAAGTGTTTGACATACAATCCATCCAGCTGCCAATATACTAGACTGATAAAATATAAATTACATTAGCGATTTAGCGAACTTTCTTTAGTATTACTGAGCTGCATAATTATACAGAACACGCTAAAAAATATTTACCCAGCTAACAGCCTCTGGCCAGCTATGCCTGGCATTCCATTCCGAATTGTATTTCTTATCTTTAGCACCAGCGCGTTTAGCCCATTCACAAAAATTCTTGTCGCAAAAGGTAAAAGTTGAAGAAAGCAAATTTTGTTGGCTTGTCAAATTTGTTTTGACATCATTTGTTGGGTTATCTTGTGACGATTGTGAGTAAATATTGGTGCGACAAATACGTCGCTCTATTGTCGATTGAATTCCACGAACTATAAATTTCCACATTTTCTTCCCTTTCTACTTTTTATCAAGGAAGAAAACGTATTTTGATTGAGAAACGAAAAGCTACTACTAAATTAATATAAAGCAACACCTGCACTAACTTGCACCGCGGAATGGCATTTATGCCATAATATATATACAGGCAAAAGCACATGCGCTAAAATTTTTGTACGTCATTTTGCTACGAAATGACCCTACACGCAACAGTGTTAGAATATACTTGATAAATTCCCTATTCGATTTCCTTATATTTGCCCATAAATGGCAAGAACAAAGTAAAGAGAAGCCTAAAAATGTTCAATAAAAAACTTGAAAACGTTTTCAGAATTATTGCTTCTATAATCCAAGAAAGTAAATCTAGTAATACTTTTTACGGCTAAGTTAATAACACTGACTGACTGCTACACTCAGCTGCACTCAGCTGCACTCAGCTACACTCAGCTACACTTAGCTACACTTAGCTACACTCAGCTACACTCCATGTTATGTTCAGTCAGGATAAGTGCATTTCTAACCTTTTTCATAAACGTTGAAAACCACGCTGCAGAGGTTTTTATAATAACTGCACGCAGTTAATGCGTGTTTATTTATCTGAATAGCTAATTTTTTTTTTTAATTACAATGGGGAAGAAGACGAAAATTGGAAAGCAAAGGAAAGATAAATACTATCAGTTAGCCAAAGAAACAGGTTAGTATTAATTATTAATACCTATTATTATTTTATTAACACATAGATTGAATTGCTAGATTAAAATTATATTAGTTTTACGTGCATTTAAATTTAAAAAATATTTCATCATGTCACGACTATAATTACTAAAACTTTGCATTTTTTAGGTTATAGATCACGTGCTGCTTTCAAATTAATTCAACTCAATCGCAAGTTTGAATTTTTGCAAAAGTCTAGAGTATGCATCGATTTATGTGCAGCACCTGGTGGCTGGATGCAAGTTGCCAGAAAAAATATGCCAGTGTCATCTATAGTTATAGGTGTGGATTTGTTTCCGATAAAGCCTATTCCAGGGTGTATTAGTCTTGTAGAAGACATTACAACGGATAAGTGCAGAGTGGCTATCTCACGTGAGATAAAAACATGGAAAGCTGATATTGTTTTAAACGATGGTGCTCCTAATGTTGGAAAAAATTGGCTTCATGATGCGTATCAGCAAGCTGTTTTAACATTATCAGCTGTTAAACTAGCTACTCAATTCTTAAAAGCTGGTGGTTGGTTTGTAACAAAAGTATTCAGATCTAAAGATTACAACCCATTGATGTGGGTGCTAAAACAATTATTTAAAAAGGTAAAATTATTTAAATTAATATTGTTTAAAAAATGATTAATTTTTGTATATGATTTGATTTTCACAATTTTATTTATAGGTACATGCGACTAAACCTCAAGCTTCGCGCAGTGAATCTGCAGAAATTTTTGTAGTTTGTCAATATTATATTGCTCCAGATAAATTAGATCCCAAGTTCTTTGATCCAAAGCATGTATTTTCTGAATTAGAAATAGAAACTACCAACCAATTCAGTGTTCTTCATCCCGAAAAACAGAAAAAAGCGAAAGCTGAAGGATATCCAGAGAACGATTACACATTGTATCACAAATTGTCTGCAAAAGAGTTTATTAACTGTGAAGATGCAATTGAGGCTCTGCAGAATGCCTCTGAAATTGTAATAGATGATGAAACTATTGACAAGCACAAGAAGACGACTAAAGAAGTTAGAGAATGTTGCAAGGATATTAAAGTACTTGGTAGAAAGGATTTGAAACTGCTACTTAGTTGGTGGAAGGCATTAAAAGAGACAAAAACTGATGATTCAAAAGAAGATGATTCGAAAGAGGAAGAGCATGCGGAAGAAGATGGAACTGTGGCCATTAATCTCGAAGAACAGGAGGATTTGGAAGATGCAGCAATCGAAAAACAGATCGCTGAACTCCGAGAGACGGAAGCTAAAGAGTTGAAACGCAAGCAGAAAAAAGCTAACAAAGAGAGAAAAAAATTGAACGAACGTCTCAATTTGAAAATGATTCATAAGAATGATGAGGGACCTAGATTAGAAGCAGATGATATGTTTAAATTAAACCAGATTCAAACCCACCAGCAATTGGAACAAGTTACAGATCAAACACCTGATGTTGTAGCAGAGAGCGATGTGGATTCGGATGAAGAGGTTCAACCGAATAAGGTTGTTTATGAGAAAGATACAGGACACTTGGACAGCAAAGGCTTGTACTACAAAGCGGAAGACAGCGAGGAAAGTGATTCTGATGTTGCATCGGATGATGACACTGATAGCGAAAAATCTGGACTAGGTATATTATATTTTAAAAATTAATATTGATTTCAATAGATTTATTCAAATAATTTTCTGCTTTATCATAGAAGATTTATTTTTCACATTTTATTTTTCATTCTTTAAATTTTTAACAAAAATTATAAAATTATTATTGCAAAATAGGTCTAGAGGATTCAGAGGATGAAGAGACAAACAAACCGCGGAAGAAAGCTGTGCAAAAGAAAGAACAACAATCTAATGATTTTAATAGCAACCCATTATTAACTGACTTAGACTTCCGGGATAAAAAAACGAAAAAAATTCAGAACGCAAAACTTTGGTTTGAAAAAGATGTATTTAAAAATTTGGAGAATGAAGATGATGCAGATTATGAATTGGATAACATGATCGAGCAATATAAAAAGAAAGGTGGACGTGTTCTGGGAGAAGAGAAAAAAGTAGAAGAGAAAGTAGATGAGAAACCAAAACAGAAACGTAAGATCAGTGAAAGTGATGATACAAATTCAAACTATGATATGGAAGAAATGATGGCGCCTAAAAAAGTTAAAAAAATTGGCGGAAAAGATGGCTTTGAAGTAGTATCACAAAAAAAAGGTAAGAAAGTTTACATTAAGCGAGAAATTTTATTGATTATAACTAATAATTAGCTTGATTAATCGTGTCAAATTAAATATTCATTTATGATTGATTAGATAAAAAATCAAAGAAAAAGAAATTGACTTCCGAAGATTTAGCACTTGGATCGCTGTTGATTCAAAGCCAGAAATCTCGAAGAGATTTAATCGACTCGGCTTGGAATAGATATGCGTTTAATGATGACAAATTACCCGATTGGTTTGTAAAAGACGAGGAGAAACATATGAAAAAAGAGGCACCTGTACCCAAAGAACTTGTGGAGGAATATCAAAAGAGAGTCGAAGACTTGAATGTTAGACCGATTAAGAAAGTAATGGAAGCTAAGGCAAGGAAAAAACGACGCTCACTGCGTAAGCTTGAAAAGGCCAAGAAGAAGGTGGAAGCATTGATGGATAACGCGGATATCAGCGACAGAGAAAAGGCCAAGCAAGTTAAAGCGTAAGTTTGATTTTTCTTTTGAATTGTTCGACTCGATAAATGCATTTTCTTAATTCAATCTTTGATTTGATTTAGATTGTACAAGAAAGCTCATCAAGAACCAAGAAAGGAAGTTAAGTATATTGTAGCGAAGAAACACAGCGCGCAGAAGCGGGCCGTCCGGCCTCCTGGTGTGAAAGGTCGATATAAGATAGTCGATCCGAGAATGAAGAAGGATTTACGCGCGGCGAAAGCGAAGGAAAAAACTAAAGGACGTGGAAAGAAAAATCGAAGCGGTAACAAATCGAGGGCGAAGCCTAAAAATATGAAAACTACGAAAAGGAAAAAGTAAATTATTTTTGTGACAAATAATTTTTAACTCAGATGTTCATGTTGTATGTAAATAAATAATAATTTTCCATTACAAGGTATTAAAGTTCTACATTTTTTTCCTGTTTTAAATCGTCTCGCTATCTCTTCAAATTTAAATCTTTTTCTTAAAGATGCTGAGGAATTAATATGTAAATATAAATACGTATTAAGAAAACACGTAGACTAGAGAGAAAGAAGGAGATAAGTTACAAAATTTGTACTTAAATATCGTTTATACATAAATATCCAATTTTGTTGCGTCAATCTACAGACGCAGAATGTGTTGTGTTAATAAATAATCAAAGTACGATCTTATTCACGTTGTTGAGATTAATTCAAGAGCTTGTCCTTGCCTTATTACAAACAATCTGTTGTCCATAACATCGATATACGAAAATAACTTGAGACTTCGACCCATAATAAAAATGGCAGAGCAAATGCAAAATCCGCTACTGCGTAGCACGTAAAGAAATCAGAACAGAGTTCAAATTTTCATCGCAAGTAAAGATCGTTCACTTTTTTTCTTTATATTTATCGGAAAATAACCTTTTAAGATTTTACGTAATCTTACGAAATATTCTACGGGCGATGTTTAAATTTGCTATCCATTTACCATCTATTTACCCAACGGTATGATTCGTATCCCCTATACCCTCTTTAAATTCCTGATGTAAACCCCTCCCCAAGTTTGTGTTTCGACTGTTCCGCGTATCGGATATCTCGATGTAACTGCGGGCCGCCTGCGTAGCGTCGGGACGCTGCGGTCGATGTCAAGGACAAGGCCGGTGGCATCTATAAAGATCGCCTCGCGTCGGCGTTCGCCGGTGCACCGTCATTCGCGAAAGTAGCATCGAGCCGATTTCCGTGAGTATGCGGGCGCCAAGATTCGTCATCGACCACATTTGTGTAAAATATAGATTACACGGCATTCCTTTACCACACAATACTATGCAATAGAATTTATACCTCCTGATTTAATGCGCCTGAAATGTTAATAACGCATTCCAATAAATTTGAAGTACTCTTACAAACATCGTATTAAAATGTAAACATTTATGCTGTTAAATTTATGGCAATGTGTTATTTCAATAAGTGATAGATATCGCTGATACACTCGGTTGCAACTGCGTAGCTGCGACGGTCGGTGTCAAGGCCGGCAGATGTAAAGACGGCTTATTGCAACCAAATTGACGCATCGCTACGTTTTTGCTATGTTTAAAAAAAAAGGAACAAATAACGCCGCTGTACCACACGCGCAAATGTTTTGCTTTTTTTATTTCATTTCCTAGTACGCTTGGAAATGATATTTTCAATGCAAACACGCGTCAGATTGCATAGAATCACTGATAAAAAAGCGATTTATATATGCGATATGAAATATATTTAGTTTCGCAAATGTCATGAATATTAAATGAATAATTCTAGCAACTGCATCGACTAACTTTTAAAAAGTAAAAATATCTCGAGCCATAACACCCACTTGTTACTGCTTGTTTATCGCGAGCCAGCTTTGCATGCGGCGTCAAGCATTTGCATCAAAGATCGCGATCGCCTCATGATTGACGTGACTAGTACGTTCAGTAAACTTTATAGAGAAGTTGGGGTGCAAGATAGATGATACCATTAATTATAGGTTATGAGTAATAATTCATACTAATCCGCAGTTTGTCTCTTGTGATATTCGACGACGTTTCGTATTTCTTAGAATGTGATATGTGAAAAGACGTCAGTGTATTTGTGTATCTACACGTGGTAGGCGCTTACGTCAAGGGCGACCTCGACTTTCCACCGTCTCTAATCTGTGCGAGAATCGGTCCGAGACAATCATTTCGTTCGATTATGCGATTTTAATGCGTTGGGCGCAGGACAACTTTGATGCCCGCACTCTCTGGAAATTTAAGTCTATTTCTAGCGCGACTCTAATGAATTTATCTATCGACATATGCGGAAATAACTGGAAACTTTTCGATTCGTGATAAAACGGGCGGAATGAATCTATACATAGACTGCGCTATCTATGTTTTATTGCGATCGGCTCGGAATACGGAAAATGTTTTACGCTTCATCACTGCTCCAAAGCATCGGGGGCAGCGTGATACGCGTATCGCATCGCAATTCCTATTTACTGACGCAACAGCGTAATGAAACAAACAAATAACTACTCATTTAATGATTCAGTTCACTCATCATTGCTCTCACCGATGTTGTCGTTCCTCCTCAATTTACTGCTTTCCAATGTGCTGCCATTTAGCTGCTAATCCTTTCTCGGTACGCCGGTATCCATTACATCGCTGTCGGTATTTCCATGCACAAAACACTCACATCACACTCACTCACACCACACTCACTATACTCGCATCAAATTATGCGGCCATTTACGATCATATGGACTTATTACCGCGAACCGACACTCGCCCGTTACTTTATGCGGCACTCCCGGACACTTATTGCACTTATGATACTCCCAGAACAGTATAAAATAACGCGAAACACGGAAATCGTACATCGCTTCGCACGGTCTCTCGCGACGTCCGTTAGATGTACTGCGAATCACGAAAAATCTCGAATCTATGACGGCAACTTCACGACGAAAAACTTTCGCGGGTTTCTTCACGGTTGATACTCTCTTTGTAGCGACGCACTGTTCACATCTTGAAATTTAGAAATCATGGCTAATTTTCAGAGAAAATTCTCTACTTAAGGGGGTATTCTAGTGTGAACACACGTTTTCAAGGTGATTTTTGGAAATTAAATTTATAAAAATGGTTAAACCTACAGAGTTCAAGTTTTGTATTCACATTTATTCATATTTCAAGTAACACCTCAAATTTTTACAAAGCTTTTTATTATAAATTTTATAAGATACAGGTGGACGTGTCGTTTCGAGAAAAACGCGTTCAAAGTTTTTCATGCAGTTACGATGTGGATAATAAATAATTTCAGTAATTTACTTTTAATCTGCTATACCAGGTGAATCCCAATCCACGGGAACTTGCTTCACTAAATGTTGTGTTTTTTGTACACTTTTCACAAATAACAAGCGCACTGATGGCAGAAAAAATTGAAAAGAAGTTAACAATACTGTAGCCGTGTTCTCTTTAACTGCGCCATTTAAACCTTTATAGCTCAGTCAATTTTATGAATTTCATCTTAATATTTTATGGACACATTTTCAAGATCCCAAACTATAATATGCAAAAAAAAAAAATTTTTTTTTATCTACCACATTAGAATACCCCCTTAATGTATCTGTCCGTAGATGGCTATTTCAACATTCTATTGAAACTCGGTTCGGCATTTGCAATTTCATTATTGTGTGACGCGTCGAGAGCGGCATGAAATACGTAACAAAATATGATGTCGGATCGCCGCGAAATAAACACATAATTAGTCTTTCAATGATGAAGTTCACTCACCGCTCGATCATCATCGACGTCATCATCTTTTCTTGATATGCTGCGATTGATATTATATGTCTCTGTCTTTTCGATATGCTGATGTCCGTTGCTCCGCTGTTGTATAAATCATCCATTGTTTCGAATGTTCATTCGTCCGCGTCCATCGGAAAGACGCGACTATTTTGTCGGCCGTACGGATTAATAAACGCGACTCGACACTCGCCCGTTACTTTTTACGGCACTCCCGGACCCGATTTGCACCTGCAATGCGTATTTCGGACGGATAAAATTACGCGAACCGCGGAGATCGTACATCTCTTCTTCCGATCACTCGCGACGACCGTTAGGTTTGAAACATTACGGCAACTTTGAAATAAAAAAACTTGAATGGATATGTAAACAGTTGGTAACTCGCTTATCGCGACCGTGCTGCCTGCACCTGTCGAAATTAGAAAGTACACTTACTTCGAGGGGGGTCTTATTTAATAAATCTGTCCCCAGATGGCTATCTTAACATGATTAGGCTCGGAATATAGAAAAGTATACGTCATGGCTCGCTATTATTGCAATGAGGTATTTTCCTATTACAGGAAAATACGTGAAATGCTTATCCAGAAGCAACGTCATCGAAACAAATGAATGATTAATTCTTTAATGATACAGTTTACTCACTATTAGATCGTTACCGGCGTCGCCGGTATGTTTCTTAACGCCGATATTTGTTGCGTCCTTCTCGATTGTCTCGATCACTCACTTGTACGCGTCGATCAGAAAAATGCGATCTCTTCTACTTGTACGAATTGTCGCGATCCATTTCATATGTTTCATTTGTTTTACGTATTGCTAGTGAGCATTAGGAATACCGTACAAACTCGCGAGCAATTATCATGTCGCATTAACTCATCTCGTATTCGTGAATCAGCCATTTTACAATGCGTCGCCCCGTCTTACCAAAAATAACTAGAAATAGCACTTTTCGATTAGTAATTGTCATTTTTTGCGATTGGCGACGGGACATTTGCGACACATTGTAGAATAGCTCTAAACAATAGAACAGACAGCGAGACGCGACAAAAATTCCAGAATACGCGAGCTTGTTTACAGTTGGCATTCCTCGCGCCGCAACGCGACGAAGCAAGGTGATAATGCGATTTATGTATCGTCGTAAAGTTGTAACCACATATTTCGTATTTCTCGAATAAAAAGTGAAAGTCATTGTGTGTCGCGCGTAATAATCGGTTGTAGTGCGTCGTGCAAAGTAACGAGCGGAGTAACGAGTCATGTCTCGCGTGATTTTCTCATCCCGTACATCACGAGTGCTGTGAGTGTTGGAAATGCCGTACGAAGTGGCGGACAATTATCACATCGCATCTATTCGTCTCATCTACTCGGGAATGGCTGAATGAGCAACAGCAAGGAGGCAATAAAGCAAGCGGCACACAGTGGTATATGAGCGGAAAAAAGTATATTTTTCAAATTTTTTTACTAGGTTTATTTCTGTTATAATTAAGTCTAAAAATGTAGCTTTTTTATCTTATAAAAATAATCTTATATGTTAAAATTTTAATTCTCGAAATTTTTTTCAAAGATGTGATGATGCAGCAGTGGTATTGCAGTTATCCTGCACGCCGATTAAGCGGTTTCTCAAAACCGACTATCATAAACACCGCTTTAGCATCGCCATTTTGTAAAAAAAAAAAAAAAAATTTCTGTATACTTTAAGATGTGTATAATAGTAAACTTATAACAGATTTGATATTTATTTAATGATTTTTTTTTTTTAAAATTGCCAAAAATAACGTTGATTTTTCAGGTTTAAAGTGGTGTAATCCCTTAAATATTTAAAGTTTTCTACACTAGCTCCGTTTCCCTTCGACCTATTTTTTTTTTAGATATTCCTTATATCTTTACAAACACATAAAAAAAAAGTTTGGCTGCGCTTAATTGCGTCTTTTCGTCTTTTGAGGCAGGAAAGCTAATGTTAACTATCTTTTAAAAAAAACAGGATCTCCTTAGTAACTATACAATAAAAACATCTGACTCTCTAATTGATATTGTAAGGTTTTTTTCTACTGAGAAACAGAGTTTTTTAAATTAATGAAAGATATATTAATAATGGAAATACACTTGTCGCAATACATGTGTCTTCTCGACTCGGCGATCTCTCCTTCACTACTCGCTGGCTCGCTTACTGGCTTAGATCAAAACAAAAACAGCCCGCACGCATCGATTTTTAATTTAGTTTAATAGTTTAATAAGTTTTTAAAATAGTTTAATAATTTTCATATTTTTAATTGATATTATTGTTTTGTTCTTAAGATTAGACATCTAACTTTCTTCTATAAAATATTGAATTGCAATAAATCTAGTATTTCAAAAATTATAAACTTTTTTTCAGGAACACTGCAATTTTACCCAGTGTGCGGCATGGCGGCGAGGTAGAAAGACGGGAACGGCGGTGCATCGACCGGTGAGTGAATTTGTTATATTTGCATGATTAATTGCTGCTAATTTATTTCGCATCGTGTTTTATCCTTGATATGCTGCTGTGAATTAGACAGCAGTGGTTGGGATTAGGGTTAAGTATACGGTATAAGAAAAATGAGAAATCGAAACAAGCGTAGCAAGAAAGTATAACACGAGCGCTCTTTATTTCTGGTAAAATATACAATTCCACGCAAGTATACCAGCAATTCACTTTTATAGTCCCAAAGCTTTTTATAGCGGATAGGTCCTCGCATATACGCGAGAAGAGCGGCAAAGAGGAAACGAATAGTTCGTAACAAGAGCAAAAAAAAGAGCGAGAGTGAGAAAGAGAGAGAAAATAGGCGAGGGAGTTGACGAGGGTGCGGTAATTGAGGATCGTTAACGCGTCCTCGAGGGAGATCGAGCGACTAGCTGGATTTCGCTAAGTTCCCCTTTCCCCCTTATCCCCGTTTCACCCTTCGCAATCCCGCCCCCGGCCGCGGCACCGTCGACCTTCAACCGTTCAAGAGTGGATGGACCTTGTTCGCCATCGGGCCGTAGTATAAGGTCAAGGTTATCGTTCCCGGCGCGCGCGGGGCGACGCGCGAGCGCGACCTCCGGATGCATCGAGCGAACTGCGCGCGCACTCGGCGTCTGCGTCGCGACGCCAGCCCTGCCGTCGCTCCTCCGTCGTCCTGAGCCACTGCCAAGGTCCCCGTTGGTCACGGGCAAGCCCGTTTATACGCGGTTGAGAGCGGCGCGAGGTCGGTCTGTCGATTGTCCTGGCGTAGGACGCGCCCTTTAGATGAGACGACTTTTTGCCACATGAAATACGTACGTGGGCGGGAGGATAGAAGCGGAGAATCGTCGGAGCCGATAAACGAATTCTGTAAATGATATCGTACTTACGCGAAATATATCTCTTACGTCGATGAATATCTCTTGCTCCTGTCTGCGTTGACGTATTTTATCTGCGTGAAATAAAAAGATTATGCGTCTGAATTTCACAACATCGATCTTTTTTTTATTGTCTTGTCAAGAGTATTCTTATTGCGATATATATCGGAATATGTGCGCTTTTGATATGATAGAGAAAGAGAGAGAGAGAGAGAGAGAGAGAGAGAGAGAGAGAGAGAGGAGAGACTGTGGAAGGTTGGAAGCTGAGGGTGAGTTGTCCGGGGGCGAGCAAGTTCAAGGCTGCTCAGTCCGGGTCGCGTCCGGGCCACGTCCGGGCGTGCCAACGCAAATACGATTTCGTTTCGAGGACACTCGAGTATCGAGATAACAGATTTCAGTCTTGAACTAGTGAATTAGCTGCAGCATAGCTTTGCGTGTTGGTTTCGTTGCCGAATTATACGTAACATTGAATAACATAATATTTATCGCTTGCGGACAAAAATGTTTTGAAAAATTCAATAAGGAGTCCATGTCGATTAATATATATCATATGCTTCGAATATAACGAGGTTTCATGCCGATTGCGCCATATATATAAAGTCGTACAATATTACGATATCAAGTTTTTTCGACATAATCGGCTAATCGTCCGATAACGCTTCGTGACCGACGGGACGTTGCGTATCGGTGGCCATCTGCGTCATTATTCCGCGTAGTCAGTAAATATTGTGTAGTGATGATATCACCAGAACATCTTACGAAACACCTACCAAGGTTAACTCGCAAAAAATTAACACGTATTACTATCTACATGAAATCGAGGCACGATTTAATTATGAACATAAACTTTTGATCTTTGCAATGCTCTTGATAAAATGCAACGTGTTTTTTTTTCCCTCTATTTCGACACGTGTGTTCTGGCCAGCTAAAATTAAAAATTTTTTGTACAATATTTTATTTACTTTTTGGAAAATATTATTTTTACTTTGAAACTTTCCCTGAAATGTTCAATTTAATTCGGTCTTTATTTTATCTTCGACGAGGAAGACTTTATTAATTTGATCGTCCGAAGGCACGTCTCTGAAAGCGTAATTCCTTACCTCTAATAAGCTCCGTTGCGGATATAGCGCGTCTCTTCTAGGCGTTGACGTTTTTCCTTGGACCTGGAAAATCCATTCGCCCTCTTTTCCTATTTTCCGCGTGGGACGTGCATTCGAGCGCGGTAACCTTGAACTTCATCAGTTCTTTCGCTCCTTCTCTCTCTATCTCGCCATTTCTCTCTCTCGCCCGTGCAAGCCGCTGACGTCACGGCTATCGACCTGAAATCTCGAGGCTACATCTATACCTATTCCACGTGGGCGCATCAACGCACATATATGCTACTCGTATTATCGTTACGGTACGGTATACGAATGACACAACGATTCACTCTAGTTGGACTTGATGTATACGCTATTCATACAAAACAAGTTTAGATTTAATCTCACGTATCGTCCTGCAAATATAACTAAAGATATACATACTACGCGGGCGTTTCGCGGAGCATTTAGCGAGAAATCTACAGCACATGTACAAACCTTAACCTTTTAAATAAAAGCTCGATATTTCAGCTATAGAAATAGATAAATTTTTTACGCGATATATATATATACATTATATATTCTTAAAGATGCATTTTATTAAAATCTAACAATAAGTTAACCCCGACCAATTCCGCGTGTATCTTTGATACGCCAGACTAACTCTCTCTCTCTCTCTCTCTCTCTCGTGCCTAAAATAAATTTAATATTTGAAATCTCGGATGTAAGACGTCTTTTCTAGAAATTAAAGCACCTTTAAAGAATGCAGTAGTGCTTTTTTTAAGCAAGCATTTTAGAAAAATGAAAAAAATTTTTTTGTTACAATAGTCATCTCGTATATCTTGCATTGAGCAGTGGTCCTGGTGGGATATTGTTTTTCTCGTAGCTTTTCTCCCGGAAATATAAAAGGTCATTGTCAATAGTCAAGTCTTCTCGAACATCAAATTTGTCTCGTTCTTGGACTACGAGATTGATTACTATTGAAGAAAAACTGAGGATAACGTTTTTTCCCAAAATGGTTTTTCTATAACTTACAAAGGAAGTACAATGTGCGACGTGACCTTGGTTTTTTTGTGTTTTCTTTCTGGTTAAAATAGGTAAAGATCCTTACTCTTTCTCTCTCTCTTTCTCTCTCTCTCTCTCTCTCTCTCTCTTTCTTTCTCTCTCTCTTTTCATCAATCTGTCATTTAGGAGTATTTTTTTCTATTTTTCAAGAAAATAAATTAATTTACAATTGTTTTTCTCACAAACAAGCATTATCTATATTAAATAAATTTTAGATGCATTTTTGCAAAATCTGAAATCACCAGTTATGATTGTATGTTCTTGCAAGAAGGTGTGCAGCATTATATTATTTTCGTCCGTAGAAGCTGGCGTGCAAACGGAACATTTTCTTAGCATTATATCGATCGACGTGATCTTTGCGAGATTTGTACGTATTTCGTGATTACATTTTCTTCCCCCGTACATTTTCACATCCAAGGTCGATTTCTTATTCAGTCGCTATATTAATAGTAGCCGTCATCGCCTGAAATCACGCAGTTAAAATATGCAACGGAAATGCCCACAATGCCGGAAGAATTGGCGACATAGACGAGAATTTCTAGGAAGCTTGAATAGAAATGCGAGTTATGTATTAAATGCAGCATCGTCGTTTGTTGTACAGTGCATACATTCCATATCGCGCAATATATAATTAAGATACATAGCGAACTTTCAGGAATTTGTGACACGCGTCGACAGATGAGAACAATTTTTATAGACATATTTACAGAAATATTTTCCTTCCAATTTATGTCGTTAAAACATTGAACGCGCTTTTACACATCTATAATATTGACATTAGATCGAACGTTTCTTTCGGCTCTGCGTAAACTTTGTAATATTTCGCGTTTGATGTACGGAACGGATATTTATTTCTAAAGAAATTCGTGTGTTTGCGGATTGAGAAGCTATGAGATTACATCTTTTGCATAATAATATTTTCAAAGAATGAATAAACTTATATATGTGTATTTTGCGCCCGAATGGTCTATAGATGTCTATGAGCAAGTTGAGGCCAAAGTGCACTTATGTCCGCATTTTAAAAGCGGAGCCAAGGATATCGAGACTTTGCTAACTAAGGAGAGGGTGATTTGAAGCACGATATCGCGCTATCCTTTGTCCTCCAAAGATCTCACTGCAATTTTTAAAATTATATCGCAATTATTACAATTATTGTTCGTATGGTTTAACATTTCGCTAGTTGTGATGTTCTTTTTTTAAATTGATGAAAAAATTTATTCGTCGATTATTCATGCCGTCTTGTGTTTCACTTGTGATGATTCTTTAAAACTGTTGTTTCGGTGAAAGCTGAAACTTTCCATCAGGTGTGTACAAAAGCCTTAAGAATACAAAGACGATTTTCAAAATACGTTTTTCGTGTTACAATATGTTGATCTTTGTATTTACATATTTTAAATTTTTAACGTATAATTCAGTTCTGTCGTTTTAGAAATTGGATTTGGTGCGTGATTTTCAAAATTCTCAAAAACTTACGAGAACGTTGGAAATTTCTTATCTCTACAATAATCAACCATTGTGAATGAAGTTACATCTCGTGCGTCTTAATCAGTTAGCATTTAATCGCGCTTCCGCATATTTACTCCTGTTCTTGGCTTTACATCTGTTGTTAGTAAACTTGCGAAATGCAATTCGTCAAGTATTCCTCTCATCACGCGAATCGATAAAAGAGCGATTCTTTTCACTTTCGTTGAGGCAAGCAGGAAATGTGTGTCACCAGGTTAGCAGGCCGTTGGCCGTGTTCCACTTTCTCGTCTCCTTTCGCTCTTCTGGAGAGGGCGATGCCACATATACCTGTGAACGTTTTGTTGCCATAGAAGGAAATCTAAAAAGAAATTTTAGGAAATCTTTGCCATTGTTTTGTCTTGTAATAGATTCTACAAATACATTCGAATTTTATTTGAACACGGTACGTTCTCGTTGATTGACTCTTATTATGCTTTGGATTATAAATAAATATAGAAATGAAGAATTGTTATTTTATTTGCAATTCTGACAATGAGCGTTTCTCGTCCTAGTTTCGAGTTGCGAAATGAATGTCCGCCGTTTCAGGACGCGATACCCATATCTCGCGTTCAATCGCGAGACAAACATTCGAAATAGAATATAGAAAGTGGATTCACCTCTGCGTTACGCCACTTGATGAAAGGCGAGCGTGGTTAGTAAAGGGTGCTCGGGTTCAGAACGGGTTCACGAATCGTCGCGAGTGCAAAAGAGATGAGTAGACTCTTTGTGCCATCGGACGACCCAGAAACCCGATTCTTTCTCCCTCTTTCGATCTACAAAAGCGTGTATGCGTGCGGCCGTTTATCCGGGACTGCTGTCGGCCGATATCAAGCGGCAGGGAAAGTTAACCGGCCGAAGCGGAGAGGAGAAAGTGAAAGCTATTTCCGGGGTATAGTAAGCTCGTCGCGCCACAACAGTCCACGCGAAACGACATCGCGAAGGTGGACTGATATTAACGACCCTCTGATTACGCTGATTAGTGCTCGTCTATAACTTTCCTTCGATTCGACCGAGGAGTGGTTAAAAAACATATTGGCGTACGCGATTTATGGCACTCACCATTAAAATCGAAAAGTGCTCAATAGTAGTAAAATAAATTATGGATGATCAATTATATATGTCGTTCTGTTTGACACATTAATTATTTATTTAGATTACATGGCGCTTTGATTACTTTACAAAGAATATCAAACAAAAAAACATAAATACGAGAGAAAGTAAAAAAATAAAAAAACTTTTTTAAAAAATTGATTGAGGAATTAAAAAAACTTTTTATTTTTCACTTTTTCTATAATCATAGAAAGTGCAGACTATTATCCTTCTTGAAGATATTTTCTTAAGATGTTGTAATAATTGGTTTTAACAGAAAATCTTTTGTGTGTGTGTGTGTGTGTGTGTGTGTGTCGTAAAAATAAATAATAGAAATTTGATTAAGTTTTTTTTCTTCTAATAGCCTATATCGTGTTATTGCCAGCCATTCACAAGTCACAGTTATTGCCACCTACTCGCCGGTAATTGGTGTCGTTTAGTAGACTCCGTGACTACTAATTGTGAATGCACAAACCCGTGCGCGACACGCGCAAAGTGGCACGCGATGGCCACACTCGAAATGACCTCGTAAAAGCGGAAACATCACAAGGCGTTCGTCAACGCATAAATTACCACACTCGTCGCGAAGTTTCCGACGGCTGTCGATTTGATCTTCCCGAGTTACTTTCTTGTTTAATGCTGATTTGGACTTTTTATGATGATTTCAATTTTGTTCATCATCTATGAGACAGCTTGTTTAACCGAAGATGAAAGATTTCGAGTTAGCCGTAACGATATTGCGAATGATTAATGAATCTGCGTATCATGTCCTACATACTGTTGCCTACTTATTCTCATCACGGTATCGTACAGAGAACCATAGCGCAGACCCCCTGCCACTCCTTTGGAAAGAATTTCTCTCGCGCAGATAAAAGTAACGACGGCAACATTCACTTTCCCATTTGGCGGAGTAAATTGTGTCGTCGGAAACCGGGTCGACAGCAATATCGCAGAGAAAGTGAGAGTACAATCAAGCGCCACTCGATCGTGATGCAGCTGTTATTTAAATAATCGTACTTGCCGCGGGATCTTTCGATGTCGCGGTATATCCAAGTGAAAGGTGTTAAACGAAGAAGCATCGCCGAGATTACAGAAGCGATGTGGCGAATCTTCCGAGATTTCGACACTTAATTTCGAAACTCGAATGATTGTATTCCCAATGAATTTGACCGGCGCTATTTATTTTGACAAAAGGCGATGTGCATTCTTTTCGACGAATCTGATTTCGTATCGTAGAGAATCACTCCTAAATTTATCGGAGTCAGCTCGAGACTTATAGTGCTACTTTACGTATCAAGCGCTGCCGGCTGCGCGAGTGTACGTGTGGCGAAAGCGACGAATTTCAATAGTGTATCATTCCCGAAGCTTTCTCACATATACCTCCCGACTTTCGATGTGCCCACGTCTCTCGGGCCTTTCTGGTCGCAGAGAAAGAGCACGAGATATAGCACTCCGCTTCCACCGCGAGCCGTGTGACCTGTTCACCCACTTTGAAGTTACTCCCATTGTTCGCGCGAACACACAATCAAGTTGCTCGACATCCTCGTTTAGCGCGGATCGTTTATTCGAATGGCACAACCGAGCAGTCAGATATTCGCATAGATATTCACATAACCAGTAATATATCGCCGTATAACAATTCACACTTTTCGTAACTATTGCAATTGTCACTTTACTTTTTAGAATGGAATTTATAAATAGATTGTTTAGAATAGGATTTATTATTTATTATTAATCCATGATTATTTTAAAAATAATTTTCAAAAGCGACAGAAATTGCGAAACTACGCCCTTTATAGGTTTTAATGGTTGGCCTTGCTGACGAGTTATGTCTATAACAAACTTTTGAAACGCCACTATGGCGCGGAATTAGGACGAAGGTAATTTGCGTTCAAGAAGGACGGCATCCGTTCGTTTGTCCAACGAAGGTCCTACTGCGCTTTTGTCCGACACAATGCCCGAGCCGCTCCGTTACACAAGGGAGGCATATGTATGATGTCTGGTTTAGCCTTTACGCACAATGATCGGCCTCGATTAGTCGGTGACTCATTAAAACAATTATTGCAGTTAGGTAAACAAGATTAAGCGCAATGATTACGCGTTAGAATGTTAAATCGCTGGCTTAATCGTTAAGCTGGTCGACCGCATTTTGTGGCTTTGTTTTCGATGATAAAGTGACACGCACAAATAAATGTGTGCAATCATCTCCGTGTTTGCGAATTTTTACGCGCGTAAGCAAGTTATAAGCAGCAGCGGTTCGGAAAAAGTTTGTAGGCCGGAAGCATTTGACTCGCGTATAAATAAAGAATGTCTCCGACAAAGATTGTTCCCGGGTTTCTCTTTCACGCCACTCTCCCCGAAGGACGACCGTCGACCGATTAAGACGCAGCGGCAATTATTGGCTTGAGACCAGTTCCCGCTATTCCAGTTCTACAGCGCGTCTTACGTAACTACCATTGTAGGATCGCATAAATAATCTCGCGGATCCGTTATACCGTTGCAGACGTGAATGAGATGCAATCCTTCCCCCCCCTCCGTTCACTCTCTTGCAATCGACAGCCTTTGCGATTTTTTCCGAATCAATCGTCAGCGCGATATTCTTTTGCGTGTCTTCAATTTCGCGATGTACGCGTTATACTTTATCTCTTTGTTCACATTAAAAGTTGGAGAATTTAACGAAAAAAATTTCTCCAAATTTTGCGAACCAAGTGTGGAAAGCGAGAAAATTTCAGTCAATTTCTATTAATCGTCTTGGTTTTTGCTAATTTTATTAATTCTCTTTCCTTGCGAGATATCGATCCGGTATGTGTACTTCAAATCATATCGAGTACCGCTATCCTTTCACGTAAGTGAAAGGGGTGTCCTTCATTAACGTCGAAGTATTGTCGCTCCTCTAAAAGCAATGTCGCTTAATCATTCGTTGGAGGTCGCGCTCCAGATCTTCCTGCAATTATACGATCTTATATAGAAACAAGCACATTCCGATCGACATTTTTAGTCTGAAGAGTACAATATCAAGAAAAGAGAAAAGACGCGTATTTTAGCACGGCGACAAATGCATATTCTGAATTAATCGAATGGATCCAATAAGCGTGAACTCTGTGACTTTAGCACAAGTAAACTTCTTTGCATGTATCTCGGTGACTTTCTCCACGATTATGAGCATACGTGGAAGAGAAAAGGGTGCGTTGTGTGTATACTCGCGTTTGTTTCGCGAGAAAGTAGGTTCACGATCGAGCAACCGCCTAGTCGTCGGGGATATCTCAATATTGCTTATCTCCATTTACATCTTGAAGGACGACGCGCGATATAGAACCTTGCGATCGATATCCTGGAATCTGGTGTCTTATACATACGTGATCGACGTGATAACGGTTACAACCAGGGCGACCTTTATTGCGGGAGATCATGTATACGCAGTCCACATTCTTGCACAATAGACTGAAGGAATTTTGCTTAATTTTGAAAAAAAAAAAAAAAAAACACCGGGATATTTTTTCTAAATGCAAATGAGAGACATTATTAATTGAAACGATCAAGTTGCTCGCTTTAATCCATTGTAACATATCCTCAAAAGATATACGCGGGCGGAAATATCGATAAAAACGAGATAACTCTTTGCCGCAACATCCTGTGTCGCGTTTCAAGATTGGCAATGATTTTGCGATTGTGATGCGTCCATAGCTGTGGGAACGACGATCACGCAAAAACCGCAATTTCCTCGAGTTACGGCTCGCCAATTCGAGGATATGTTTACTTTCCTTCCGCTACATGTCCGCATATGCTCGATTAACACATTAACTTAATGAAAATGCTAAAAATAGAATTTGACATCGTTTTTAGCATAAAAATCATTACGTTTCTCAATATTTTTGACTTTTTCTGTTTTTTTGCTATTTGATTAAAAGAAGTTATCATTTAATCTATAAATTTTTGTAATATTTCTTATTGGAAAGACAGTAATAATTCTAGAGAAACGTTTCTTTCATATAAAAATGCATAAACGAGTATAAATTCATAGAACAGAAATAAATTTGGTGATTATTTCACAAAAGAAATTATTATTATTAGGAGAAAACGTTATGAATTATTCGTATGCATTCAATCGTATAAAAAGTTACACTTACATTGTCTTTGCTCAAACAAGAAGAGCGAGCAGGCTCTTCTGACCTTGCAACAGAGTTGAGTGCCGGGAGTTAAAGCGCGATAGTAGTACCGTAATCCTGACCAATCAGCGAACAAACAGACGCGGCGAGAATAAAGGTGAGTCTAATTGGTGCAATTTATATTCAAACGAGAGGTCCGCGGCCTTGACTGTTCATCGTGTGTCGGCGAAATTGATAACCGTTCGCATGAGGTGGAATTATATCGAATCGCTGCGAAAGAATGTACTTATTAATCAAATCGTGTCAGAAGGAAAGTAACAAAGCGCGAACCAGCCTTCGGAGAATACAGATGATAAGAGCGCAGTCATCTGAAACTGAATCCAAACAATTGGACTTCTTCGTGACAGAATGTTACTTGAGATTATCCGTCGTTAGAACAGAAAACATGAAACATAAAAAGTTATCGAAGAGAAACATGGAGGATTGATTAAAATGTGCAATATAAATTAAAGTCAAACGGTGAGTTTGGAATAAACACGAATTCAATTACGGACAAATTCGACAAACGTCGCGGCGTTATAGTTTTGCGGTGCAGATTTTCAAAACTCTAAGCGAGAAAGCTCGCGGATGCTTTGATTGTTCTGTGTACTCTCTGATTTTAAAATATCAAAGCGATGACTCGATGCTTTGCTTCGTCACGCTGTTGTCACTGGAACATTCCGATAAAACGTCGAGAGGGCAACGTTTTATTCTGCATCTATCAATAGGATATCGTCCTCCGTGGAAGGTCACGTCTGGACTTTGATCGCTTAATCTTAAGAAGGGGTAACGACATACCATAGTGCTTTTAATTAATTGCGTACGCATGTGAATGTATAACAGGAGGAATTGCATGATATTATGACATTTTCAAGAACGATGGAACCGCGGCTAAGTCGAACAGATTTTTCGCAAAATTTTTTGTAATCGCTGCGTACGAGCTCAAAATAAAACCGCAGGTGCAATTGTTTGAATTCGTAACTTATAACAATAACCGTTAATCGACGAAAGTTTTGCAACTGCGCTATGCAATCTCGGTCACGTGGACGCCTGTGCCGTGCCGCTGATAATGTACGTCGCTAAAAGAACGCCCGCGAAGGACGTCTCTGTTGAGACGAGTGTGCGTAGGACATCGTGTGTCGCGCGCATTGCTCCGACAACAACGGCTATTTTCAAGTAATCGACGTATCGTCGAAGGTCGAGAAGTTTAACCTTCAACGAGTCGCGCCGTTAACCCGTGAATGTTCGTGCTATAAGCGCCGTGCTCGGATTTATTTTCTTCTCGCGCGGCAATTATGCAAATTATCTTTTTTTTTTTATAATTTTGCACTTCCGACTGATGAATCCTCTCCTTGTATCTACTACGTTCGCATTAGACGAACGCGTGTTTATCGTGCCTCGGACGTGTTACGTAATATTTTTAGCAGAACAAAACACGTTTGGACAAAAATTGAGTACATGAATATAATCGCGAACGGATTATAGTGTGCGCGCTCGTGTCACATGCACCTGTCATCCAAGGTGATTCTTTATCATGCGAAAGAGCTCTACTTTTCAGAAACGTCAGCATAGATCTCTATACACAGTTCCCGCTTCTGGGAATTATGCACGCGACACGTTTGCTGTGTGCGTTAAAAATGACGGAAAAGTTACGTCATGGACGTTAAAATGTGTTTGTTAAATCATGTTTTCATACATTATTTTTGTTTTTGTTTAATGTCGGTTCTTACGGCTTTCATATCGTCAGTACTGATAAAATGTTTGTAAAATGAGATTTACGAGCGATTAAAAAAGTACTTCTACGGCAGCATAACAAGATGGTCCGTTTTATTTTTTATTAACACGAATTGCAATATTTTAATGCAAACTACATCTCAATTAGCATGTATCTCTTTAAGTTGCAAAGTGATACGGGAACTACATGTCCTATGTCCTTGAACTTGGCATCATGCTATTCTTTCCCCCGTTCCCGCACCTCTACTTCTCTCTATCCGCTTCTTCGCATTCAATCCGCTTATTTGTGCCACGCGTCTGATAAGGCTCGATTGTCACTAGTGCGTATTTTTCCTCTCGGTTTTCCTAGCTCGGTTCACGGTCGCGGTCGAACCACGTGCCAACAGCAGTGCACATTATGTTTTTCATAGATTGTGCTTAAAATGTAATATTTATTTATTCGTGCAATGACGAAAGATGTATGTACTTATAAAAAGATATTTATGGAGCGATAAATATCGTCATGTTGGAACTATATTGCAATGCTCAAGTCGATCAAAATTATGTGACAAAAAAATTAAAGTAGCCGCAATATCATCAGATATAATTATTAAGATAATTATAAGAATAATTACAGGAATCATTAAGATACTATAATCAGTATTATTAATTTTGAAAAATTTTTTTACCCAACTTCTTGTTACATTACAATTTTTGATAATGTAAAAAAATTTTAATTTTGTAAATGTCTCCACATGAGCTTATGTCACTGATATTATTTTCGATAAACGAAAAGATGTCTCTTACGAGCGGACGTAACATGCGTAAAACTTGACCCTGGCGAAACAAGGTCTTACTCATTAATAGAGTTAAAGGTGATATCATGTTTATGATCACTTTAATATAAGCAATAAATATTATTGTACCCACGTCGAGAAAGATTAGCAATCGCATTTAGAAATATGCGATACGTATTATTATCGCGGAGTGTACAATTACTCCTCGATAGCGTTGTGTTAAGGCGCGGCAGAAGAATTACGTAGTTTAGGAGTTCACGATCGTTATAAAACTTTGTATGATGGGTGTCGAGTGTCGAGTCGAGAAGCCATACAGAAGCTTTCTGAATGGATAGGCACTCCCAGGGCGAATTTACTCGGCCTTGGCCTCCGAGCCGCCTCACTGCCATGCTGGTACTAGACGTAGCAATATGTCGCCGTAATACACGGCAGGTCTCTTAGGAAAAGCGCTTTTACGAGGAGAAACGTTCGCGAGAAAGAGGAG